>NW_026000037.1:26561645-26598189 GCF_001458135.2 Marmota marmota marmota
CTCAGCAGGCAGCTGCTCCTCTTCTGCTGGTGGGTCGCAGGCCCGCCTACCTTACAGGAGTGATTGGAAGCTCTGTTCAGCCGTGGGCCACTGGGCCTTTTCTGCCGGTGGTCACCGTTCCGCCTACCTGGCAGGCGCTGGGGGTGGGGGGCGGCTCTGCCCCTCAGCAGGTCGCTGGGCCTGCTCTGTGGATGGTCACAGTTCCCTCTACCTTGCCAGCGCTGGGGGAGGGGGCGGCTCTGCCTCTCAGCAGGCAGCTGCTCCTCTTCTGCTGGTGGGTCGCAGGCCCGCCTACCTTACAGGAGTGATTGGAAGCTCTGTTCAGCTGTGGGCCACTGGGCCTTTTCTGCTGGTGGTCACCGTTCCGCCTCTGAATTAACCTTTTTTTCCACCCCCAAGTCTTAAAGCTGCCAAAACTACCTACAGTCTTGGCTGCTGCAGTAAGCTTCACAGTCAGGTGTGTGCCCCAGATTTTTGCCCTGCCATGGTGAGGAGGCCTTGAACTGATTCAGTGTCATTGTCTCCTCATTGTGTGTATTGAGTTAAGATATTAGAATGAGATTAAGAGAACCCAGGGTCAGCAGCCAGGAGACAGCTACAGTTTCTGTTATTTTCAAGCTGTGTTATTTTAAGACAAGTCATTTCAACTGTGTTGTTCTCAGCTTCCATAGAGAGGGGGAAAGAGGAAGAATTGGGGAGGGAAAAAGAAAGGTTTTTGCTAGATTCATGTTTCTCAAACATTTATTCCAATAAAAGTGTTTGGTGGCCAAATAAGTTTGGAGAATGTTTATATTAAATAAACTTTAACCATTTTCTTTACAGCAGGACTTCTTATAGTTTTTAATGTGCTTGTATGCCTTGTGATTCTCCATGAGAGGTGTATAGAATTAAGGGTTGGCACACTTACATGGACTCTTATGGAAATCAATTTGGAGAGTGCCAGATGAGATTATCTCTGATTCTAAAAGTCTAGTCTTCTAACTTAAAGTTTTGTTTGACCACATTTTGAAGTACGATATCTAAATGTAAAATGGTCTGAATCTTTGAAGCATTTGAAGCAGAAATGATAATGTTACATTGAAGGAATGTGCTATTAGAAGGAGGTGCTAAACTAGTTTAGATTAGGACTTCTTTTGGGTTAGACACAAAGTTCTCAGAGAGAGAGACTGTCTACTGACTTTTGGGTCCCTTCCCAGTCAAGGCAAATTCCCTCACCACCAGTGTGTCCAATGGAAGATCATTAACCCAAGAAAACCAAGCCAAATAACTTCAAAAGAGGAGAAGCATAAAATCTTAGCTGCTCAGATCAGAACCCATTTTGGATGTCAGTGACTGCTAAAGTCTCCTGACTCAAGGCTGGCTTGTTAACAGTCTTCCCCAAGCTTGTGAGTAGGTGTTGGGTTTGTGTGTCTAGATAGCATGAGCTCAAAGATTCAAGAGCTAGTTAATTCTACCTTGTATTTATGAACTTCTTATGCCAGGTCATGAGCATGATCTTGTAAACCAAACTCAAGACATTTCAATAGAAAAAAAAATATGTTGTTTTAGAAAATTGAAGGTCTGTCATGGTTAATTTGTACTCAAAAGACTAGTTTTATAAACATGGCGGTTACAAGTTTGCAAGGTCTGCTCCTTGGCCAAGGTCCATAAGAGAGAGGAATATTTCACCTGCTGCCCAGAGCTTTTGTCCTAAGTCATGACCCTTCCAGCATTACTGAGTTGCCTCCAAACTGCCAGGTTTCTCCAGCCTCTTGGTCTCTGCCTTCACATAGGATCTCTACATCTGTTTTAGGTCCAGTTTTGCACCTTGCCTCTCCCAACTCTTCACTCTATCCTCTGAACTTCCTGATAGTTTTCCTCATGTGCAGCATGCCTGCTGATGAATTGTTCAAAACCCCTACAGTTGGCAACTCTCTTATCTCATTCACTGTTGTGGAAGGCAGCCCCCCAACACCCACTCTACCATACGGTTTTCCCAGTTCTTTCCTATACTAAGTCCCTTAATCATACCCAGATACCATCTGGCAGAACTCTAGAAAGTCATATCTGACATTTTTTATTTCTAAATAAAAAGAGGAGGAGAAGCAACAGCACATCTTAATGGACCATGACAAATGCAGGATACTTCCTAACAATGCTTGGTATTTGTCTTTATTTTTAGAATGTCCTCCTGCTGCTTTTACTATCATTCTCTATTTGTTCTCGATAAGGTTCATAGAACAGGAGAGAAGGGAAGGAGTCAGGAGGGAGTGTAGAGAAACAGTTCATTTAAAAGAAAAAAATAATGTTTAAAAGATAAGACAAGCTGCCATCCCTACCACAACCCCAGCTAGTAGGAGCCTAGTGATGCTCTGGTTTCTCTTCTCGGTGTTACACAACACCAGCTGTGACCTTGACTCTTCGTTCTTCAGTGCTGGTCTGATGAGTCCCACGTGGCAGCCCCTGTGGTCCTATGATAAGCAGCAGCTTCTTGAACTGACAAGTGACACACAAATCCTGATGGTGAGAACAATAGAAAAAGGAGGCAGTGTTCAGTAAAAAGAAGGGTTTTTTTTTCTTATCTTTTCAATAATTAAGATGATGGAAGCTCATCAGATGGTTCTTTCAGTCAAAGGAGGGTCAGAAATCAGACAATCCATCTGAAAACTGGGGTCTTGTGTCTTCTCTGGAAGGCTTTGCTTGAGTATTCACACAAGCATTCCTGACTCCTAGCTTTCCACCAAAATCCAACAACTATTTTATATCTTCCCCAAATCTAGAACTATATTAGAGCTAGAAACTGTTATGAATCAGTGGTGCTAATAGAGTTTATCATCTGATTAGAGATACAAAATATATACAAATGTATATAGAGAGAATGTCATCAGATGTGTACATTACAAGGCTTCACATAGAATTATGTTAGAATACAAGGTTAAGATGCTGGATACATTTTTTCTGTATTCTCTCTCCTCTCCACATGACCCCAAACCACATGCCACTCTTTATAAGCAAGCAACACACACACACATACACACACACACACACACACACACCCTGATCCTGTCCAGTGATGGGAATTCCAAATCATCACTCCATTCAATCTGCCTTCTCTCTGATTTTTAGACTCCTGCCCCTTAGACTATTTTCTTGGACCTTTTTTATGAGACCTATGGCCCTTTATTGTACATATTTATCTTTTGTCTGTTATTCTCTAGTACATTTTGGTGCATTGACCCAAGTTCAATGCACCAAAATCTACTAGAGGTTCTTGAGGGCAGAGGTCTTTCTTATCCACCACAAGTTCTAGAGCTGATATAACTAGATATGTGAACCTAGGCAAGCAATATAACCCCTTTGGATCTCAGATATCCACATATGTTAATTAGGGATTAATGTTGTCCTTGTTGTCCTTATTGCATGAAGGGTTGTTGAACCTTTAAGACAATAAAGTTAATTTATGCAGCCTAATGCCTCACACAGAATAAGTATTCAATACAATATAAATGAAACACACAATAGAACATATATATTCTCAATTATGTTGCAACCTGGGCTCACACATAAAGGTTCTAATTAATGGCCAATGAATGACTGAACTAAGTGCTTCATTCAAGGGAGTTTCCCTGCAGGCGAACATTTCTAGATGCGTCACTCTCAAGCTGGAGATAAATAGTGATGCCTAAATTTTTTTCAATTAAACATAAATCTTCATACCTTTTTCTGACTCCTTGTAAGAAAGAAATGCAAACTTTGCTAAATCGGGATTACAGACCCACTGAACAGTTCTGAAGGAATTGCTGATCAGGCAAAGAAAAGCACCAATGTCAGTTAATCTGAAATTTTGGTCAATGCACCACTGGGTAGAGGTTAAAAAGTGGTCTGATCTTTCTCTGAGCCAATCCCAGATTGCATGGGTCCCTGACCCAGACCTGTGGGCTATGCATGATAGTCAGAGAAGACCACTGAACCTTATTACTTTCTAGATTTCTGCCAGCACATTTGCCCCACTTAAAAGGAGGTGAATTGGGGTCAGGGTCTCCACATTATACTAGTATAAATGGGCTGTGAACTACCCACATTTCAGTCAATTCTGAATAAATAGGAAATTAGAGGGCAAGTAAGGTATGCAGGTGGGATGGGTCAGAGGGGAAATGGAAAAGCAGGTGAAATGTGTTGGTTACTACCTTTCTGTGTCCTGCTTTTGGTACTTTCTTCTTTTTGCTGGGTCTCGGTATCCCTGTGCTCTTGGTTTGTCTCTGCTGATTTCAGCTAGCTCAATCAGAGTCAGGGAGATGTGGTACCTAAAGAAGTAGCCCCATGAATTTATAGCTCTAGCACAACCAAGACTGGGAAGTTGCATCAATCTGAACCTAAAATTTGGCAGGAACACTGGCATTCTGCTTGATCTTTGAGCTCTAGTGTCATGTTTTGCATATATCTAGCTGGCATTCTCTTTCAAGTTCCATAGACACCACTGCCTCCTTCCTGACTCTGTGATTCTTCACAGGAGACTCCTACTGCTATGTCTTAACCCATAGATTAGAATCCCATCAACGTGGACACACATCTAGTTCAAGTTAATCATTCCTCTTGGACAGTTAAATCTGAAAGAACCATAGATATGCAGTCCCCTATTCCATAGGCTGCAGATTTTAGAACTTCCTATTCCCACTGCTTGCCACCTGTTTGTCCTAGACTCTGCCTTTCAACTAGAAGGTGA
Organism: Marmota marmota marmota; assembly: GCF_001458135.2. Classification (NCBI taxonomy): domain Eukaryota; kingdom Metazoa; phylum Chordata; class Mammalia; order Rodentia; family Sciuridae; genus Marmota; species Marmota marmota. The sequence goes on from NW_026000037.1 coordinate 26,566,348, forward strand.
GTTAGAAAGGGATATATGAACTAGAGAGAGAGAGGAGAGAGTGCTAGCGAGAGTGAGTGAGCGATGGTGGAATTGTATGCTCTAATGAGTGGGGAAATTAGCAAGAGGTAATATAGACCCTCTTGGCCCCTTTTAAATTACCCTACTAAGTGGTTGGCTACTCCACTGCCAACCCAAACTGACTTGGTAAAAATCTATTTAGTAAATTAACATTATAAATGCTTCACTCTGTGCTTCCTCTCACATCACAGGGTTTTTGCTAATTTTAAATGACATTGCCTCTTCACTGGAGATTAACAAGATATGAAGCAATCCCAATATTTTAATCAGTGTTTGGGGATGATTCTTGCTGAATAGCAGGAAATGCAGTTCTTCTGGAAATCCATTTTTCATTTGTTTTCTCATTTGCATCCCTAGTTTAAAGAAAATTGACTTTTAAAAAGTGAATGATAATTAATCTTTGAAAATACTGCAATTGGTTGGCTTTACTGCTGTTTCAGAATTCCCAGCACATACCCAACCCAAGAAGAGAACTGCCATGAGAGAGGCTAGAATGACAGAGGAGGAGCCTCAGTGGCCTACAGGTACTTTGGTATTAGGCAGAGTGCCCGCCCAGCAGGTGGGGAGGAACTGCGAGGCCAGAGCCCAGCTCTCTACAGCCCCTTTATGTGGTCTGGGGGAAAAGTTTGTGCTCTTTGGAGGAACTTCACATTCTTTCCACAAGTAGAGAAATGGCCTGTTCAATTCAAATGAACTGCAAGGGCAGATTGATGGATGGTTCAGAAATGTATTATAAAAGTTAAATTATAAAGGAATGGATTTCATCCCCAGCAATAAGATGGGGAGATAAACCCCATCCAGGTATAGAGCAGATAGAAATTCTGGATAAAATGCTTCAACATGTATTTGTAAAGCATGGATGAGTTTGCAGTGAATTAAGGGAAACCATTGAAGACTATAAATGATAAGAATATGTTCTTCTATGAAGGTAAGTAAGCATTAGAGCTGGTAATTGTCCTGAGGGCATGTGCTTCCAAGAGGACATGGTCAAAGTCATATATATGCAGACCATATCTGCTTGTGCCTATTTAATAGGACCTTAGAGGTCTGGAATCCTAGAGTCTGGGTTTTCAGCCACCACCAGGATACACAGTATATAGTTGATAAAGCTTGGAGGCCTTACCAGCTTGGCAGGTTGGGCTATAAAATCATGAATAAAGTATAATCCTCAAAGTTCAACACCTTGGTAGGTGAGCTAGAACATAATCTGCCCTTCTGAAGGGGGATTGTTTGTCTCTGCCTCATTTCTGTGTGGAGTAAAAACAAAAGGAAAGAAAGCAAGTTGCACCAAGAATTTCTTTCTCTTATGCCTGCCCTTCAGACTTGAGGGTACCTGTGTAGTTATAATGAAAAAGACAAAACACATAAACTCATTAAACTTAATGGGCCCTGGATTGACAAAGAGCTTAGAAAAAGTAAATGTTAATTCTCTATGAAATAATACACTTTAATCCCAGATCCTCAAATTCCTATAGACTAATCTGAAGGAAAAGGAGATCACAGCCCGAACCTGCCAAGTATACATGGAAAAAAGCCACCATGAGTGTCACTCAATAGAAACAGCAGGCTATGGACTTAGACCCGCAAGGAATGATGCTTGTAATAATCTGATATAGAATGTGAAAACATCTGTGCTTCATATGCTTAAAGAAAGATATGAGAGGGATGCAAAGGTGACAAAACATAAGGTTAGAAGATTTAGAAAGAGGTAGAACAGAAGATTTAGAAGTAAGAATAGTAATTGAAAAAAATCATTATACACAGACTAAACTGCAGATTGGATATAAAGGAAGAGTGAATCAATGTTCCAGAAAATAGATCTGAAGAAAGTATCCAAATGCAATTTAAACACAAAGTGATGGAAACTATGAGAGAGGTTAAGAATTACAAAGAACAGAATGAATAAATCTTCCCTCTGTCTAGAGAGAGAGAGAGAGAGAGAGAGAGAGAGAGAAGGGAGCGCGAGCAGTGAGAATGGTGGAGAGGCAATATTCAAATTAATAATAGATGAAAAACTTCCACAACTGGTAGAGAAACTGAACAAGTTGAATCACACCCCAAACTAGGACAACTCAAATAAAGAAAATTGCAGGCTATTTTCATTCATGAACCCATAAATGAAAAATTCCACCACAGAGTTCTAAAATAAATCTGGCAATGTGTAAAGAAGATAACAATACAGTATGATTGGTCCTAGGCTGTCTTTTCTTCCTTTCTTGGTCATGTTGTCAGATTTTGTGTACTTAAATGCCATATTTCTGATGATGACTTTCTAGTTGAGAACTACCTAACATCTAATTTCCTAAGCATCACAGTTATCCCAATCAAAACAAGTTCTAAGTGAAGACTTTCATTTTTCCTCCTGAGTCTGTTTCCCTCTCACTTCTAGGTCTTTCCCTTGGCTATTCCAACTTGCATTGCATTCTGTTTATTTAACCCATTTCTATTGTTCTTCACATCTCAAATTCATCCACCAAGAAGTTTTTCCTTATCTACCTCCCCTCTTCCCCTAAAATCAGGGTGAGTTGTCTCTCCTATGCCTGCCTCATAGCTTCCTGAAGGTTTTAGCATAGTATTTATGCAGTATAGCAAAGAGGGTCTGTCTCTCTCTGGAAGCATCTTGAGAGAGCATCAGCTGTGAGCACAGTGTTTGTCCCTTATTTCTCAAGAGTTCAGTAAATGTTAGATGACTACCTGAATGAACAGAATAGGATAATAGTTTAGCAGAGGTATGTGCAGGGAAATAAAGGAGTTCATGAGAGAGACTAGAGGAATGTTTCCCACCCAATCAAAAAGTTGCAGCCCAGGAAATTTTTGATCATAGTACACTTAGGGTAAGTATAACCTTTGACCATTTTGAGAGGAAAGTTGGAGTATGGAGAATATTTTAGGTAAGAGAATAAGGGAGCAAAAGCTAGTGTGGGAAAATGTAAGCAAGGTACCTGGAGCTGAGAGAAGTATTTGGAGAGCACAAAAATGTCTCCAAAGAGGTCGGATTCTCTGTAACTTGGGAGGTCAAGCCCTCAAGCGAAAGGAGAATTTTGCTATTCTCCTTGGGACAGAAAAGCTTTGGAAGGATTTTGATTGTGGGATTTATGTGACCACATTTATAGTCAACCTATCCCCCTAAAAATCATTCTGGAAGCAGCAAGGAGAATAGCCCAAAGGTGTGGAATTGGGCCCAGGAAGGGAAGTTGCAGGACTTTCAGCCATCAGTTGATAAATGACAAGAGCTGAATAGGATAGCAGTGGTTCCTTAGCAAGGGAGGAGTCGATTGTTCTGATCAGAGTGCTGGGGAAGGTGCTGGTGGCAAAATTAAATATTCTTCTAGGATTGTCATTCAGGGGATTATCCAGCTGTCAGCACAGTCACTGGCCTGGCTGGGGCTAAGCCGATCCTGTTTGTGTCTCCCAGGAACTACTGCTGGAATCGGGAGAGGCATCCCCCTCATCCAAGAACCATCTGGAGAAGGTCACTCTGACTTGAGGGATTCATATTCATTAAAAAGTTTCAAAAGCACAAACCATTGCTCAGAAAGGGAGAGATTACATCAACATTCATTCTTTCTCTTGTTCCTTGTCTTCTGCTGGTTTTATGACTATGTTGGCACCACCCTTGATTTTGAAGCTGAAAACAAATAGTACCTACAATTCCCAATATTCATTAAAGGTGAGAAGATAGCTTAATCCTCAGGAATCTAATTCTGATATTAAAATTAAAACTCGTGCAGACTGCTCTTAGCATTTTGAATGTCTTTTGTGGAAACTGTTGACTAATTATTAAAGACAGGTTACACCTTATAGGATGATTATGGTGCATTTCTCTTTTATCATCTTCCTTTTTTATATTTTAGAAAATACTAATTTATTAAGTAAACAGTGATCTCCACACTGTTATCTAAATATTTAATTTGCATATTGAATCATACATCTGATAGGGTGGAATAAATGTGATTAAATTCATTAATATAGATGTTCCAAGATGAATGTTTTCCTTGCTGCGCTGTGATGTTTTCCAACCCAGATTTGAATTAGAGCCCACTGGCTCTTAATGCCACACATTACTATCTCTTCTGTCTTTAATGGATAATGCTGTCAATACAGCTAAGCAAACAAGCACCAGCCAAGGCGTTGTATGTGCTGGCTCTTAGCAGGAGGCCCCTGAGTGGCATGGATTTAGATGAGCACATTCCAGGAGCCTTACCATAGGCTTGGGCACATTTTGGTGTTTTTTTTTTTTTTTTTTTTTGTGCCTAGCCTGCCTAACAGGGTGGGTCAGCCAGCCCTTAAGGCAAGCTGTTAGACTAGGCCATGGTATGGACTCCAGAGGAAAATAGCTTTGGGGAATCCAGAAGAAAACCAAGCCTACTAAGTTAAAGTATGTCACCAGTTATCAGATAGGGTTGACTAGAAGAGAAAAATATGCCCATAAACATTTGCTAAAGTACAATGTGCTCTACAAATGGGTCCGTATACTAATTTTTACTGAGAAGCAGCATGGCATAGAGTCGAAGGAGACAGACTTTTACACAGACTTCCTTGTTTTTAATCTATGCCTCAGTTTCCTCATTTGTAAATGGGGATTTTAATATGAGTTCTCTCAGGTTAATGTGAGGGTAAATGAGCTAATGAATATAGAGTGCTTAGAAACCAACTGTCACAATGTAGTCTTTTTCTTTTGCCTGCTGGTATGTTGCCCTCTAGCACAGGGGTTGATCAATAGTTAGCACTCAGTGTGCCTAAATTCAGTCCCCCAGAATTTTGTACCCACTCACTAGGACCAGGCACCAGGACAGACCCTGGACCAGGCACCAGGACAATGATGAATAAGACACTCTCTGCCTCAAGGAAACAAAATCTAGTAGAAGAGACAGATTTGTAAACAGTGGGTCAATTCTGTGCTTGGAAAGTGATAACTGAGGCAGGTAGAATATTCTAGAAGGAGTAGAGGAGAGGAGCCTTGGTTCTGACTTAAGTGGCGTTATGGTTTAGATATGAGGCATTCTCTAAAATCTCACGTGTGAGACAAAGCAAGAATGTTCTGAAGTTTTAACTGGGTGGTAACTATAGGCAGGTAGGGTATGGCTGGAGGAGGTAGGTCACTGGGGGCCCTTTGAGGTTTATATTTTGTCCCTGCTGAGCAGAGCTCTCTACTTTCTAACTATCATGTTCTGAGCTCCTTTCCTCCTCCATCCCCTTCTGCCATGATGTTCTGCCTCATGTACAGAGCTATGGAGTCAGCCATCTGTGGCCTGAGACCTCTGAAACCCTGGACCACAACTAAACTTTCTATCCTCTATATTGTTCTTGTCAGGTCTTTTGGTTACAACAACAACAATAACAATAACAACAAAAAGCATCTGACTAAAACAGGAGTTTGTGCAGGAAGTGATTTGTATAGGTTTTAAGTACTGAGTTTTGAAATGTGACTAAGAGTTGGATTGCCAGAAGTGTGAGTGATGAGAAAGAAGGAAGGGGTTAAAGATGTCAAGAATAGAATGCAGTATGTGGGAGAAAAAATATGCCATATCTTCTATCCCTTTTGTTGTTTCTCTGATTTGGCCATGGGATTTATGGTTCTGGATTATTACCAGTTCCTAATCTAACTTTGGAAAGAATTGCATGCCTAATGGAAGAATCAAACTAGAGAATTCCCTCCTATTTTGGTACTGGCATGCTAATGTCCAGCTGTATGTGTACTGCCATTTATAGACCACTGGCTTGCCTCCAAAGCCAGAGTCTAGACTTAGTGCATTATTTTGTTTCTGAGACCGTCTTCTGGCCAAACCAAATCAAGAAACAGTTTTCATAGCAAGTCCAAACCCCTTAACTATTCAGAGTTTCATTCTTCTGAGATAAATGGAATGGCAAAAATTGGACACAGTTTATGTATTTCAAAATATAACCATTTCCTTTGAGGGAGGGAGACTGGGGTGGGAGTAACAATTCTACAGTCACCTTCTCCATTTCTTCTGCCCTTCAGTCACTTGCCTGTCTTTCAACGTACCATCATACTGAGAAATGGATTTAAAAAAAAAAAAAAACCCTTGGTTTCCAATTCATTAAAATTAAATGTGTCACATCTTACAAGTGAAAATACAATTTCTCAGATGGAAAATGAAAACATTTTCCCCTCCTATCTTGCTATTACTGTCCCCAAGGACTCATAGTTGACAGTTTTAACTTTAAAAGGCTGTTTTACACAAATATGCATAGAATTCATATTGGGAGCATTAGGAATCAAGGAGAAGTGCACACTGTTGCTCTCAGGAGAACCAGACTATGTGAAGGACCTTTGAATTGACCATGAGAGAACTATACCCCCTTTTTGATGGCTTCACTTGGCTGAAGGATGGATCATTTAAGCCAAACCAATGTATCCACAGCACATTGTTAAACATGAAAGGATGTGTATTGTGTCTAGGTTGCTATGGTTCTTCTACCTGCTCTGCCTGTAAGCCAATGGAGAAACAGAGATCTTTTCATTTTCTCTCTAAATATCTTCCAGTTCTTGGATTCACAGTCTTAATGAGAATCATCTTGCCTTCTGAGAAATTTGGAAATCTCTTGACCTAATTTGTCAGTGTTATTTCTACCTCTTTTTTGTTTCTCTTCCTCCCTCCTCCTCCTCCTCCTCCCTCCTCCTCCTCTCTCTTTTTTCCTCTCTCTCCCCACCCCTTTGTGGCTGTATGAATGGAGGAAGACCCTTGAGAAAAATCTCCATTTCATGACATATTTCAAATCATTACCTATCTGAGTTTCTGTAATAACTCAGCACCAAGTCTTTCTGCTTTGGTCTCCTACTTCCATTTGAAAAAATGATTGTGTTTTGCACTGTAGTGTATAAGACCAGTTTGTATACCAGTTCCAACTTTTAACGTGGACTAGATGGCAGTAATTCATCCCATATGTCTTGCAGTTTTCCTTTGTGTCTTTCCATTGCTGTTCCTGCTATTTGATGTCCCTTTCTTCTCCAATATTCCTGTTTAACCCTTTAACTCATCTCCATATAAATTTTCTTTAATCACAGGGAAGTTACCTTATGTCAGGGCATAGCTCATTTGAAATGGGTGACTTAAGAAGTGTCTGGTAAAGAAATTCCTTACAGATATGTGGGAAGAATATGGGAAACCATCAAGACTAAAGTAGTGAGTACCCTGAGGCCAAAACAGAGGCTCTCATCTGCCTCCTCCCTGGGCAAGGGAAATATTACTTAAACCTAGAGAAAAGAGTGCTGTGTGAGGGATGTGAACAGCAACAGTTATCTTCTGCAGAAAGAAAGCCAAGGGAAAAAGTATCCTCACTCTTTTCCCTGCTTCCCATATCCTGCAAACACTCACCAGCAGGGGTAACTAAAGAGGAGCAGGGCAAGGAGAGAGCAATGGAGTCAGGTCAGCCACCTGGCCCACAGCAGCATGAAGGAGAGGAACAGATCAAAAGGGCCAGCTGAAGATATCTGGCACCCAAGCAGAAATGATGACTTTGTGCTTCAAAGGGCCTGGTTCACACTTCTTTTACTTGCATTATAATGCCACATTGAAATCATTTGTTTTTGTATTTCTTTCCCCTAATATGTTATAACATTTTGAATAGCAGGATACCTGTTGTTTTTTTTTTTTTTTTCCTAAGAGTTTCTGGTCTTTGTTTTCTTGTTTCTCACCCAAATGCCTAGCATATAGCAGAGACTCAATAAAATTTTCCCTAAATGGACCAGTTTCTCCAGAAAACCATGAAGAAAGTGACAGCCCTAGAGGGTAAGAGGACTGACTGTCCCTCAGGAAATGCATCAAATGACATTAACAACACCTTTACGTACTCTCCATCTCCTTTGCCTGATATTTTCCACTCCTATCCTCAGTTCCTCCCTCCAGTCTGTGGATTTCTTTCTCAAAGGACACGGATGTCTGAAATCCTTAAATCTCAAGTCATTATCCAGTCACTTCGAGGAAATGAAAAAGACATGAGACTATTGCAGATAAATGAGAATTCATTTCTTCCCCAGTTTCTATACCAAGTCCTTGATACACTTGTGCTGTTTCCTTTGAAGGTTCCACCTCAGTTTCTACCTGGCCTTCCATTACATTTTTCATGTCTGTCTCTCCTACTAGACTACATATGCATGAGGTTAGGGAATTTGTTGTAAGCCCAGTATTTAACACAGCACCTGACGGACACTCAACAATTACTTGTGTGAAAGAATGGCTTCACACTGTTTGAAGGACATGTTTGTGCCAATAGGAGGCTTTCACTCTGTTCAGTAAAAGAGACCAAGTAAAGAGTGTTGCCATGGTCAGGATGATTCTTTCATTTCTTCTGACTCTCATGAAGGGATAAGGCATTCAAGTTAATTTTGTACACCAATATAATAAGACCTAGAAAAGTGAGATTATTATGATTCGAAGGCTGTTGTGGCCTCAAAATATCGCCTTTTACTATTTGCATTAGTCATTACTATCCTATATCAAGATGAAAATATATATTATTGGTCAGAAACACAGAGATACATCATAATTAATTTCCATAACTTGTGAAACTGGAATAACATGTCGGGTAAAATGTGGATGTGGGGCACAGGATAGATCAATTTTCATTACAGCGAAGAAAAAGGGAGACCTTTTTTTTTTTTCAACAATATCTTTATTTTATTTTTATGTGGTGTTGAGGATCGAACCCAGTGCCCTGCACATGCCAGGCGAGCGCACCACTGCTTGAGCCACATCTCCAGCCTGGGAGACCTTTTTTATATTGGTCCTCCATGTAGAGTGAGTATGAAGGAAGGAAGTTCTGTAAGTTATAGAATCTGACAACTGATCCTCTGACCACGGTAGAGTGTTGTCATGGGGAGGAACACTTGAGCAGATAAAGAGCCAGGAGAGAGCAGGATGAGAGGAGGGGCCTGCAAATATTTCAAATGTTGACCTGACACTCTGCTGGGAAATGTGTAAGATGAACTAGGACAAATGACTCTGACATCAGGGTCTCTGACATCAATGGCCCTTAAAACACCATCAAGTCCTATATGAACTCAGAGAAACGTGGCTAAAATGGATCCAATATAATTCAAAGTGATTGTAAGTGCCTATTGAATATCTGCAAGATACAGTTTCAGATTTTTGTGGGACATACAAGAAGCATGTAAGACACCATCCTGTCCCCCAGGGATCTCACGGTATCATTTTGAAGACTTCATAACAGAATATCAAACCAACCACTTCTTTCCCTTGTATTTAAAACATATCAATCTTTGCTCAATCAATAACATAGACCATCTGCCTTCCAGACACTTGTCAGAGAGAATAACCTCAAATTGTCAGCTCTCTATCCCTTATCAGAATCCAATCTGAGAGAAGAGATACTTAGGAAGATAGTCTCTAAGGAATGGTTTCATACTTTTTTATTTTTGCAACAGGTTTTTTTCTTCCAGTGATATCTTACAGGAAACGAAGCATAAGAAGTAGAGAAAAGTGAAGGTGCTCTGGTTAAAGAGGGCAAGAAACTCCTGAAGCCCCTAACCCTTTTGTGTGGCTGTAGCCCCTAAGGATTATAGTTTAGGTCTAAGGGAAATGCAAGATCTTTACTCCTTCCAATGCTCTGCCCTTGCAAGTATGTAGTAGAGAGCTAGAATCAGGCCTCATTTAACTTTGCACACACAAAACTGCCTTTTCTGAATTATGCCTTTAGCTTACCCTTAGGGCAAGAGTAAAAAGTATCTTATGGATTTTTTTTCTCTTTATATATTTTTGAATTGATAGGAAAAAAATAAGGCAAGTGTGTTACTTTTGTAGTTCAAAAGAAAAAACAACAGAAACAGATGATGTAATAAAAGCAGTATCATAAGAAGGTAGATCTGGCAGTAGAATTAGAATAAGTTGGAAATATTAGAGTCTGCAAGCAGACAGACGTTTGGAAGCCAGTGTCATCAGCCAAGAGCAACATTGTAGCCACCTGGATCAGGGTGGTGACACATACAAGATGGAAATCATTGTCTATGACACCCATTCCATGTGACGGTAGATGGATTGGGGAATATCACAAATTAGGGGGACAGAAGGACAGCAGAGCCAACATAAAAATGGCAGAGGGTATCAGTGAAGAAATCCTGAGAGATTTGATGTGTGGGGTTTGTACAAGGAGGCAGTGCTTTAGCAGTCAGGCTCAGAGAAAGCCGCAGTTGGTGAGACGATTATGCTGCCTTGACTGATGAGGGCTGTGGAGGTGAAGGGGGTTGAACACTTGGAAGTGGTATTACCAAGCACTCTCTTGGGACTCTAGTTTACATATAAAATCCTTCTACTAAAACTCCTTGAGGATGAGAGAGTTGTCTACACTCTGTGATCTTCTCTGAATAATGCATTCTGGCCAGATCCTAGTGATTCAATAAAAATAATAACCATTTACAGAATGAATGATACGCAGTTCTTCTCCAAAGGGGTTTCACACCCACTCTCTTGTTTAGCCCTTCCAACAACTCTGTGAAGGAAGTAAGCTGAGGGTGTCTTGATTTCTTGGAAAAGATAGATTGAAATTTAAGTAACCCACTTCTATATGGTCTAGCCATGCTAGGACCTGTGTCTTTTGCTTGCAGTACTGCATTTAGTCTACACCACCCCCCTACACACACACATTCACATAAAAGCTCATCTGGGGGGCTTTGCATCCCTGTATGTCTACTAGTACTTAGGAAATAGCAAACTCTTGAAGTCATTCAGAGTTTCTGCTGTGTTTGGTAGTCTATGCATCACCTTTTCTGAATTGGATATTGATGTTGGCTACTTGGCTCAAAGGACTGTGTTTCATTTTTCCAATGTCTCAATTTTATTCATTTAGTTGGTATCTCGTCTCTCCTTATCCATATTTTATCCACATTAGCACCATCTTGCGTGTCTGAGCTCTCATTTAATATGCACAGGCAGGTGTGGTCTGCATGTAGATGCCTTTGAGGATGTCTTCCTTGAAGTTTCCTGTCCTCCCACTCTGGATACTTTGGCTGGCCCTGTGGCCTGTCTCTGTTTCTTGTCAAAGCACTTATGGTGATGTCCTATATATTTTGTGTAAATGTGACCTTTGAAGTGTTTTGAGTTGGTCTCTTTTACTAATGAAGAATGATTCCTCTTGTTTGTGAAGTAGTGTGTAATGAGGCATTGAAAACACACACATAGTATATACACTCTATGTGTGTATGTTTTGTGTGTGTAGCATATAAATGTATACATAGATTATTTGGGATGTATTCTATAGCATATGTGTGGTTGTGTACAAATGAATGTTTGTGATTCTCTAGTTCCCTACTTACCTACTTTCCATCCAGCCAATCTATCTGTTCACACACCTGTATATATATTACATTCAAGACTTGGTCCTGAAATCTAGGAATAGAAATGTCCCTGAGAATGACCTTGAATATGAAATGTCTATGGGAGAACATGGCCAGTTTGACTTATTCAGTCCCCTGAAGAGCTTATTTATACAAAGAGGAATCATTTATTTAGAAGCACTGAGATTTAGACATAAAAGTGTTCTTAAAGGTCATCAAGTCCAAACTCATGTTTTAGCTAAAAAGTAAAGTTTATGGAGTTAACTCAAAGTCAACCACCTTACTATGATTTATAACTCAGCTGGGATTGGAGCCTGGGAGTTCCCTTCCTTCTGTCCCTCTGTTTCTTCCCTGCATGTAACTTTGTTTCAAGGATATGTAATAGCTTAGTAGAGTAATTAAAATTAGAGTTTAACATCATCAACCTATAACATTTTATTGTGAGAGTTGTTATGAATGATAATGTTTGACTCTGAATTCTCCTGGGACCACAGAGTAGCCAGAGACATGGAAGGCAGAGGCAGAGAATAGAGAACCTCATTGGTGAAAAAGAAGTCTTCGAAGTGGTAAAGTGCTTAGAGCTGCATCTAATCTGAGGTATTCCTTCCTAGCCCTTGGTCTGGGAAGGACACAGTACCCCCTTCTCCCCTAACCTGTTCATTTCCCCCATCAAGTTCTAGATACAGGAGCCCAATCATTAGTTATATAGACATATGTCATTGTCCTTCACAGAAAAGAGATACAATTACCAAAGGCTATTTTCTTCCCATCATCCTAAGGCTGTTTTTTGTTTGTTTGTTTGTTTTTGTTTTTTTTTTTTTTGCAAGTACCTCAGATTATGGGACAATTTTTGCATTGGATAGTTAGGTTTTCCTGATATTGAAACCACATTTAATTTATGCAATTTAGTCAGATCCTTGGTAAAAATCACTGAGTGGAAACCAAATTGGCTGATGTAATTAGTGTGTAAAATAACTGGTTATTTGAATTTGAACCCTCAGATGGGTAGTTTTGTGCTGCTATAATACATAGAGAGCACCAAACTGAGCTGTGTCCTCATGCAATTTTGATGTAGCAGTAAAACATAAACTTGCATAGAAACTTTGTAAGGGGCTTTTCTCTAAATGAGCTTGTTAGTGGGGATTTTCTGTTTTACAGAGAGAGAGATAAATTTGAGCTGGGCACAGGATTGCCACTCATTGGCACTAATTTTTGTATCCATTGATGATTCTTGCCTATTTCTTTTTGAATGGCTAACTTAGTGACTACCTACTGTGCTTCAGCTATTGAAGTAGTAATCCCAGTGACTTGGGAGGCTGACGCAAGAGGATCAAAAGTTTGAAACCAGCCTCAGCAACTTAGCAAGATCTTGTCTCAAAATAAAAAGTAAAAAGAACAGGGGATGTGGCTCAGTGGTAAAGCACCCATGAATTCAATCCCCAGTAGTAAAAGGAAAAAAAATTGAAAGAAGAAAACTACCAAGGGGTTGTGTTGACATGGCACCTATGTACCTGGAGAGGAGAGAGCTGGCTAAAGGGCAGGCAGCTAATGCTTTCCCATGGCTGGTGGTGATTCAGACTATGTAGACTATTTTGGACTTTTGACTGGATGGCCTGATCACCAACCAACTTGAAACTACTAAGTAATTCATCAGTTTATCTAAATGATATGGACTGTTTACAGATATAGCTAAAGTCTCCTAGTTTTGCTGGTTTTTGGACAGAGCAGGTCCAGGCTTCATTCCTGCCTGTGATTTTGGAACCAAAATACCTAAGCATTCTTAATGTAAATTACATAATGCCATCTAGTTATCTCTATGACTAACCAGACTTAAGATAGTGTTGTCTTCAATTTATTCGTTTTTAATTTTGTATTTAGAAATGGTTTTATATTTTAAAAAGAGTTACATTTCTCTCTCTCCTCCCTTCCTTCCAATACTTGAGTGTCTATTTTCTAAAATTAGAAGTATGCTCTAATATAACTAGTGTACACTACCTAAATATCTAGATTCTCATTAAAGTTTCACCCACTAATTTTTGTATCCATTGATGATTCTTGCCTTATTTCTTTTGGAATGGCTAACTTAGTGACTATCTACCGTGCTTCAGCTATTGAAGTAGGTACATGCATGACTCCAACTCACCCACATCAGTAGCACACACTAACCAGTTATGGGAATGGAGCTCCTACAGCTCACGCTCTCACTTCAATCCATTAGAAAAAACAGGCACATAAGCCAATGCATTATAGTCAGAGAGGCAAGTGCAATAAGGGCAGTGAAAGAGCAGCTCAGAGAGGTCAGGATGCACTCTCCCTGGGAGAGAGGTCAGGGAGGACCACCCCAAAGAGGGAATTTCTGGACAAATGTCTCCAATTAGAGCTAAGGACACATTGTTGGCCCTATACATTATGGTGACGTGAAGTCCTAGCTGCTCTAAATTTAAGACATCACTACTGCCTGAATTGTTTTTTGTTTTTTTTTTTAACTTCTGCCCACAGGAATAAATACATTTTACATCGTGGGGTGTGTGTGTGTGTGTGTAAGTGTGGTGTGGTGCATGCATGCATACATTCACAGAAATAAAATCTTCAGAAACAACTTCTAACCTTAGTACTTTTGAGGCAGCCTCATATTGTTATTCTAATCTCTCCTGTTCTATTCCATTTTTAAAGTGAGTGTAGGACAAATACACCCAGTGTATTTGTGGAATCTGCATTTCTAACAAATTTCCATGTCATTCTGGTGCTGGCCCAGGACATTGTTCTAAGAAGGGTCGAGTGTATCCTAAGACAAAGCAATTGGCCCTTAGTGGTTCCATTCAATAGGTAAGTCGGCAGATCTCAGTTTGCCCCTTGGGAAACCCTGCTCTGGTTGATGTGCTAGATCCATGTCCTCAGAAGGCTCATTTCCTAGATACTGGCAAAGGCAACGGAACTACTGTCAAGTGTTACTTGAAAGCTCAAGTCCATCTATGTTTGTGGATGGATGAGGATTCTCTAGAAAATACAGGAGAGTTCTCCCATGAAAGAGAATAAAGATTTCAGTGTGAAGTGATTCATTCTATTCTTTATCTCAGGCTTCATCCACCTCCATTAGGCTTTTGTAGAGATGTAAGGTGCTGTGTTGAAAGGCAGTAAGAACAGGGGAAAGACTGTGTAATTCTGGAGCTCTGAAAAGAGATTTCTTGTGCTTATTGTAAGATGCTTAAAGCCAGCTCTCTCCTCTCCAGGTACATAGGTCCCATGTCAACACAACTCCTTGGTAGTTTTCTTCTTTCAATTCTTTTTCCTTTTAATACTGGGGATTGAATTCATGGGTGCTTGATCAAATGTCAGCTTACCTCAGATGAACAGATACTTTCCCTATAATTCCTTTTCTCCAAATAATTAAGACTTCCAAATTCCTGTGAGCCAGACTGTCCTTTAATTTAAAGATATAAGATCCCAAAGGACTAGGAACACAGAACAGGGGGTATTTGAAAAAAACACAGAAGACCATCCAGCAGTCAAGAGGGAAGATGGAGAGAAACTGGATGTAGTCATGCAGGTATCTACTTCAATAGCAGATAGTCACTAAGTTAGCCATTCAAAAAGAAATAAGGCAAGAACTCGTACATTACTAGTGGGAATGTAAAACAGTATGGCCACTTTAGAAAACCATTTGGAAATTTCACATAAAAATAAACATACAACTACCATACGACCAAAAAAATATACTTTTGAAAATTTATCTCAGAGATGAAAATTTATTTTTACTCAAAAAAGTATAGATAAATATCATAATAGCATAAAACATGAAACAATGCAGATGTCCTTCAAGAGGCAAACTGTTACACAAACTATGGAATACTACTAAGCAATATATAGGACAAAGTATTGATATATACAACAATTTAGATAAATCTCAATCAAATTATATTGAGTGAATAAAGTTAATCCAAAGTAGTCACAAACTGTATTGGTTCCATTTTCACAACATTCTAGAAATGACAAACTATAAAAATGAACAACTGATTATTGGGTAACCAGAGTTTACTTAAGAGGTGGGAGAGAAGTAGATATTCCCAGAGCAGAGAGTGACATGAGGGTTCCTCATGATGATGACTGTTGTGTATCTTCACATCATCAGTGTTAGAGTTCTATTGTGAAATTGTACTATAGTTCTGCAAGGTATTGCCATACAAGGAAACTGGGTAACTAACACATGGGATCTCTATTTTTTCATACAACTCCATGTGAATCTATAATTGGCTCAATGTTAAGACTTAGTAGTAATAAAAAAAATCCTAAGATTTGAAAAGTGCTGATGCTCAATTCTCCCAAAACACCTTATTTTTCAGATTTTGATACAATTGATTTGGAATAGGATCTATACAATTGTATGTTTGAAGTTTTCCATGTGATCCTCATGTTTGGTGGGGGTTATGAATGAGTTCTGGCAACATGGCTATGAACAAAGTATTGATATATACAACAATTTAGATAAATCTCAAGCAAATTATATTGAGTGAATAAAGCTAATTCAGAGTAGTCACAAACTGTATTGGTTCCATTTTCACAATATTATAGAAATGACAAACTATAAAAAAAATGAACAACTGATTATTGAGTAACCAGAGCACTGGCCACAAGCACCTAGCATCTAGCCACAAGCACCATTCTTTCTTCCTCCTTTTGGGTCACTTGACCTTGAGATCTTTCCACGTACATGGACTGTATGAATCCCTGGTATAACCTTCATTCTTTTTGAAGATGCTTCTGCTAAAGACAATGGTGACGATGCTGGTGGTTGTGGTAGGTATGGTGGTAATAATAAAAATCATTGATCTGATTGAATTTCTATTTCATTTTTCAAGCTTCCAAATATAAAAATAAAATGATAAAATTTTAAGAGTATTTTCATATTGGATTCACAGGGAGTCTGAGAATGGGAAAGGATAGATATGCATGCAGACTTCTTTTCTTGCGTAAATCATAGCTACTGGCTTATCCCATTCTGAACATATGTTTGGTAACAGTTATGAGTTGAGCATATGTTGTTTTAGGAGATTATTTAAATCTTACTCTAAATCCAAAAGATCTTGTCTGAATATAAAGAGGCCTACAAAGCACTGAGCAATGAGAAGTGGTGTCATGAATTCTGGCCTATTTTTTCCCCCCGATTGCGTTGAATCATGTGCAAGTGTACTGAATTTAACATTTGTCATCTCTTGTTGGTCTAGCACAAAATTAGGAGAAGCTATTTTACTGATATGATTGGCTATTACTTTTAATTATTAGTAATTAGGACTAATTAGTATATTGGTTTCATTATAATCAAAATTTATGACTGTCAGGAATAAAGATGTTCTAAAGGTACTGATCAGGCTCCAGAATCATACAGCAATCATTATTTCTGAGTGCCTCTCATGGGTCAAGCATTGTGCTAGGCACAGGTTTGTCAAAATAGATAACTACCAGGATACTGTGGAGTTCTCACAATTTGGGAGCAAACATATCTTTCTAAAAAAAGAATATTATCCCTGGGCATAGGTATATTTTCTGGCATGTTGTTTTTGTTAAGCTTCACTTAAAAGTTACAGCTCTCTTTCTCTCTTCCCTTTTCCCTTTTAAACACAAATCCATGCTGATTTGTACAATCCTTCACCTCCAAAACCCTAACAAAAGCTGAGTGTGGTAGTGCATGCCTGTAATCCCAGCAGCTTAGGAGGCTGAGGTACGAGGATCACAAATTCAAAGCAAGACTCAGCATCTTAGCAAGACCCTTCTCAAAATGAAGCAAAACAAAAATAAAATAAAATGAAATGGGCTGGGGATGTGGCTCAGGGGTTAAGCACCCCTGGCTTTAATCCCTGGTACAAAAAACCAGACAAACATCCCAAAACAAAACTACAACAACAAAAAAGACCTAATAGTGCTTGCTACTCATGCACAATACTCTTCCTCTTGCCAACCCCTCCCTCCCCACTACAGATATAATTTTTACCTGTATATTTCCTTGCCACCCGAACAGTAGAAGAATTCTTTCACCTCCTGTCAACAGCTCTTTCTATCCAGTGAACTTACTACCTGTCTCCTCTGTAATTTTGCTTCAATTTTCTCCTTCCTAACTTCAACTTTTCCTGCCCTTCTTCAAGAAAACACGCCCAACTCTCTCCTTTTCTAAATAGAATTTTTGGACCTCTATGATGCCCCCTTCTTGCTATTGACCTATTTCTCTTTTTTCCTTCTCATCAACATTTTATGAAATTGTTGTCTTAAACCCATTGTCCTGACTTCCTGATCTCCCATTCACTTCTCAATCCATTGCAATCTGGCTTCTTCCTCCCTGAATCTGTTGCAACTAACTTCTGTCCACGTTGATGATTCCGCTCAGAATGCATTTTCTCTTACGGTCTCCACCATGACCCTTTCTTCCACCTCCCAGTTGGGTTGTGTGCCCTCTCAGACCTCCCTGGGCATATCATTTTCAGAGTGCCTATTACATTTTAGTCCTCTTATGGAACTCTGAGACATTTGAAGGCATCTTCATAAGTCTAACCCCCTAGTATGGTATTTAATAAGGGGAACATGCAATAAATGTTTATTTCATGGATGAAACAGCAAATGAATGAATAGCAGAATCCCAAATCTATGTCTACAGCTCAGTTCTTTTTCATAAGTTTTAAAATATATAATCAACTGTGTACCAGATATCTGAATGCTTTATAAAAATTTCAAGCTCAACATATACAAAACAGAACTTATCATTTTCTTCTGAAAACTGGTTTGGCCAATCTTTGTGAATAACACCATTATCAATTTTGTAAGATAAGAAAAAAATATTAGAGTCTTCGATTCTTTCTTTCCACCACCCACCTACCTGAATAATTCACTTGGTCACACCAATTTATCCTTCTACATGTATTTCAAAATTACGCTCCCTTTTCTACTCTGCCACTGCCTTAGCTTAAAAATACATCGTCTCACACCTGAACAATTTTAATAGCCTCCTAGCAGGCCACTAAGCAATCATTATCTTCCCCTCCATTTTGTTATCTCTACTTCCTTGGCAATTCTCATTTTAAAACTTAAATTTTATACGTCTGTTCAGTACCTACTATTTATTGAGTACCTACAGAAATCCAAGTTGTTTCTAAGGCATTAAGGATGCAGTGGTGATCAAAACAGTCCTTGACCCCAAGGAGCATCCACCCTACTGAGATATGATCATACTGAAGTACAACCTTTCACCTATTCCCAATTGCCTGTGTGGTAAAATGAAATAAAGGATTCCTAAAATGGTACACAAAGTCCTCCACTATCCAGCCAGGTCTCTTTCAACCTGTTGTGCATATTTGAATCATTTGAGTTATTATTTAAAGCGTATCTTTGGATCCTCTTAAAAGATTCTATTGGTTCTAGAAGCCTTGTATGGAGCCCCTGTAGCTCTATATTATTAATTAGACTCCCAAGTGATTTTTATTTAGGTTATTTATGAACCACACCTTGAGAAACACCTTTTTTTTTTTTGCCTACCTCACAGCCTCACTTTCTACTTCTCCCAGCTCATCTTCTGTTTAATAGTATTAAATTATTTTAGTTTCTTCACCAGAATGTGACGTTTCTTCCTTCCATGCACTTGGCCTATCCCAGTTCTATCAGGCAGGCTAATTAACACCAGCTGCTGTAAGGACACCAATGAAATCACAGTGAATTGAGGTGACAAAATTTCTCTTTTACTCAAAGTCTGGTGTAGCTCTTCCTGAGTACCTTTTCTAGGTGACTCTCTTTGAAGTGGATACTCTGGGACTCGACAGCAGACCTGAGGTGCTGCTAGTAGGTGGCCTGTAAAGGAAAAGATTTTGGGAAGGAAGCCTCACAAAATACTAACTACCACAGACTGGAAGGGACACGCTTCATTTTTGCTCTCATTCCGTGGCCAGAACTAGTCATGTGATCCTTTGGCAAAGCAACAGGGCAGTGTAGCCTAGGCTGGAAAGCTTCTTCCTAGCTTAAACTCCACTTGTAAACCTATAACAATCAGAAAGACGTCCCTACCTCCATCTGCCCCTCTGGTCACTAACTATCCACATACCTCTGTGTTCCCACATATAACAGTTCATTCCCTCTCCCACAGGGCCAACCCCAAGCCAGTTTATTCATTGTATCCAACTAAAAAAACCTATGATTTTTGAGTGACGTGTGGTCTTCCTCACCAGGTTTGGATTACGGACTAAAAGGACGATTTATGCTTTCCACATTCAATGTCTAGTGGTAGAGCAGAGGCAGAGTAACCTCAGGACAGATTCCCATTTGGAAAAAGGAAGGATGCCAGACACAGCTGTCATGGAACTGCAAGTATTTTTGAAGCCCCCCTAATTTGACAGTGTGTAAATTTTCTTGCTTAAGTCATGATAGTTCTTTCTAGAGACGGCTTTCTTGCCCATTGGTTTCCTTGACCCCTGGATTTATCCTTTGGGAGTTTTTGCCCCTCTTTCTCCTTTTGCACGTCTTCTATGTCCACAGCTGAAGGTGTTGGGGAGCATGCCCTCCTTAGGGACTGAAGAGCTTTCATACTCCTCTTCTTGCTCATGAAAACTAGAGAATCCAGGGGTTATTGTATTATTGGAATACTCAAAGTCTTTCATTTATTAATGAAGTTTCTTCAAAGCTTGATAGTCTTCCGATATATTTACTTGTAAGCAATATATTATATTATATTCCAGGTACCTATAAGCCTGTTCAAGAATTACCAGACATAACACTTGAAGCCGATTTGTTTCATTGCATCTTCTCATGCTCCTTTCTTATTTCAACTTAATTAAGGCCACCTTACTGCTCTCTGAAACTATGGATGGAATGGTTATAAACTTAATGTGATCTTTATATTGAACCCCTTTAATCATCTGAACGAAGACTTAAATGTTTCTCATTTAGAACTCTTTAGTTTTTAAATTCTCTTCCCGTAGTATTTGGGGTCTTGAAGCAGTTTTTCAACTATCCAAAGCATGTTGTATTGTTTCTCTACCTTTCTTATCTCATTTCTGTTTGCAAATTAGATGATTATTTTTTCTATTTAAAATAAAAATTTAAAAGTGATACCTATAAATTATACATATGGGGTACCACGTGATGTTTCGATACATGTGTACATTGTGTAATGTTAAAATCAGGGTAAACATATCTATCTTTTCAAACATTTATCATTTCTTTTTTTTTAAAGAGAGAGAGAATTTTTTTGATATTTATTTTTTAGTTTTCGGTGGACACAACATTTTTATTTTATTTGTATGTGGTGCTGAGGATCGAACCCAGCACCCCGCGCATGCCAGGCGAGCGCGTGACCACTTGAGCCACATCCCCAGCCCCCATTTATCATTTCTTTATGGTGAAAACACAAAATCTGTTCTTCTAACTTTTAAAAAGTATACATCACATTATTATTGTCTATACTCATTCTATGGTGCAATAGCACACCAGAACTCCTTGCTCTTATCTAACTATAATTTAGTACCTGCTAAACAACATTTCCCCTCCCTTCACTTTCTCTGCTGTACCCAGTCTCTGGTAACCACTATTCCAACTATTCTATTCTCATCTTCAAAGAGATGAACTTTTTCTTTATTCCACATATGAATGAGTAGTGTAGTGCTTATCTTTCTCTGTCTACTGATTTCACTTGACACAATGACCTCCAGTTCCATTGATGTTGTTACAAATGTCAGTATATTTTTTTATGGCCAAATAGTATTCAGTTGTGTATCTGTATCATTGTTTTGCAAGTCAGCCAATTCTTTAACTAATCCAACAGATCATTAACTGTTTAACCTCTTCTTAGAACTGTAGACCAAGTAGTAATGTCTGTTCCTCAGTTCACCATATGAAAAATGTAACCAGGTGTTTTGTTCTAAATAACATGAACTGCCATATTTCCAACCCCAGATATTAGTTTTCTTGCCACTCAAGAGCAAAGCCAATGTCATAGTTCTCCATTTTATTCTTTAAAACATAAATGCCAATTGTTCCTGTGGATACCAACAGAATTCCATTAATAACATTAAATAATGTCACTTGATCACATCCACAATCTTTCAGGAAGAATCTGTAGAGCCCTGGAAGGTCTTATACTTTGGGAGACATAGTGATTTGACAAGCAGGTTTGCTTGCCCTAGAGTGCCTCTGCTCTTCTTCCAGAATCCTCTGGGCACTGCACGTTGGCCCTGCTTCTACTCTTTTCTGCTAGGCACTTGCTAGGCATTTCCATGTTCACGGGGCATCTGCCATCTCCTGCTAAACATCTCATTTTCTACTAGTACCTTCCACCCCCATCGTTTTTAGTTGTCAATGGTTCTTTATTTTATTTGTGTATATGTGGTGCTGAGAATCAAACCCAGGGCCTCACACATGCTAGGCAAGTGCTCTACCATTGAGCCACAACCCCAACCCCTACTAACTTGCACTTCCAGAATACACTAAGTTTTTCTGTGCCTAAGGGGTATTGCATTTTGCATTGATTTGTCTTGTATATTTAGTATCACTATTTCATGTCATTCATAATGTTTATTCATCATACTTCAAGATAAATTCATATACATGGTTCCTGCCTCTGACTTTGGCAGCACTCTTTGTTCACAGAGCTTATACTGTGCCATCAGGTCCAGCTTTAGCACATGGGCCATCTCCTCTCTATGTGGGCTTCCTCCAGGCACAGACACAAAGCTTTTTCCTTGCTGATCCTTCTCTGGACAACTGAACTCTGAGGAGCCCTGGGCTCATACCTGTAGGTATTTAAAAATCGTAGCCTAGATTCTCCTATAATTGCTCCTACAAATATATTTTGTCATGTGAGCGAATAAGTATTCTGTCTTCCTAGATTATCACTCCTACCTTGTATAGCCAGAGAACTGCTGTTCAGTCTTCAAAACCTTAGCTCAGGATAATCTTAGTGAACCATCACAACCATGTCCCCTCGCCAGAGAATCTCCTGCTCTGTGCTCACTTGGCTTACAGCTTATTAGACTGATTATCTTGCTTGTCTCTCTCCCTGGTGTTATAGTGAAACCTTTAACTGTATCCTGTGTCTGCCATTTAGAAGGCATTTGGTCAATAAATGTTGCGTTTAATTTCATCAAATTCCCTTCCTTGAAGCATGTCTCATCTTTACAGGTGAAGGCTTTTCCACTCTGCTCTCCCTCTCTGTCATACACCTGTGGGTTAACTGTCTACCTCCAGCCAGCTCCTGGAAGGCTGTGAGGTGAGGGAAACACCTGGTAAGACCTATATGATTTTGAGAGTCATGTCAAATATATAGATATACCTCCTCCACCCCCACTCCTTGTTATCTGAGCAGCTCCTATCCTTGGTGTGCTAAGGTTTTATCTGTTCCTGGTATTTCAGAAGTTCTGAAATGATCTGTAAAGCTGTGTGTGGCAGGGAACAGCACTTTGTCTTACAACATTATTCGAGTTGTGACACAAGTCTCCTTGACCTAATTCATGAGAAAGCATGATACCATTTTGATCTGAAAACTGCTATAGAAAGTAATTGTCCTCTGAAACACATCTCAGACAATGCTGGTACCAACTTAATTTTTCTCCTTCAGTACTGTTATTTATGAGGCAAAGGCGAGGAGAAGAGAGATGTTTTTAGATGAAAGGTGAAATATTCTATTGTGGAGTATGTTTTATGAGGAAAGGAAAGCGATATATAATTTCTGACTCTGGGTTTGCATAGGCTCCAGATATCTTTTAAGTTACCATCTCCACACATTATTTAAGGCTCTGTTCTTTGGGATCTTGAAGTCCTAGTTTATTTTTTGATATAAAATCCTATCACCGACATGGTAGATTCTCCCCTAACATCACCAAGTCAACAGCATTGTTTTTCCGTGACCCCTCAAGGTTAGAGGGTTCCTTCGACTCAGAATGTGTTTAATGAACATTTCATCACACAATATATTCTTTGGGCTTATCCTATGTTATAGTCCATTAATTTCTTTGATGGTGGTAACCTTTTCGGCTATGATTTGAACTGCAGAGGTAGAATCATGAGTGGAATAGAGATTTAAAAGCAAAACTGAGGCCTTATATGAGAGAGGCATTTTCAAGGAATTCTTCCAATATACCTGGTTCCAGCACTGAATGGTCACAGGTATAGGCTCCAAACCCAGCCCTAAGCCCCACCATCACATAGATGAGGTAATTATTATAGGGGTGGTGACAAAGGAAAGCATTTGAGATAGTCGGGGACTGAGGAAGGTCCTTTTCTTATTGTTCTTTTTAAGTGAGGTGAGGTCTAAAACTGACCATGAAAGGAGTGGAGGATGTGGGCTGATACATTCTGGGAAGGATGCGAGAGGAAGACCAAAGGCAGAAGGAAAGGCCTGAGAGAGTTTTGAGCAGGCTGGTAGATACAAAATAGAGATAAGAAGAGGGCAATGGAGAAGGCAAAGGAGGAATTGGGTATAACAGCAATGACAGGGGACAGCTATGGATTGCAAGGTCATATGTTCTGGGGGAATATCAGATTCAGGCATGGTCCTGAGGTCCCAGGAGCGGTCCCCAAATAGATGTGGCCAGACCACATTCTCAAGGCTACACAGGTGCCAGCCATGGCTTTAATGTCTCCCCTTATCTTGGATACCCCAAACTGAAGGGTGACATCATCTGCAGGAGGAAGAATGCAATGGTCCTTTAATATCCATAATACTAACAACAGGGGTGGTTGGAGCTGCCTCAGGGAAGGGGTGCTAACATTTTCTTCCCTCTTGGCCTGGGTTTCTCAATGTGTCAGTATTGACCTTTCAGGCTGGATAATTCTTGGATGGGGAGGATTTGTCTTATGCATTGTAGGCTGTTTAGCAACATCCCCGACTCTCTGTACTAGATGTTACTATCCATAGCCAACTTCTCAGTTGTGACAACAAAAAGTGTCTTCAGACTTTGTGTATCCTGGGTCTTAGAGAAAGTGGGATTTGAGTTCCACTTTTCAGTTCTTTGAATAACCACGGAAGAAGCTAGATAGACACTCCAGATGCCAAGCAGGGACATTTCTGATGCCTTGGGGGAAGGCAGGAATGGTCAGCAGCTCTGTTTGGCTGGGCCAGAGGAAAGCAGGATAGGAAGTCTGGGTTGTGCTGCTGTTAGGGCTGGGCTCATGGAAGATGGTTCATGGCCCATGGGTGAGCAACTCTCTCTGGCAGAGTGAGGATAAGTTAAGAATAAAGCTCAGGCCCAGAGAAGACCCAGAACTGAGCAGCCAGGTAGAGGCATGAGGACGATGGAATGATTATGTATATAAAATCACTGTTCAAATTATAGAGATTTCAAAAACCCAGTTTTATCTGATAACTAAATATTAATAAGGTACTAGAAGTTTGAATTGCTAAAGCATTACTAAATTTTTAAACCAGTTTGCCCTTTTCTTATTTCATCTTAGCTAATATTTTCTTCTGCAATATTCATTTTCTTTTTAATCGCAGTGTAGGCTTATTGAGAATCTACCATCTTTAGGCCTTTCATTTGTAACATAGAAAATGCAACCCCATTTCTTACATAATATATATTTAAAGAGCAATGATGAATCTTTTGGAGTTTTTAACTGGCTATTTAATGGTAGACTTACCTTGAGCTCTAAACTTTTCCAGACAATCAATAATTGTTCTATAAAAATGCAGGAATATTCATTATTACGGATAATAACTCTCTTATGCTCCCAGCTGCATGATCTAACATACTTAAAGCATTATTTGTCTTACATGTGAGGCTGCAAATAAATACAAGCAGAAAGTACTAAATTAATGATGACTTCACTTTGAGACAGTCGGACTCTTCTGTTTTTCTGAGTATGTTTTTGAGGTTGAAGAAGAGTGCTGCTGATCCCTGTGTAAAGTGGTTAGACATGATAAAAGACCTGAGAGGTCTCATGTAGGAGATGAGACCTGAGAAAAGACTGACTTTGAAGGTTTCTAAATAGAGATGGATTCCTGCAGGGCAGGAGAGGCTGTGTGTGTGTGTGTGTGTGTGTGTGTGTGTGTGTGTCTGAATGAGCATATGTATCTGCATTTATGTGTTTTGTAAACTTACTGAGGAAGTGGAGGCTACAGGCCAGATTTTGATCAGAAGGCAAGCTAAAGAGCATCATTGTTGATAGAGAAAGCAAAAGATCATTTCTTAGGTCCAGTGAAGATCAAAGTAGTGTCTCGATCCTGGAATCAACCTGAGGCACTTAGATCTAAGCAAACTGTCTAACACAAGATCACAAGGAATTTCTACAATGTTCTGTTTTAGAAGTTTCGTAGTCTTAAGTGTGGCATTTAGATGGCATTCCGTCCATATCCAAGTACTTATGTGGCAAGTACTATTCTAGGTACTGAGGATTTGGTGGTGAACAAAAAAGACAAGGTTTTGTCCTCTTAAAGTTTATATTCAGATGGAGGACAAATTTTACATACAGACAAATATAAGATGATTCTAGAAGATGGGGGAAATGAAACAGGGTAATGTGATAGAGTGAGTGGGGCTCAGATTCTCGGGGTGAAAATTGGAGAAATATCCCCAAGTGTTCCCTGCAGGGAGATGGGAAAAGTAATCATTGTGAGGTGCACCCAGAACATTCTGTTCTCTTAACCAAAGGAAAATTGCTTTACTAGTGTCTCACCAACATGGGATTGGCGAAATGTGCAACACCAACCTTCTCTAGGCTTCCTGTCTTACCTCAGGAGGACAAAAACTGAGAAGCTCATGTGAAGGTTTTAGCCCAGGGGCACAGACCCACTAAAAGATGGAGACCTAAGCATGGATCATAGAATACTTCCTCTTTCTTCACACATTAATGCCACATCCCCTGCTGTATTATGTGGGGATTATAACTAAAAGACCTGTAAAGTTCAGGCTGTACTTAAGGAGCACTCTCTAGGGAATTCCAAAGATAACACAGAAGACAAAGACCAGACCACTGCAGAAAATTTTAGTCTCTTTATCCATATCCACAGAAAATAATAAATGCAGCCTAACTCCTAGCCAGGACAAACAATAGAGCTCACAGGATAGGCCCATCACCCAAAATGTACTGTCTGACTTTAAACAAACCTGATAAAAGGCATTAGACTCCAGTAAATGGGGTGACCCTGGGAACTTCTAAGTAGGTGACCCAGAGCTAGCTGAGTCTTAAATTCTGCATGTGGAGAGAACAAGTTTCCATTAGAGGAAGAGTAAACAACAACAAAGTCAAGGCCCCAGGCTGGGAATGAGCTTAGTCCAATCAGGAAGCAACATGTGATTGGTGGTAACTGAGCAAAAGGACAATTGGCTTGAGATGAGGTTAGAGACAGAGGCAGGGCCATGCCACGTAGAATCTTGTAGACCATGGTTAATGATTTTATTTTACTGACTCTAGTTCCGGTATCTCCAAATCTTTCTTTCCCATCCCTAATGGCTGCTCCTGGATGACATGCAAAACCAGACCCTGTCCTGTTCCTTCTCCATGACAGGCCAGGTTCCCGTAAGATGAGTGCTCCCTTCTTGTGGGATGCTGATCAATCCTACTGTCCTTAACCATCTGTGGCAACTCTCTATTGACCAACTTCCGTGGAAGCTGGTTACACCTTTAGCCTCCTGTGCCCCCATCTGTGTCCTGATGATCAAGCATTTGCCTGTTCTGCCCTCCATACAAGTGTGATTCCCATCTTAACTTCTTTCAGCCAACTGAAAAGAACTCCTGCTGAGCCCCTTATTCCTAATAATTATTTTGTTCTGACACTTTTCTTAATAAGAAAGGTCCAAAATACAGTGGATGGTCTGTTCCTGTTTTAGGCTTTATCCATTGTCCTAAACTTGCTGTGGTGTCTGGGACAGGGGGAAGGAGCAGCATGTGTCTAGCCCTGCACCATCCAGACACCTCCACTGTGCTGCCCCCTTGGTACCCGAGGTGAGCCTTGGTCCTCTTTCCACATCCAAACTTGATCCCCCTATAGTGAGGTAAATCCCTTGGAGTCCACCTTCAGGTACTACTGTGACAGATGGCATAGAGACAGATAAACAGATCAAATAAAACAATTGTCAGGCTCTGTAATTTCTAGATTCTACATTTTATTGATTGATTTCCATAGAATAGGCCTATTCTTTAATATACTGCATTTATCTGAATATCCTAGCTGACAGAGATAATCACAGGCTCCATAAAACAAGAGAAGGCACATTTATGCTCATAAGTATAGCAGATATTTAGCTATTTGTTCTGGTTTACTCTTATTCTTTATGAGCTTATCTTTTCCCTTAGTGATAAATTGAGGAGCCCTCTCAAATATTTATCATCCTCCATGGCTGTTTTTGTCAATAATAACGAGGTCATGACAACCATTCATTGGGCTCCTTCCATGTGCTAGCACAGTAACAAGACATACATTCTCCCACCCCCATTCCCACCTCTATCCACACAATCCTATAGCAAACTGCAATACAGGCACTTTTATTTCTGTTTTTCAGATTAGAAAACTGACGCCTCCTAGACATAGGCAGGTCACCCAATGTTGCCCGTCAAGAAAGAAGTAGAATTAGAATTTAAACTATAGCCATTTGAATTTGAAATCTATGCTTTCTTAGGTGTTCTCAGGGAGAGGCACCTGAGACCATCTGCAGAGCTCATGCAGTTGTGGAAATTTAGTGTTTGCGGATGCTAATGGGTGAAACATTTTGCGGGGAAAATGCCTTTGTTTGGTGTTCTAAGGGTAGAAAGATGAATTTGTTTGCAGCAAATAAACACATAGTGGGTTTAGCTACTCAAATGAGAATGTATCACCCCATATTTCTGCCTCTCTTACCACTTATCAGGTTGCATTTTTTTTCCTCGACATTTGAGCTTCTGAATCCTCCACTTGTCTATGACCTTTTCTAAGCCATTCATCATGCTTCACCTATTGCTGTTGAGTCAGACGCTTGGTGCAGTCAGCATTCTGTTGAATGAATGGCTTCTATACCATCTCGGTCAGTGTTCAGTGTAATTCCCTGCAGTGCACCTCCACCTTGAATGTATCCTCTACTCAATCCCTCACTCACCTCCAGACTTTGCTCCTTCATCTTCATAGTAAAAAAATCTAATGCCAGCTGGCATTATCTGATTTTTAAATTTTTATG
The DNA here is from genome assembly GCF_001458135.2 of Marmota marmota marmota. Classification (NCBI taxonomy): domain Eukaryota; kingdom Metazoa; phylum Chordata; class Mammalia; order Rodentia; family Sciuridae; genus Marmota; species Marmota marmota. The sequence continues at coordinate 26,594,836 of NW_026000037.1, forward strand.
TTAAATTCTATTAATTTATTTTTTTTGGATAATCACATGCACATAAGATAAGTTTCAAAAACTTCCAAAGAGCCTATGGTTAAAAATCTAGCTTCTTCTATTTCTTATACATCCTCATGTTTCTCATGCAGAGATAGTCTATGCACATATAAGCCTGTGGGGAGGAGGTACAGTTAAAATTACTCCTTCCAAGAACTGTGTGTCAAATATGGTGTTATATATGAAAATATATATAAATGTTTAGATGACTTCTTATGCCAAAGTACCCAATACATTTACTTAAAATAACATTGTAGTATTTGGTACAGTGTCATAAAACTAATCATATCATCTCTACTTTGGACTAGATACAAAGTCATATGCAATGAAAATACTGAATGGCTTCCTAGTGATTCCAATGGACTGTGGCAGCTTCCAAATGTGCCTTCACAGCGTAAGTCCAAACAAACTCTTCTATGATTCCACTGATGCAAATAAATTCAAGTGGCCTTCAGTAGCCCCTGGTCCCTGGTTCATAATCTTGACTTCACTAATGTCCTTGCTACAGGAAAAGTTAACGAACCAATTTGTAAGACAGAAAAAAATTATTGCAGAAAAATCACTTCACTAACAAGCATCAACTTTGATGAAATGTTTAATGTTCATGAATGTAAAAATAATGAATAAAAAATATGAAAAGAGAAGTTTTATTTAAGTCCAATGGAACACTTTTTTTCTTTTTCTGTTTTTTTTTTTTTTTTAAGAAACTTATATTTCTCAGGTTTTATCTTAGCTAACAGTGATGCCCTAAAGTATGAAAATGTTTTAAAAGTAGTTTGTCCTTACATGACGATGGGTCTAAAACATTTTGTTATTGCAATCCTGAGGGCCAGGTCCAATGAGAGAATCAAATAAAAGGAAACTCAGCCTAGAGAAAGGAAAAAGAAAAAGGTTCATTTTTTTTTTCTTTTTGTCAGGTTCTCTGACTTCATAAGGGATCTCTGCAAACATTCTCCCCAAACTGTCCCTAACTTTGAGTCTGCTTTTGGTGAGCAAGCAAGGTAGTACCTGTGATCTGGACTCCAGCAGGATCTGCCATCCATCAATCCCCTGAAGATAGTCCAAGGGTCTGTGTCCATTGCTCGGGCACACTGTAGAAGATGGCCCATGTTATCTATTTGATTTTTTTCCTCCTCTTTGTGCTACAGCTGAACCATTTTTATTTGTAGTCTCTCATTCTATTGTAGGAAGACTAATCTTTCAGTATTATGGAAAGAAAAGTGCTCCAGTTCATCAGCCTCTTGAGCAATATCATAACCTGGAGCAAAGGCAGAGCTCAGCAATCTCTGCCTGGCTATTTCTGTATTTCTTCACTTAGCACCAGGTGAAGATTTCTGTTGAAACTATCCTGATGAACCCTTTTCCTTTTCTACCATGAACAAAGGAAATTTGGTAGGTTGATCCTAGGGGAAACTGGAGAAGGCAATTACCCTTGATGAGAGGGAGAGGGAGCCAGTAACCAAAATGACAAGAGCCAAGTGAAGCTTAAACCAGATTGGACTACAGCTGGTGAATCTTGTGCAGGACCTCTAGGGGTTGTGTACAACAGAGTTATTTGTTTGTTTGAATATCTCAGAAGTTTCTTTCTGGATACTGTAACTGGAGAGGGAGAACTAAGGATAGAGGAGGCACTTGTTAAATATTAGTTTTCTTGTCTGGCATGGTGGTGCATACCTGTAATCCTAGCACCTTGGGAGGCTGAGGCAGGAGGATCAAGAGTTCAAAGCTAGCCTCAGCAATTTATCAAGGTTCTAAGCAACTCAGTGAGACCCTGTCTCTAAATAAAATACAAAAAAGGGCTGAGAATGTGGCTCACTGGTTGAGTGCCCCCGAGTTCAATCCCCGGTACCAAATATACATATAGGTTTTCTTTCTTGCCCTTTTCTTATGTATTAGCTTCTCACTTTTTCCATTTTCTTAGATAGCTGAAATCAAGCTATCTCTGTGTAGATATTTCCACTTAAACCAGACATGAGTCTTGCTTGGAGCTCTATGTCAATAAGCACCTTCTCAAGGTGACTTATGTGCCTTCTGAGAAAGAAGACACAGTAGGAAATTGAAGAAAATGGTTGCATATAGCACAAGTAGTCTAACTTTGGTGCCTAGGTGGAGCAGGTGTGTCATGGAGACAGAGATGACAATATATTCCTCATTTTGGCACAGAGCTCTGGCCTCATGATTACTACCTGGATTCTGATTCCTCCAGCACCTTGCAATTTACAGCTTTGAGAACATGGAAAGGCAACCCTTCTGGCACAAATGCCATTAGTTCTCTGATGGGCACCAGTAGTCATAGATCTGTGAGCTTTATATATTCTGACACTGGGAGTCAAGAGTGATTATAAGAACCCATGAGAGAGACTATGGAGGTGCAGAAAAGAAATATGCTGTAGATGACTTTGTTAACCATTCAGGAGAAAGATCCAGAGAAATTCAAGGTTTTGCCTTTAATGTGACCTTGTTTGCATGTCCTGACAAGTTGTAGTGAATTCAGGACAAGACAAGCAATCCATAGAAAATACTTTGGCTTATTGTTCCATATCCAGGTGCTATTGAATGAAGACATGAAATTAAACATCAGTGGGATATTATGTTATACAAGAAAATGCCCATTGAAAAGAAGCAGGGAATAAACATGAACACTATACTTCTGCTCTGCTATCTAACACTAATTGAGTGTATATAATGTACAATCCTCTTCTAAACATTTTACATAAATCAACTCATTAATCCTCCCTGAAACTCAATGAGGTAGTACTGTTTCCCTTATTTTATAGATGAGAAAATGGAGATTTAGACGTGATAGATGATTTGCCCAAAGTAGCATAATCAATAATTTGTGGACCTAAAATGTGAAGGCAAGTGTGTCTGGCTCCAAAGACTTGCAGAATTTTTTAATTCTTAAATTCCTTTTAATTTTATTTTTAATTGACTTAGAATTGAATTATCATATAATCTAGCAATCACACTTCTGGGTACATAAAAAAAAGGAATTGAATCAGTATGCCAAAAATATAGCTTCACTGTATGCTCTTTGTAGCATTATTCATAATAACTAAGATATAAAAGGTCCCTAGATGTCCATAATTGGGTGAATGGAAAAAGAAAATGTGATTTTATATATATATATATATATACACACACACACACACACATATGTATATATATACACATATATATATGTATATATAATATAATGATATATATGATATATATGTATTTCTCTCTCTCTCTCTCTATATATATATACATATTTATATATAATATATATATATATATATATATATATATATATATATATATATATATATATAT
>NW_026000037.1:26598213-26736826 GCF_001458135.2 Marmota marmota marmota
AATATATATATATATATATATATATATATATATATATATATATATATATATATATCCCCACACACATACACATATGCAATGAAATATTATTTGGTATTTAAAAAGAAAATTTTATCATTTGAAAAAACATGGATGAACCTGCAGATGACACTACACCAAAAGAAATAAGCCAGATATACACCAATTTTATGCTTTTAACAATAGGCTAAGTTACCTCCCCTGTTGTTTACCTAATATTATATGATTCCCTAATCAGATTGGAAAGGAAGCACTAGCTGTATACTATCCAGGTAGGGGAGCTACTAGAGAATATTTAATATTCTGAACTTTCTCATTGTACTTATGGTATACAGTGAAAATAATTATAGCTCCTATGATTTTTGCTTCTATATCAAAAAGAAGTAGAGGTAGTGGGAGAGATATTGCTCTCTTAAGAAAGAAAAGAGCTAGGACACTATCATGTACTGAGTAGATACTATGGGCAGGATCTAGGTTGGACACTATGCGTATTTCTGGTGAATAGAAGTAACAGGTGAATCTATTTCTACTTTTTTTTTTTAAATTTTTTATTGTTGGTTGTTCAAAACATTACATAGTTCTTGACATATCATATTTCACACTTTGATTCAAATGGGTTATGAACTCCCATTTTTACCCCATATACAGATTGTAGAATCATAATCTACTTATTTTTGATCTCTAAGTTTTCCACACAGGAATAGAATGCAATATAAATGTTAGATCTTAGGATCTTGAGGAACTTAGAAGTGTGCTGGTATATCAGTTGTTTTAGTCAGCTTTTTTGTCACTGTGGCCAAAAGACCAGAAAAGAACAATTAGGAAAAGAAAAGTTCATTTGAGGTTCACTCTTTCATAGGTTTCAGTCCATAGACAGTCAACTCCATTGCTCTTAGCCTGAGGTGAGGCTAAATATCATGGCAGAAGGGTGGAAGTGTTGTGGAGGAAATCAGCCATCAAGAAGCAGAGGGAGAATAAACTCAGCTTACAAAATGTATGCTCCAAAGGCACGCCCCCAGTGAACCTGTTCTGTAGTCACACCCTACCTGCCTATAGTTACCCACCCCCCCAGTTAATTCCTATCAGTGGATTAGTGCACTGATTAGATTAACATTTTCATAACCCAATCATTTCACCTCTAAACTTTCTTGTATTGTCTCACACATGAGCTTTTAGGGGAGGTACACTTCACATCTAAACCATAACATAATTTATAATTCTACATATATAATAATAACAACATTACAATGTATATAATCTTCTACATATTGTTATAGTAACATAATTGTTATTTCTCCTATTAGAGGAAAATAAGAGAATGGAACTGTGTACTAAAAGACATAAAGTAGAACTAAAAATGTCATTACAGTCCATAGATGGGAGAGCACCCCAGGGACCAGAGTAAGTATATAGAAAAGACTCAGAGGAGGTAAGAACTGAGCTCAACTTTTGCTGGTTAAAAACATGTTGGTTGGAGAGGAAGATGGCGGCGAGGGGAGTGCATTGCCCCCGTGTGCTGCTTCACTGTGTGGGAGTATGACAAGTCAGGACGGCTAAAGGCTATCTTGTTAGGAATTTCCAGCAATAGTGGGGTGCTCCGGAACCTGGAGGAAGGATTTCCATCGCACGAGGATCGGCTACGGGGACTCAAACGCGAGAGGTTTGTCGCACGGAGGGTAACACTGCTTATTCAGCAAATGGCCCCGTGGCTAGAGTCTGCAGTGCGCGCTGGGAAACGAGGAGATAGCGAAGCAGGGATACAGCTTTGCAGTTTCTGCCAGCCGTGCAAGCACCGTACTCAGGGCTGAATTCTGGGTTCGAGACGGGGGAAGGAAGCAGTCCATCTCGGTTCTCCACACCTGTCAGACCACAGAGGAGGCCAGCGGCCACCATGTTGGAAAGCTGACGTCACCATCCCTGTTTTCGACTGACCGCAGCTCATTCAGCCATAGAACAGGTAATTTCAGGCTGCCATTCGCCTGCGGCTTGCAGACAAATTGCTCGGGCTCAGTGCCTGGGTGCTTCTTAGAACCTGCTCTTATCGGAGCGAACACCGAGCGCGGGGCGGCCGAGTTCCGGCTCCCGGAACCGTCCCAGAACCGCCCTGGCCCAGGGCCGCGGAGCCTGCGGAGGCTGCTTCTTGGACCCTGCTCCTATCAGAGCATACACCAAGCACTAAGCAGCCGAATTCCGGCTCCCGGAACTGAGCCCGCGGGGACTGCTTCTTGGAGCTTACACTTATAGGAGCTTACACCGAGCACGGAGCGGCCGAGTTCCGGCTCCCGGAACTTCCCTGGCCCGGGGCTAGGAGCCCGCGGAAACTGCTTCTCGGTCCGGGTCCTGCTGAGGGCCGGTCAGGACTCACCCGTTGCTTTGGTTGCCCGGCAAGGGGAACGAAATGCTGCCATTCGCATAGGATACCAACATGGCAGAGATCTGATGTCATCAGAAAGCGGCGGAGGAGAGAACTTCATCAATACCAGCGGCGACAGAAACAGTTGGTCTCCTGGTAGGGGGGGTGAGGCACAGACACCCGAGTCTCCTCAATTTGTCGTCGAGCCAGAGGGGAGGAGCCGGGCAGCCACCAGCGCCCGGAGCAGGCCCAGCGGCTCGCCAGCGTGGTGACCGCGTGACCCCAATTGGAGAGGGGGCGGAGCGGAGCCGCCACCCGCACCCGCAAGGTGGGCAGACCCACGACCCAGTGGTACATGGGCGTGGTAGGAGGGGCAGGGCAGAGCCGCCGTTCGCGCTTGCAAGGTAAACAGACCTGTGACAGCCTGGCGGGTCAGGCCCAGTGGCCTGCCAGTGTGGTACACACGTCACCCCAACTGGAGTAGGGGCAGAGCAGATCCTTCTCCCACGCCCGGATCAGGCCCTGCCGGTGTGGTGGTCACGTGACCCCAATTGGAGTGGGGGCGGAGCGGAACCGCCACCCGTGCCCGCAGGGTGAGCAGACCTGTGACCAACCTGCAGATCAGGCCCAGGGGTCCGCAGGCGTGGTAGGAGGGGCAGGGCAGATCCGCCGCCCGCGCCTCCAAGGTAGGCAGACCTGCAACAGACCGGCGGATCAGGCCCAGGAGCCTGCCGGCGTGGTACACACACCACCCTAATTGGAGTAGGGGCAGAGCAGAGTCGCCGCCCGTGCCAGGAACAGGCCCAGCGTCCTGCAGGCGGGGTAGTCACGACACCCCAATTGGAGTAGGGGCAGAGCAGAGCCTCCACCCGTGCCCGAAAGGTGGGCAGATCTGCGACCGACCAGCGGGACAGGCCCAGTGGCCTGCCGGTACGACAGACACGTCACCCCATTTGGAGTAGGGGCAGAGTAGAGCCGCCGCCCGCGCCTGCAGGGTAGGCAAACCTGCAACCGACCGGCGGATCAGGCCCGGTGGCCTGCCGGCGTGGTACACTCGTCACCCCAATTGGAGTAGGGGCAGAACAGAGCCGCCGCCAGCGCCCAGAACAGGCCCAGTGACCTGCCGGCGTGGTAGCCACGACACCCCAATTGGAATAAGGAGAGAGCAGAGCCGCCGCCCGCGCCTGCAGGAAAGATACGCAAGCAGTATGAAAAGACAAGGAAAGAAAGGACCACAAGCAATGCAGGTCAACGCAACTTTAGAAGAGGTAACAGCTGCAGCAGATGGAATGTCAGATAAAGAATTCAGGATATACATGCTTCAGATGATCTGGAGTATCAAGGAAGACATTAAACAGCAAAATCAGACAATGAAAGATCACTTCGACAATGAATTACGCAAACAAATCCAGGAAGCAAAGGATCAACTATACAGGGAGATAGAGGTTATAAAAAACAAACAAACAGAAATCCTAGAAATGCAGGAAGCAATAAACCAACTTAAAAACTCAATGGAGAATACTACCAGCAGAGTAGAACACTTAGAAGATAGAACATCAGACAATGAAGACAAAGTATTTCAACTGGAAAAGAACATAGACAGCTCAGCAAGACTGTTAAGAAACCATGAGCAGAACATCCAAGAAATATGGGATAACATTAAGAGACCAAACTTAAGAGTCATTGGGATACAGGAAGGTACAGAGCTCCAAACCAAAGGAATGAGCAGTCTATTCAATGAAATAATACGAGAAAACTTCCCAGACTTGAAGAATGAGACAGAATCCCAAATCCTAGAAGCCTACAGGACGCCGAATGTGCAAAATCATAAGAGATCCACACCTAGACACATTATAATGAAGATGCCCAACATACAGAATAAGGAGAGAATTTTAAAAGCTACAAGAGAAAGGAAGCAGATTACATTTAGGGGTAAGCCAATCAGGATAACAGCTGATCTTTCAACACAGACTCTGAAAGCTAGAAGATCCTGGAATAACATATTTCAAACACTGAAAGAAAATGGGTTCCAACCAAGAATTGTGTATCCAGCGAAATTAAGCTTCAGGATGGAAGATGAAATTAAAACCTTCCACGATAAACAAAAGTTTAAAGAATTCGCAGCTAGAAAACCATCTCTTCAAAACATCCTCGCCAAAGCATTACAGGAAGAGGAAATGGAAAATAACAATGAAAACCAACAGTGGGAGGTAGGACAGTAAAGGGGGGGGAAATAATCAAAGAGGAAAACAAACCATGTTTAGTAACAGAAATAAACAAATATGGCTGGAAGAACAACCCATATCTCAATAATAACCCTAAATGTTAATGGCTTAAACTCACCAATTAAGAGACACAGGCTAGTAGAATGGATCACAAAACAAGACCCAACAATATGCTGCCTACAGGAGACGCATTTGATAGGAAAAGACATACATAGGCTGAAGGTGAAAGGTTGGGAAAAATCATATCACTCATATGGACTTCGGAAACAAGCAGGAGTGTCCATACTCATATCAAATAAAATAGATTTCAAGCCAAAGTTAATCAAAAGGGATAAAGAGGGACACTACATACTGCTTAAGGGAACCATACACCAACAAGACATAACAATCATAAATATTTATGCCCCAAACAATGGTGCAGCTATGTTCGTCAAACAAACTCTTCTCAAGTTCAAGAGTCTAATAGACCACCATACCATAATCATGGGAGACTTCAACACACCTCTCTCGCCACTGGACAGATCTTCCAAACAAAAGTTGAATAAGGAAACTATAGAACTCAATAACACTATTAATAACCTAGACCTAATTGACATATATAGAGTATACCACCCAACATCAAGCAGTTACACTTTTTTCTCAGCAGCACATGGATCCTTCTCAAAAATAGATCATATATTATGTCACAGGGCAACTCTTAGACAATATAAAGGAGTAGAGATAATACCATGCATCTTATCTGATCATAATGGAATGAAACTGAAAATCAACGATAAAAGAAGGAAGGAAAAAGCATACATCACTTGGAGAATGAACAATAGGTTACTGAATGATCAATGGGTTATAGAAGACATCAAGGAGGAAATTAAAAAATTCTTAGAGATAAATGAAAACACAGACACAACATATCGGAATCTATGGGACACATTGAAAGCAGTTCTAAGAGGAAAATTCATTGCTTGGAGTTCATTCCTTAAAAAAAGAAAAAACCAACAAATAAATGATCTCATACTTCATCTCAAAATCCTTGAAAAAGAAGAGCAAAACAACAGCAAAAGAAGTAGAAGGCAAGAAATAATTAAAATCAGAGCTGAAATTAATGAAATCGAAACAAAAGAAACAATTGAAAAAATTGACAAAACTAAAAGTTGGTTCTTTGAAAAAATAAACAAAATCGACAGACCCTTAGCGATGCTAGCGAAGAGAAGAAGAGAGAGAACTCAAATTACTAGCATACGGGATGAAAAAGGCAATATCACAACAGACACTTCAGAAATACAGAAGATAATCAAAAACTATTTTGAATCCTTATACTCCAATAAATTAGAAGATAGTGAAGGCATAGATAAATTTCTTAAGTCATATGATCTGCCCAGATTGAGTCAGGAGGATATAGACAACCTAAACAGACCAATATCAATTGAGGAAATAGAAGAAACCATCAAAAGACTACCAACTAAGAAAAGCCCAGGACCGGATGGGTATACAGCAGAGTTTTACAAAACCTTTAAAGAGGAACTAATACCAATACTTTTCAAGCTACTTCAGGAAATAGAAAAAGAGGGAGAACTTCCAAATTCATTCTACGAGGCCAACATCACCCTGATACCTAAACCAGACAAAGACACTTCAAAGAAAGAAAACTACAGACCAATATCTCTAATGAACCTAGATGCAAAAATCCTCAATAAAATTCTGGCGAATCGGATACAAAAACATATCAAAAAAATTGTACACCATGATCAAGTAGGATTCATCCCTGGGATGCAAGGCTGGTTCAATATACGGAAATCAATAAATGTTATTCACCACATCAATAGACTTAAAAATAAGAACCATATGATCATCTCGATAGATGCGGAAAAAGCATTCGACAAAGTACAGCATCCCTTTATGTTCAAAACTCTAGAAAAACTAGGGATAACAGGAACATACCTCAATATTGTAAAAGCAATCTATGCTAAGCCTCAGGCTAGCATCATTCTGAATGGAGAAAAACTGAAGGCATTCCCTCTAAAATCTGGAACAAGACAGGGATGCCCTCTCTCTCCACTTCTGTTCAACATAGTTCTCGAAACACTGGCCAGAGCAATTAGACAGACGAAAGAAATTAAAGGCATCAAAATAGGAAAAGAAGAACTTAAATTATCACTATTTGCAGATGATATGATTCTATACCTAGCAGACCCAAAAGGCTCTACAAAGAAACTATTAGAGCTAATAAATGAATTCAGCAAAGTGGCAGGATATAAAATCAACACGCATAAATCAAAGGCATTCCTGTATATCAGCGACAAATCCTCTGAAATGGAAATGAGGACAACCACTCCATTCACAATATCTTCAAAAAAAATAAAATACTTGGGAATCAACCTAACAAAAGAGGTGAAAGACTTATACAATGAAAACTACAGAACCCTAAAGAGAGAAATAGAAGAAGATCTTAGAAGATGGAAAAATATACCCTGTTCATGGATAGGCAGAACTAACATCATCAAAATGGCGATATTACCAAAAGTTCTCTATAGGTTTAATGCAATGCCAATCAAAATCCCAACGGCATTTCTTGTAGAAATAGAGAAAGCAATCATGAAATTCATATGGAAAAATAAAAGACCCAGAATAGCAAAAACAATGCTAAGCAGGAAGTGTGAATCAGGCGGTATAGCGATACCAGACTTCAAACTATACTACAGAGCAATAGTAACAAAAACAGCATGGTACTGGTACCAAAACAGGCGGGTGGACCAATGGTACAGAATAGAGGACACAGAAACCAATCCACAAAACTACAACTATCTTATATTTGATAAAGGGGCTAAAAGCATGCAATGGAGGAAGGATAGCATCTTCAACAAATGGTGCTGGGAAAACTGGAAATCCATATGCAACAAAATGAAACTGAATCCCTTTCTCTCGCCATGCACAAAAGTTAATTCAAAATGGATCAAGGAGCTTGATATCAAATCAGAGACACGCCGTCTGATAGAAGAAAAAGTTGGCTACGATCTACATACTGTGGGGTCGGGCTCCAAATTCCTCAATAGGACACCCATAGCACAAAAGTTAATAACTAGAATCAACAAATGGGACTTACTCAAACTAAAAAGTTTTTTCTCAGCAAAAGAAACAATAAGAGAGGTAAATAGGGAGCCTACACCCTGGGAACAAATCTTTACTCCTCACACTTCAGATAGAGCCCTAATATCCAGAGTATACAAAGAACTCAAAAAATTAGACAATAAGAGAACAAACAACCCAATCAACAAATGGGCCAAGGACCTGAACAGACACTTCTCAGAGGAGGACATACAGTCAATCAACAAGTACATGAAAAAATGCTCACCATCTCTAGCTGTCAGAGAAATGCAAATCAAAACCACCCTAAGATACCATCTCACTCCAGTAAGATTGGCAGCCATTATGAAGTCAAACAACAACAAGTGCTGGCGAGGATGTGGGGAAAAGGGTACACTTGTACATTGCTGGTGGGACTGCAAATTGGTGCAGCCAATTTGGAAAGCAGTATGGAGATTTCTTGGAAAGCTGGGAATGGAGCCACCATTTGACCCAGCTATTCCCCTTCTTGGTCTATTCCCTAAAGACCTAAAAAGAGCATGCTACAGGGACACTGCTACATCGATGTTCATAGCAGCACAATTCACAATAGCAAGACTGTGGAACCAACCTAGATGCCCTTCAATAGACGAATGGATAAAAAAAATGTGGCATTTATACACAATGGAGTATTACTCTGCATTAAAAAATGACAAAATCATAGAATTTACAGGGAAATGGATGGCATTAGAGCAGATTATGCTAAGTGAAGCTAGCCAATCCCTAAAAAACAAATGCCAAATGTCTTCTTTGATATAAGGAGAGTAACTAAGAACAGAGTAGGGACGAAGAGCAGGAGAAGAAGATTAACATTTAACAGGGATGAGAGGTGGGAGGGAAAGGGAGAGAGAAGGGAAATTGCATGGTAATGGAAGGAGACCCTCAGGGTTATACAGTGGAGGGGGTAGAGAGAGAGGAGGGGAGGGGAGGGGAGAGGTGGGGAGGGGGGAGGGTGGAGGATGGGAAAGGCAGCGGAGCACAACAGACACTAGTATGGCAATATGTAAATCAATGGATGTGTAACTGATGTGATTCTGCAATCTGTGTATGGGGTGAAGGTGGGAGTTCATAACCTACTTGAATCAAAGTGTGGAATATGATATGTCAAGAAATTTGTAATGTTTTGAACAACCAACAATAAAAAATTAAAAAAAAAAAAAACAAACATGTTGGTTGGGGTTTGGCAGACAGCTTGCATACAACCAACACTTCCAGCACTAGAAAAGTGGATTTTAAAACCATCATTTGAAGGCATTAGAAAGCTTCTTAGCAGCAAAGACTTCCAGACACCAGAAAAAAGAGTCCAAAGAAGCAAGCATTAATGTTTGGCGTTGCCTCATATTCCAAGATCTTAGCCAACTCTAAAGTAATAGCTGATAGGTTTTGGTAATATCATGGGGATAAGGGAATGATGAAATCCAGTATTTGCCAAGGGGAGAAAGCTCTCATAAGTACTTGAGACCTTTGGCCAGGACCCTTAAAGGCAGCATTCTGGGAATAAGGACTAACTGGAAATAGACTTGAAAAAACTAAAACTTCCCTTAAATCACCTCAATCTCAGATTGGAAGAAGATGTGCTCCTACATTAACTGCCTGGCATAGGCAAAACTGAATTCACATTGGAAAAATACAAAATCATTCGGAGACTCAAGATGACGTTGGTGTTTAGTTCATAAAAAAAAAAAATAAGCAAAGACAAAAGCAAAACTAGGCATGCAAAAGTAGAAAAATTAATCCAAGAACCATGAGGTCAAAGGTATATAGAAATTTTCACAGAGGAAACCCACATGTTCAGTTTTTAGACTCAAATAACTGTGGTTACTGTGTTTAAGATATGAGCAAAATGGATATTTTAAGCAGAGAAGTGAAAATTTTAAAATAGTGTCAAGTGGAAAGCCTAAAATTGAAAAACATAGTAATTAGATTTAAGAGCTTAGTAGTAGATTTAACAGCAGATTAAGCACAATTTAAAAGTAGAAAAAGTAAGGTAAAACATAGACAGGAAAAAAATAATATAGGAAACAAGTATAACAGATATACAGAATATGGTATAAAGCCCGAGTATGCCCTTGTATTTAAGCCATTGAAGTCCAGAAAGGCTAGGGTGAAAAACAATATTTGAAGAACTATTGCTAAGATTTTTTTCATTACAAGACATCAAGCCACAAGATCTAAGCACTGCTTCAAACCTAAAGAAGTATAAATACAAGACACACATGCTAAGAATATAATAGTAAACCTTTTGAAAACTAAACACAAAAGAAGATCTTAAAAGTATCTAGTAGAAAAAATATTACCTTCAAAGAAGTAAGAATATAAAGAAAAAATGGAAACCAGAACACTATGATTGACAGCTGTAATGTGTGTGTATGGGAGGGTATCATTTATAACCTAGAGTTCTATACCCAACAAAAGTATTCTTGAAAATCAGCCGAAGTAAATATCATTTCAGACAAACAGAACCAGAGAATTTATCACCAGTAGATACATGCTGAAAGTAATAATGATGAATCTTCTCTCAAGTAGAAGGAGAATAATCCCAGGTAGAAGCAGGGAAATAAAGGAGGAAATAAGAATTCCTGGAAAGAGTAAATACATGGATAAATCTAAACAAACACATCCCATATAAAACAAATGCTAATATACTATTGAGTTTAAAGTATATTTAAAATATGACAATAAAATCCCAAAGAGGGTGGATGAAGTAAAAATATCCTAAGATTTTGAGTTGTCTGAGATGGTATGTGTCTATTAATTTACATTAGATTTTAATAACTTTTATAACAAAATATGTACATGTATATGCCAAAGATACATGGAAATATATATACATATATATTTATATATATTAGTATTAGTATATTGACCCCAAACTAGAAACAAATCACATTTCCCAACAGTAGAATGGATAGATGTTAATATACTCATACAATATCATATCATACAGCAATTAAAACTAACTATAGCCATTAACAAGAAATAAATATTTCTCAGAAATACAGTGGCAAACAAAAGTCAGATGCTTCCATTATTTACAAATTTTAGAAATCTGCAGGATATATGGGGAATTGTGAAGAAGCTGCTCTACAGGAACTACAAGACATATACTAAACATTTTGGGGAATATCAGGCTCAGTTAGAGGTTAAGACTGGTTGCAGTAAGTAAAGACATTTGTCCTTGACATCATAGGTATTATAAATTCATTTTTGCCTGTGAAACTCCAGGCTTTGTTCCAACTGCCATTATTGGCTCTTCACATGTAACCCCATATTAGAAATAGAAGTTTCTTCAAGTTTACTAGCTTTAGTAAAGTGTATACCCCAAGTAAGAATTTAATGGGTAGTGATGAAATTAAAACAAATAATAATGGGGAACTTTGATTTACTTAAAATCAAAATGAGGACAATATTGCATACATCATTAAATCATTGTGAAAATTATTCATTTGAAAATTTCAGCCTTCTGTCTTAAAGATCCTAAATTAGGCAGCAGTAGCACAATGATGAATTCAGCTCTGCAGACACATCTGACTATCTGTGGTTGATTTCAAGAGAGAGTGAATAGGGACACAAATTTAAAGTAACTTGGTGTAATTTCTGGTGGAAAGTGTTTTGAACACAGATATGAACAGATTTTATCAACTGTGTTTGGGGGCAAGTCAACATATATTTAAGGAGGTGCCATTATTGTGACAGACAGACGCTTTCTTATAAAAAGAGTGTTATTCTGATCTGTCTGTCACTTTGTCTTTTCTTTCTCTGACTAACACAAAAGACAAGTGAAAATTAAAATGGAAACTTCTGGAGGGGGCAAATCATGAGTATTCTAATTATTAAAGATTCCTTTCAAGCCTCCTGATAAGACATAGGGTTGAACTGTCTCTCTTCAAATTCCATTAAGCGCAGAACAGATATGCCTGAAAATGTTATGATGGTGTTTCATGCCCAGCCTTCTCTGTCAGCCCCCAACCCGAGGAAAAAGGGAAGTGTCTTTCTGGTTAGATTGTGATTCATTTTTTTTTTTTTTTTGGAAATTAAGTTCCTCGCTGATAAGGTGATACAATAGATGCCTACTTAGTGTTGACTATTTGCCTGTGAAGCATCACGTACCAGAGAATCAGAAGGCAGCTTTTCTCCTTCACATGGAAGATGGGACAGATGATGTGATTCATGCAGCCAGACACTTTATAGAGCTGGGTGAGAGATGTTTCCAGTTTCCAAAGAGCCCTACAGTGGAGAGATTATTATTTTTTCAGAATAGTAGAAATCCATATGAATTTAATGGTGATTACTTGTTTATTGACTGTTTTTGTTGCAAGAACAGTTCACCTTCTCATGAGCAAAAATAACCACCTTCAAATTCCAATCACTTCAACTAACATTTGTCAGCAGAAGGGACTCAAGTTCAAATGACTGTGACAACCAGCTCTCTACTTTAATTGCTTCAAAACCCAAAGTCAGATCTGTTAAGTATTTGTTTTGGTAAAATCTAGTGCCCACAGGTGGTCCTGGTCAGAAGTTGGGGAGGGGAGATTGGGAGAGGGCTGTGGACCCCCGCTGCCAGACACACACCTGGTTTCCTGAGCTTCCCAGTCTTACTTTCCTGGCTGGATACCACATTCAGCCCTCAGGGTTTCTATCAATGTCTGGGCTGATACACAGAGTAGCTTTGTCAGAGAGCATAATACAAACACATGGGCAGCACTGGAAAGCTGCCCACTAGGAGTGACAAAGAAGCCCTCAGTGCAGTACTGGCATATTGAAAGTAAGCATGAAATTATCCTGTGCTGAGGCTTAGAACTGTGCAACGTTCTAAGTTATATTGAGCTCAGAATTCTGGGTGGTTACAAGCTCTTCTTTGTTCCAGCTGTGAAAGGGTTGGCCAGGTTGTCTTTCTTTGACAAAAACATTACTAATGTTGAACAAAATTTTCCATCTTCCTTCTCATCCTTCTATTTTGCTTTGGCCTTTAAGTTGCAGTTTACTTCCTGTATTCACAAGCAAATGCAGTATGTGTGTATATATTATGTATGTATGTATGTATGTATGTATGTATATGTATGTATACACACACATACATATACACACACAAATTATTACAGTTTTAAAGTTCCTTCTTGATGATCAATTGGTTAGCTTTCCTTAAGAAAGGGATCTTCTCCATATGGTCCTCCCATGCAATGCCATTGTACTAGAGAGAACATTAATCCAAAGAAATGCACTTTTATCTTCAGAGATATTTTTGAATCTCCCTTGGGTAGTGGTACCTTGGGCAATGATAAGAACAGTGGCCACTACTAGAGGATCCTCTTCCATGACTTTACTTTTTCTTTGGAAGCAGACAAAGCAAGATGGAGAAAGGAACTCTATACTTGGCCCCATTTGAACATTGGTTGTATGGTAATTATAGAAGTCAGAGTGGCCAGTTAAAGCTGGGTAAGCACTTCCAGATTTTCTGTTTCCAGATTTTTATAACCCAACCATAAATATTCACTGGTAGGAAGAAATTAAACACATGATATCTAAAAGGAAAAGATATTTTTTTCTCTTGAATAGTCTTTCTAAAGGAAAAGGAGAGTTTGTGCTGGTCCCTGGTGTCCTGTGAGCTTTTCTAAAACTTTAAACTGGACATTTTTGTTTTCTTCACTCTGTAGTGTTAATATAAATAATCTCAAATTGAATACTTTGAGTGTTCTTTTATTCTTCCAATTTGTGGCCTGAGATGAAAACCCATAAATGTTCAACATAATTGAAAAGAAAATTTCTGTTCTGATTCTCCCACCTGATTTTTCCCCTATCCAGCTACCAAACATTTATTCAGCATCTTTTTCTGTGTGTCAATCACTTTGCTAGACTTTGAGGACCAGCATGCATAAGGCAACATCCTTGCCCTTGAGAATAACAGATAAACTCAATAAACTGTAATTCATATAATAATAGAGATGGTCACTTAATGGTTTAGAATTATGGTGAATGGGGTCTTAGACAAGAATAGAAAGTTGATTTGTCTCAGAGGTGACTCCTGGTAGGAAACAACCCTAAACTTTTAAAGAGTAGAACCTAGTCATGCAGAGTGGAGTCAGGATTTCAGGTAGCGAGAACAACATGATCTAAGACATGGAAGAATTGTAAATAGGTTAATAATGCTGAGATGCAGGGACAGAAGGGAGATTGGGATGCGGAGGCTGATAGGCAATAGACCCTAAAGAATCTTGTAAACTACACTAAAGGTTGGGATAACTGTTGGGAAGCTTATTGGCATCCATGTTAAAGATAAAGGGCTGAGTTAGAGCAGTATTGATTAGATTGACAAGCAGAAAAAATAGAAATTTGAAACATATTTAGGAGATA
This sequence comes from Marmota marmota marmota, assembly GCF_001458135.2. Lineage (NCBI taxonomy): Eukaryota > Metazoa > Chordata > Mammalia > Rodentia > Sciuridae > Marmota > Marmota marmota. The sequence goes on from NW_026000037.1 coordinate 26,612,278, forward strand.
AACACAGCAGAACTTGGTAGGGGATGAAGAGTTAAGAAAAATATAGGATGCTTCCCAGATTTCTAGCGTAGGTATCAGATCAGATGTTGGTTTGTAGGTAGCAGATAAGATGGTAATGTACACAGTTTAGGCTTAGTTCAATTTAAAGTGCCTGTGGATATCTAGGTCAGCATGTCTCAGAGAGTTGGATTTATGATTCTGAGGCTTAGAAGAGAAGTATAGCCTAGAGATGAATACTTGGATATTACTGACATCTAGGTGGTGGTTGAAACTACAAGTGTAGGAAGATTAGATTATCCATAGGCGAGGATAACAATATGCTGAAAACAAAGACTATGAGAAAGACCATTCTTCAGGAGATGATAGAGGGAAAAGAAAATAAAGAAGACAAAACAGGAATCATCAAAGTATGAAGAGATAAGCACATTGTCACAGAAGGTGAGCAGGTTAAAATAATGAAAGATCAACCAATAAATGCTACCGAGAAATCCAAAATAATAAAACCTGTAATGTGTCCAACAGATTTGATGTAGCATGCTAAGTCCTGACCTCTCCTGAAGGAAGAAGCCAGTTGTTCTTTACCAAAGATTTTATTAAGAGAGAAATAATGGGACCCAGAAACACATAGATGGTCCTACCTGCTTCACACTTTGTGCTTTGCCCTGAAGACTAAACTCTCCACAAGCCTGCAATTTTTAGCTAGTATGTGTGCCTGTGTCTCTGCATGATTCCTCATCAAATAGGGGGAACTATATGTAGGTCATGTGATAATTCTAGGAATAAGATTAAAAACATTTCATTCCGTCAACCAGGTAGCATCTTCTTATTTTACATTAAGATGAGCAATAACTAGAGGCTCTATAACAAACCCTTATAATTCAGGGTCTTGTTTATCATGCAAGAGAGTTGCTGTGGTACTGGAGATATCTAATCCTATCCCAGAGTGATTCAGACCACTGCTCAACTTGTTTTCTTGTTTTCAATTGTAGTTTCATGATTTCCCACTAGTACATCCAAGGTCTGCCTCCAACAGCTTCCAACCTTCTCTAGACTCAATAATGCATGTACTTGGTGGGCATAAGACACAAGACAAAAATATTCTTTTTAAAGTGGTTAAGTTTTCATTTTTTGGAATGACTTATCAAGATAGGGAATGTCATGCTTTCTGCAGGTCATCCCTATGTGAGAGATAATTTTGCCCCTATATACAATATTTTAAATGTCTTTTCATGTTTATAAATTTTGAGAATACACTAAAATGGCTCATTTGTGTTGCCACGTACCTATTCCAAGTTGCCATGTCTCCAAATATTGTTTCTATGAAAATATAGATAACACATCACAGGTTGGTTACTGTGCTACCTTGTCTATAATGCACTATTTTAGCCAGTGCAAATTAACCCAATGTCATGTCAGATAAATGCAATTTACTGGCTATGACCGACTGAAGTCTAGTGCTGAATCAAGAGCTAAACATATAATGAAAAAACAAACACATTTATTTTCTAGTTTGTTTATAATCATACTGAAGAAGAAAAATATATTTCAGTATCAAAAGATAGTATTCAAATGTTTTTTTTTTTCCTCTAGAAGTAGTAGGATTAGTCACTGTATTTGGTTCTTTACCCTGATATTAAAGAATTAGCTAGAGCATTGGTATTTATATTACTCAAACTTCTCCAGAGAAACAGAACCAATTGGAATAGGTTCTTCAGAGAAACAGAACACACACACAAAAGGGGATTTTTTAAAATGAGGGATTCATGCAGTTGTAGAGACTGAGAAGTCGCATGGTCTGCCATTATGTAAGCTGGAGACCTGGGAAAGCTGATGGTGTCTTTTAGTCTGAGTTCAAAGCACTGAGAGTTCAGGGAAGCAAGGATGTAAGTCCCAGTCTGAGGGCAAGAGAAGAAGAGATGAGATGTCCCAGCTCAAGTAATGAGGTGGGGAGAATAAAAGGGGGACCTAAATTCCTCCCTCTTTGCCTTTAGTTCTATTTAGGACCTCAAATGGATTAGGTGGTGTCTAACCAAATTGTGGGAAGGCAATCTACTGAGTACACTGAATCATATGCTAACTGTTATGGTTCACATATTAGTTATCCCTTAAAAGCTCATGTGTGAAACCATACAAGAAAGTTTAGATCAGATTATGAGAATCTTAACCTAATCAATGTATTAATACCCTGAGATGGATTAACTGGTTGGTAACCATAGGCAGGTAGGGTGTGGCTGGAGGAGGTGGGTTCCTGAGGGCATGCCTTTGGGGTTTATATTTTGTCCTTGTTGAGCACAGTTCACTCTCTGCTTCCTGATGTGAGGTCCTGAGCTGCTTTCCTCCATCACACTCTCCATGATATTCTGCTTCACTTAAAGCATCATGGAATGGAACTGGCTGTCTGTGGACTGAGACCTCTGAAACTGTGAGCCCCCAGATCTATGTTTTGGCCTTTAAATTTGTTCTTGTCAGGTATTTTGGTCACAGCGGTGAGAAAGCTGTCTAAAGCAGTAACTTTTCCAGAAAGTTTCTCACAGATGCATCCAGAAATATGGCTTGATCTAGGTGCCCTAAAGCCAATTCAAGTTGATGCATAAAATTAATCACCCCTGATCAAGGGGTAGGAGGCAGGGAAAGTGCTGGGGAGTGATATTGGCCAAATTATATTGTTATATTGTGTGCACGTTTGAATATGCAACAATAAATGCCATCATTATGTACAACTGTAATGCACCAATAAAAAGTGTAGAAAAAGATCAAAAAAAAATTAATCACCCCTGATTAAATGCCATTGATGAGCTCTTGTAACTTTGGGAGCAATTTTTATATTAAGGTGCATGTAGCCCTGAAAGCAGTGGCTATCAACATTGAGATGTGTAAGGGTTACATTAAAGTTCATTTAATGCAAATTCCCTGTATCCTACCCCAGATTCCTACTCAGTAAATATGGATATAAGCCTAGAAATCCAGATTCTTATAACAACCCTTTGATTCTTATATAGTCTGAGGGCTCCAATGTGCAAAATATTCAACTAGAGGAATGATCTCTAAAGTAGGTTATGCATGTCCTGCTACAGGGGAGAGTAGTACAGGAAATGTTTTACAACTTACTTTTGTTGTAAAACATCTTAGGTTGATCTTAACTGGAAATTCCTAAGCTTTGCCATTGATTTTCACTAGTGCCCTCATTGAACCTATATAAAAATCAGCAGATAATGTCCTAGACAAAACCTGCAGAATCCCAGAAAGTTCGGTAGGAGTAGAAGTTGCTTTGAGTTTAGCTTTCAGTGATGTACTATATATATTGCCTGGGAAAATATATCAAAGGGACAATGATCTTGTAGAACTAAACTTTCCCTAACAAAATAGGCAGGTGACTTAAATAGATTTCTATAAAGAACACGTGACTAGATGATAATGCCAAAGGGACATCCAACAGGGAGCAAAAGAAAATGGCCATCCTGGCACTTGTCCTACTCATTAATAGCTCCTGGTCAGCTACATTAAGTGGTAAAATGCAATGACAACCTAATCAGATATGATTACTAAGAAGACTGGTTGAAATATGGAATTACAGCCACTATCAAGAATGATTAACCTCTCCCAAAGTGCACATCATGCCTCGAAAAATTAGCTAATACCATCCTGATCAGCATAGCAGAAGAGCAATTAGAGAGGCAGGAGAGTGCAGCACAGAGGTTAGGACTCACATGTTAGAGCCTGATGACTAGGTTTGAATCCAATCACTGATGCTTATCAGCTCTGTGACCTCACGTGAGTTAATTATCTGCATTGTCTTAGTCTGCATCTGCTGCTGTAACAGAATGACCTTTAACTGCGTAGTTTCTAACAATAAATATTAAAAAATATAGAAATTTATATTAATATCTGAGGAGCTCTATCTGCTTCAAAGATAGTGCCTCTTGCTGCATCCCTACTTGGTGGAAGGGAGAATGGCCCCATCTCTTAATCCTATTACATTGGAGATTCAATTTCAACATAAATTTTAGAGGGACACAAACATTCAAATTATAGCATTTTAGCCCCTGGCCCCTCAAATTCATGTTCTGCTCACATACAAAATATATTCATTCTATCCCAATAGCCCCCAATGTCTTAATTAGTTCCACATTGACTTCAAGGCCAAAGTTCCAAATCTCATCTGAATATCATCTACATCCGATACGGGTGAGACCCAAAGGACAGTATATCATGAGGAAAATTCCCTCCCCTCTAGCTGTGAGCCTGTGAAATCAAACCGAGGGTTTGTGAAGTGAAGGATTTCTCAGGCTCACAGCTCGAGGGGGCAATTTGTCTCAAGAGGAATTGTACTTTGAGTCTCATCCATATCTGTTATAAAATATAATGGCAGGATGGACATAGGGCATACTTTCCTATTTTAAAAAAGATCAATAGAAAGAAAGAAAAAGACATAGAGAAAGAAGAAAGAAAGAGAAAGAGATAATTTGTTCCAAGTAATTCCAAAACCCAACAGGATAAATATTAAATTTTATGACTCTAAAATAATATTCTCCATGTCCTACCTTCTGGAAACACTGGGTTAGGGACTGGGCCTAAAGGCCCTGGGAAATGCAGCCCTCATGGATTTGCTGGGTGCAACCCAGAGTGCAGCTCACATCTCAGAGCTCACATGGTTCAGAGTTGTTTTCCTATGACTGTCCCAGGCTGAAGTTGCACATTGGTGGTTCTATAGTTATGTGGTCATGGGAGCAGTCTAGCCCCTATGACTCTGTGGGATATTGCCCCAATGGGGACTCCATGATAGCCCTGACCCTGTGGTAGTTCTCTGCCTGGGCCCCAATGCTCTCTAGGGACTTTTTGTAAATCCACTTGGAGGCAGCCATGCTCTCATAGTTTGTGCACTCTGCATCTGGTGGAGATGGCACCATGCACATGCCATCAAGGTTTATACCTGTGCCTTGTGGAGAGATGACCACTGCCGCTCACACTGTTATGGGCCAGGGTACATGGTCAATGACCAAACAGACTCCATTTTACCCTGAGACTCCATGTCATATAAGAAATGCTTCTTCTATGAGAAAACTCCATTTCTGCCATCCTGATCCTGCTTAGCACACCCTGCTTAGAAATGCAAATGTTTCTGTTCTTAGACAATGTAAAATTGTTCTCTTTTTGGTTCCCATTTTTCTTGGACAATGTACCCTGTCAGAGAATGATTGTCTAGACATTAGTAACCATTCTTTAACTTGTACTCAACTAGGGTCGTTTTGACCCACTTTCCCTTTTGCTTATGATTTTAGATCTCATGTTTTTTTATGGTCTTAAATCATAGCAACAACCACTGTGATTAATGTACTGACATGCTTTACTTATGGTATAAAAGATTTGTTCTAATCCCTGGAGTGGATCAGAGGGTATAGACTTGCAGCCTTTCCCTTGACCCACCAGCAGGTGAATAAAGATGCTTGAAGATCGATTCAGTGATTTATTGCCATCTCATCATAAAAATACTATACTTGGGATCAGTGGAGTCATACCTGGAATGGTTAAGGAGCAGCATCCCAGAAGGCAAGGGCCAGAGAACTCAGGTGGCTCACTACAGTGAGTACTAGAGTTTCATGGGTATCAAAAGCTTCTCTTGTCACCATTCTGTCCTCAAAGCCTTTGGCACTCTAGGGCTAAGTTGGAAGTGACAGCATCCAAGACTCTCAGAAATGCCTTTGGGTTTGTTTTCTCCCTTTGTCTTGATGAATTGCATTTAGCTTCTTTCTATATCCTTGGTGTTTTCTCATTTTTTACAGACCAAGAATTTTCCAAATCTTTAAATTCTGCCTCCCTTTCAATTATAAATACCATCTGTAATTTGTTTCTATTTTCTTGCGTTTTAGTTTAAGCAGTCAAGAGAAGCCATGCCATATCCTCAACGATTTGCTTAGAGATATATTCTGCCAACTATCCTAATTCATCACTCTTAAGCTCTGCCTTCCACACTAGGACTTGAGCACAATTCAACCAAGTTCTTTGTCACTTTATAACAAGGCTAAACTTCCTTTCATTTTCTAATAATGTATCCCTACATTTCCTCTTAGATCTTATTAGAAAGACATTTACAGTTCAAATTTCTATCTACATTCTGATTATAATCCCTTAATCTTTAACAAGATCAAGGCTCTACTAGAGTTCTCCTCTTCTGAGTCCTCACTGGGGTAGTTGTTTATAGTCCAGAGTCTATTTGCTATGAGTTCTGAAGATGTATCTACATTTTTAGATATCTACAATAGCAGCACCCCATTTCTTGATACCAATTTTCTATCTTAAGCAGTTCATGCTGCCATAATAAAATACCTTTGGACTGGGTAATGTATGAGTAATAGACTTTTTTTCTCACAGTTTTGCAGAAACTGAAGTTCAGGATCAAGATGCTACTGGATTTTGTGTCTGGTAAGAGCATACTCTGCTTCAAGTACTGTTTATAAATTTCTAATTAGTTGAAAAAGTGTGGAAAATATATAAAATATGAGTTTATAGGTCATATGTAAATTATTTTTGGATAGCCAGGTTTTATGTAAATTATTTTTCTTATTTTCTGTTATTTTACAAATTGTGTAGAATAAATATATGCAGTCAAATGCCACCTAATGATGTTTTGGTCAATGATAGTCATGGAGGTCCCATAAGGTTATATTAAATAGTGTATCACACACACACACATAAAAAGAGCATACTCTGCTTCTAAGATGATGCTTCTTGCTGCATCCTCATATGACAGAAGGGGCAAGAAAGGGATGAATGCTGTGTCTTCACATGATGGAAGGGGCAGAAGGTCCTGGTAGCTCTCTGAAACCTCATTTCATAAGGACATTAATCCCAATTACCAGGATGGAGCTTTTATGACTGAATCACTTGTCCAAGAGCCCTACCACTTACAACAATGGGGTCATCCCATTTCAACATGAATATTGGAGGCACACAAACATTCAAACTATTCAAACTGAAGCCCTATGCTTCAGTTTCCCTATTTTAGTTGAGGGCTAATGTGAGCATTAAATGGTTAATATGTATACTGTACTTAGACTAGTGAACAAAGTATATACAATTCAAATTTAGTTTTTAAAAATAGTTTGCTGCATTTTATGTCACCCTTTAAGGATTTCTAGTTTTTAAATATTTTATATGGGTATGTGGTATTATAAATTGTAAGTAAATATATTGATTTTTCAGTTATATGCTTAAACATTGTTGCTAACAGGAATGAATGAGTAAAATATATATAGTGGGTATTGATATATCTAAAATACCCACTTTCCAGCAGATAATGGTACCCTTGAAAGTTCACATCCCTGGAAGCATACACAGTTACTAATGTCATCTTCCATTGGTGGGCACGACTGTTGGTGCAGGTAGGTACTAGGTATAAAAGCAAAAACATGTTGCCTTTCAACAATCCCTTTCACACATCTCTTCTGTATATTAAGCATTCTGACCTAATTGTCACTTCGTTCTGCTTCATTTCAGACCGTTTTATTCTAGTTCTCATGACTACCATGCCAAGATGTTACCTGAAAAGTAAATGCACCAATTTGGAGTAATGAGATTCTGGAAGCTCCCTTGCTCCTCTGCTACTTATTCCCCTCCACCAGGCACCAATCCTCAGTCCTGAGACCTCTGTTCATGAGCATGAAGGCTCCCCTGAGCCAGGCATGCCTACACCTCATGTACAAATGCACATACAATTTATTTTCTTTTGCATTTAGTACAAGTATAAGACTGAAGCTTTTTTCAAAAGTACCATTTCTGAGAAGAACATAACATGAAATGATCAACCACCAAACCAACAAAGTAAATGGGAATGTCCACTATTTTCTCCAGTCATCATTTGTGAACACAAAATCTTCTCTTTCCTCAATCTGCTATAGCAAACTACTGCCCAAGGTGAATTCAGGTCAGATCCTTTGTTTCCACCCAGTAAATATTTTTTAGTTGCCATTGCCTGTTGGTCAGAATCTAGACTCTGCCAATTTTCATGTGGTTTCTTCCATATTTTGCATGTATTTTAAGGTCTCATGTACAGGATGGTAGTAGAAAGCCTTTAGTGCCCCCCCAACTTTGTCTTCTTATTTCTCTATACAGACTTTTCCTCCAAGATTGTTTTACCTGTTTCTAAGCCATCATTATCACTTGCTTATGGCCTCTTCTTAGAGTCTTCCCCGAATGCTCTCAGCTGATGCAAAACACTGCAAGCTTCCTAGGACACTTCAAATCCCTCCTTATCTGACTCTCCAGACCAAGGAGAAAGGCAACTTTTGCTCCATTTCAAATCATACCCCAGAGTTGGTTGGCTGCTTTGTCTGAAGAAATTGATAGTATATCTTCATTCAGGGTTACTTTGTATGGAATAGAGCCTTCAAGGAACTTTTACAGAATAAATTTCCTTCTAGTACAGTGCAATGATATCCAGAAAATTCTAAACATTATGATATCATTATTAAGGCATTGCATCTCAGGTTTGGAAAAGAGCTTAGCTTCTACTTTTATCCAACATGTGAGCACCCTTGCACATGATTGTCCATATGTCAAAACCCCTCAAATGGTGGTGACCTCACTAACTCTTCATCCATCTCATTTCTCAAAGCAGAATAGCTTCTATTTATTTTAGAATTGGTATCATAAAACATAAGTCTAGATTTCAAGACAACACAGCAAAGTGTAAAAAAAATTAATGTTGAACTAGTGATGAATTCGGAACATGATCAGACTTTTTGGGTGATTTGGGAACATATATTGAATATAGCCAGGTTACTGAGGCTTAACATTTGATTAATATGTGTGCCTGGCTACTTTCTCCTCAAAGTGAATATTGAAAAGGTAATGTCCTTTGAAGCAGATGAGGTTGTATTGGAAAGTACATAGCTTTCTAAAATGGTTGAAGGCCAGAGAGGACAGAGATCTCAGGTCCTTTTTCTAAAACCTAAATTTCTTTTCTGGGCAGTAAAATATTTACTAAACTGAAGCATTATAATTTGTTGGTTCAGTGTTCATTCAAACAACAGTCTCGTTGCCTGTAAAATATAAACATACATTAGCTTTGCCTTAAGGACATTGGAGATAGGTAGGGAACACTTCTTGACAAGGTTGATTAGATTATATTTTTTAAAATTTTAAACACATGGTCATTTGTGCTTTATTTTTCCCCTTGCTTTGATATTGTTTTTGTCTTTACATCTGGTCTTATTCTCAGGGGAATCCTGTTAACTGTGATTCTTCAAAGTCCTTTATCAGTTCTTGCCTTGTTCTTCAGCTTCCACTTGCCCCAGATTTTCATACTAAGTTTCACTGTTGGCTTGATCTGCCAGGATTGACTTCTTCATTGATTTTTCATTCCGTGGAGTACTTGATGATAGTGAGAACACATTCAAGGCCTTGACACATTTTTCAACTGAGGATTGAAAGCAGCTTATGATTTTAAATTAAGGATTTATGCATCTTGTCAAATTCTTTAAGTGAGTAGAGTCAATGATATACCAAAGTAGATAAAACTATACTACATTTTGTTATAAAATTTTTTTTCACTGGTCATAATACAATAAAAGACAGGAGAAGCCAGGCATGGTGGCACAGACCTGTAATCCCAACAACTAGGGAGGCTGAGACAGGAGGATTACAAATTCAAGTCCAGCCTCAGCAACCTAAGGGAGGCCCTAAGAAACTTAGTGAGACCCTGTCTCAAAATTACAAAAAAAAAAAAAAAAATAGGACCAGGGATGTTGCTTAGTGGTAAAGTGCCCCTGGGTTCAATACTCAGTACCAAAAGGGTGGAGGGCAAAATTACCAAATCTTTCTGTGGTAGAATAATGCTTCTCCTGCTTACCACCCCAAGATGCCTATACTCTAATCCCTGAACCCATGAAAACATTAACTTCGATTACACATATGATTAAGTGTACAGACCAAGGGATGGGGGGATGATTCTGGATTATCCAGATGAGCCCAAACTAATCACACTATGATTAGATTAAAAGTGGAGACCCTTTCCCAGCTGTAGTCAGAATGTTATGGAAGAAAGGGGATATGTATCAAGGAATTCAGGCATCCTCTAGGAAAAGGCAAGGAAAAACATTATTCTCTTGAGGCTCCAGAAAGAATCACAGCTCTGTTGACACATTGCCTCAGCCTGAATGAGACCCACGTCAGACTTCTGACCTTTTGGAAAAAATAAATAAAATTACATAGATCCAGTAACTTTGTGATGATTTGTTATCAACAATAGAAAGCTGGTGCATTGTAGTTTGAAGATCCCTCTCTATCTTGGAAATATGGTCATTATGGATTGGATATGGAAGAACTTGCAGCAAAGTCAAATGCTGCCCATCTATGTAAAGCTAAGGGTCTTGGGCAACACAAGTGTCTGCATGTTCTGAATGCTGTTTGTCTTGGAATCATTCAGTTAAATGACTGACACCTCTTCTATGAAGTCTTAGAACTATTGGTCAATCAAGCAATTACTTTAATTTTGCACCCTCAAGTGACTTTTATAGAATGCTAACTGGATGGTACTCTTTATCTTAAAGTCTGTTTGTTGCTTTTCTTTTCCTTCAACAAAACCCAAGCTTCTTAGCATAATTTACAAGGTTATTACAGAAATAGCTCTTGTCTACTCATCCATCCTCCTCTTTCGCCCTTTTCTATATGGTGGACATACCACTGCTTGCTGTTCTCTGAAAGCCTCACACCCTTTCTGACCTCCATACATTGCACATGCTGTGCCAGCCTCCTTCTTCCCAAGACTTGCTCCTATTTGTTCATGACTCAGGTCAGGGATTATTTCTGTATGGAGATTTTCTTGTTACTATCTAGCCATTTACATTCCTTGATTCTTTGTACTTCCATACAACATTCACCTTAGTCTCCATGTTAACATTTATCATACTTCATTGTAATACAATATTTGTCTATATTTTATGAGTTATTTATAGATCAGAAAAACATCTTTAATGTCTAACCAAAGTGATCACCATGTCACCTGGCACCTGAGAGGCATTCAGTAAGTATCTGATGAATGGAAGAATACATCGTGTACTCATTATCCTTGAAAATTCTGTAGCTTGCACTGGGGATCAGGAGTTGGGTTCAGATGTTAAGAAGGTACAATGGTTTCTTTTCACACTTCAAAAATGGCTCAGGATTTCCTAAATCTTCTATTGTTTTCCTTTTTTTTTTTTCAGATTACATTTCTCCAGTTTGACCAATCTAGGATGTATAGGGAAAAAAAGCAAGATTTGGTGCAAGAATCTTTAACCTAGGGCCCAGGTATCCCCTAGAATTTCATGAATAGGCTTCATGGAGCTCTGTAAACCATCTGAAATGTTTACATTTCCTGTTTATATGTGTATTTCTGAGAGAAATGCTTTTATAATATTCTCAAACAAAAGTCACCCAGGGATTCTGTTCTAACAAGGAATTGTGCAATTATGAAGAAATATACTCCAATGAGATCAACTTTTCCTTAATCTTGGGTAGCTCCAGTTTAATTCCAGGTTCCTCCATTTTGGGAGTTTTTATCCTCACATTTGTACTCAAAGAAAGAAATTATCTCTCTTTTTGCATAACAGGCAGGTTGAGGCTGTAGCTTCACTGGGGTGGTAGTCTATACTGATAACTCTTCTCTGTTCGCAGCGGCGGTTGTTACTATAGCACACTTCTGATAAACACATGGAATATAAGGATCAGGGTGGCTTAACAAGTGTAATTTAAGTGGGGTTTTATATTTTCTTAGGACTGACAGGGAACTTTGAAAGTCACTTTGCTGTACTACCTGCTTTGAAAAAAAAAAAAAGCCAGATAAATTTTAAGTATTAGGCTACATTCATCCCATATGTAAGTACAGTTTGGTTGTCTCTGAAAAGGTAATGGCCTAATCCCAATTAGGTCATTCCAAACTCACAGAGCCATTTGGAATGAAACCAGAGGTCAGCCACTTGAACAACATCCTGTGCCTTTCCTTTCCCATCAAGCGTAATGAAGTGGGGAGAGTAAAACCTGTGACCATGGATTTAAATCCTTTGGTTAAATGCTGAGCAGTCTTCCGAATCTTGGTGCATGGTGCATTCTCCAAATAGGCAGTACACTTGCACATGAAAGCTCTTGTGCAAACAAACCACAAAGCTACAAACTTGGACACTGCATTTGAATGAGAGAGAGAGAGAGAGAGAGAGAGAGAGAGCGAGAGCACACAAAGTATCCCTTCCTCAATGGTCAGTTATCTATGCCTCCATGAATTCTTCATTCAGGGAACATGAAGAAACTCTGTAATTGGGAGATTTTCCTTGGTGAATGACAATTTTCTGATTGCTGCATCCAAAACTAATTTACCATTGTTAAAGCTGTGAAGTGAGAGCTGGGAAAAGCTGGCCTTTGTACCTTAGTTAATATCTGTGACTGCAAATACAGCACTAATGTTTTGGAGGTGTGTAAGAAGCAAGATGAGAGAGCCAATCCTATGATTTGAATCAATTGTGTTCCTCTGTTCATTCATTCACATGTCAGTTAAGTGTTTAGAGCATCTACAGTGAAAAAAGTATTGTGTTAAGAACTGAGATTCTCCCAAGAGAGATGGCCACAAGGGACTCAGTTATTCATAGAATAGAAAAAGCCAATGCTTGCCTCTTACCTTTGTTTATACTGCTGAATGTTAATTAATCCATATACATCCATTTAGGTTATATTAATCCTACCTCTGCCATGTACAGAGCCCAGAGTATTATTTTGTTAGAGATAGCGATAACAGAGTGCCCATCCCTAAGGAATTCACTGTCTACTGTTTAGTTTCTTCTTAGCCCCTTTTAGAAACAGGCAAGTAATACACCATTTTTTAAAAAAGTGTTTTCACCTGCCTTGCTCTCCCTTTCCTTTTGAAGGAAGCACTTCAGTATAAATGTTGGGTTTTTAGATTCTTTTAAGAATTAAGACAAACTCAGCTGGTTTGTAAGGGATTGGTGCACTCTTGTTTTTATTCAAGGTCACCAAAATTCTTGAATCTTCATAAAATCAGCTGGTGGACTTAGCAAGTAGAACATAATCTTAGGAATCTGTTTTCCTTCTTTATTTCTTTACATAGTGAAATATTTTAACAAGTTTGGTCAATTGCATTATTTTCTCTTCATCGTACCCATTATGAGTTATGCATGTATCTCTGAAGCCTGCCTTCTTTCTGCTATTCTAGCATCCTTTAACTATTGGTTTATGGGTTCATATTAAATGTTCCGTATTTCCTGGGAGATAGGACTTTTTTCTTTGTATTATGTTGATGTCTACATAATCTTGGTGTTCCTTCCCTTTGAGGATCCTTTGTTCCTGTCTTTGGCTCCTATGTGGCTCTAACTTTTTTTTCTTAGCAACATTCCTTTTACTTTTGTAGAAACCTCTTGACAGTTATTTGTTTTAATGATAAATCCTATTCAACATTTTTCATCAAGTTTTAATTTTTTTACTTTTAATTTGATATATATGACAACAGAATGCATTACAATTCATATTACACATATAGAGCACAATTTTTCATATTGCTGGTTGTACATAGAGTCACATCCTTCGTGTCTTCATACATGTACTTAGGGTAATGATTACCACCACATTCCACTGTCTTTCCTACCCTTATGACCCCTCCCTTCCCCTCCCTCCCCTTTTCCCCTTTGCCCTATCTAGAATTCATTTAATTCCCCACCTGCTGCAGCATATTATGAATCAGTATTCTTAAATCAGAAAAATCATTTGGTATTTTTTTGGGGGGGATTGGCTAATTTCACTTAGCATTATATTTTCCAGCTCTATCCATTTACCTGTAAATGCCATGATTTTATAGATGCTGAATAATATTCCATTGTGTATATATACTGCATTTTCTTCATCCATTCATCTACTGAAGGGCCTCTAGGTTGGTTCCACAATTTAGCTATTGTGAATTGTTCTGCTATAAACATTGATGTGGTTGTGTCCCTGTAGTGTGCTCTTTTTAAATCCTTTGGGTATAGATCAGGGAGTGGGATAGCTGGGTCAAATGGTGGTTCTGTTCCCACTTTTCTAAGGAATCTCCATACTGCTTTCCATATTGGCTGCACCAATTTGCAGTCTCACCAATAATGTATGAGTGTGCCTTTTTCCCCACATCCTCACCAACACTTACTGTTGTTTGTATTCTTAATAGCTGCCATTCTAACAGGAGTGAGATGAAATCTTAGAGTAGTTTTGATTTGCATTCCTCTAATTGGTAGAGGTGTTGAACCTTTTGTCATATATTTGCTGATTGATTATATATTCTCTTCTGAGAAGTGTCTGGTCAGTTCCTTGACCCATTTGGTTGATTGGGTTATTTGTTTTTTGGTGTTAAGATTTTTGAGTTCTTTATATATTCTAGAGATTAATGTACTCTATCTGACGTGCGGGTGGTAAGAATTTGTTTCCAATTAGTAGGCTCTGTATTCACCTCACTGATTTTTTTTTTTTTTTTGCTGAGAAGAACCTTTTTAATTTGAATCCATCCCATTTATTGATTCTTGATATAATTCTTGTGCTACAAGAGTCTTTTTTTTAACTAGTCACATGTTCCTTCTAATACTTCTCCATGAATTTTCTTCTTTTTTTTACTTTATTTAATTTATTTATTCATTTTTATGTGGTGCTCAGGATGGAACCCAGGACCTTGCACATGCGAGGTGAGCGCTCTGCCGCTGAGCCAAAATCCCAGCCCTACAGGAGTCTTATTGAGGAAGTTGGGGCCTAATCCGACACGATGGAGATTTTTGGCCTACTTTTTCTTCTAATAGAGTGTGTCTGGTTTTATTCATAGGTCCTTGATCCACTTTGAATTGAGTTTTGTGCATAGTGAGAGATAGGGGTTAATTTCATTTTGTTGCATAGGGATTTCCAATTTTCCCAGCACCATTTGTTGAAGAGGCTATCTTTTCTGCAATGTATGTTTTTGGCACCTTTGTCAAATATAAGATAACAGTAATTATTCTGTACCATTGGTCTACAAGTCTATTTTGGTGCCAATACCATGCTGTTTTTGTTATTCTTGCTCTGTAGTATAGTTTAAGGTCTGGTATAGTGATACCACCTGCTTTACTCTTCTTGCTAAGGATTGCTTTAGCTGTTCTGGGTCTCATATTTTCCAGATGAATTTAATGACTGCTTTTTATATTTCTATGAGGAATGTCATTGGGATTTTGATTGGAATTGCATTAAATCTGTATAGTGCTTTTGGTAGTATGGTCATTTTGACAATATTAATTCTGTCTATCCAAGAACAAGGGAGATCTTTCCATCTTCTAAGGTGATCTTTCATTTCTTTCTTTAGACTTCTGTAGTTTTCACTGTAGAGGTCTTTAACCTCTTTCCTTGATTCCCAAGTATTTTTTTTTATGTAATTGGGGTAGTTTTTTTCATTTCCCTTTCAGAGGATTTGTCACTGATATACAGGAGTGCCTTTGATTTATGGGTGTTGATTTTGTATCCTGATACTTTGCTGAATTCTTTTACTAGTTCTACAAGTTTTCTGATGGTATTTTTTGGGTCTTCTAGGTATAGAATCATATTGTTGGCAAATAGTACTAATTTGAGTTCTTCTTAACCTATCTGTATCCCTTTAATTTCTTTCATCTAATTTCTCTGGCCAGTGTTTCAAGAACTATGTTAAATAGAAGTGGTGAAAGAGGGCATCCGTGTCTTGTTCCAGTTGTTAGAGGGAATGCTTTCAATTTTTTTCCATGTAGAATGATATTGGCCTGGGGCTTAGCATAGATAGCTTTTATGATGTTGAGATATGTTCCTGTTATCCCAGTTTTTCTAGTGTTTTGAACATGATGGGGTGCTGTATTTTGTCAAATGCTTTTTCTGCATCTATTGAGATGATCATATGATTTTTATCTTTAAGTCTATTGATGGGATGATTTATTGATTTCTGTATGTCAAACCAATCTTGCATCCCTGGAATGAACCCCACTTGATTGTGGTGTACTATCTTCCTGATATGTTTTCGTATTCAATTTCTCAGAATTTTATTGAGAATTTTTGCATCTATGTTCATTAGAGATATTGGTCTGACGTTTTCTTTTTTTGATGTGTCTTTGCCTGGTTTTGGAGTCAGGGTGATATTGGCCTCATAGAATGAATTTGGAAGTTCTCCCTCTTTTTCTATTTCCTGAAATAAATTGTAGAGTATTTGTCTTAGTTGCTCGTTAAAGGTCTTGTAGAACTTGGCTATGTATCCATCTGGTCCTGGGCTTTTCTTGATTGGCTTCTGATGGCATTCTTCTATTTCATTGCTTAAAATTGATCTGTTTAAATTGTGTGTATCATCCTGATTCAATTTTGGCAAATCATATGACTCTAAAAATTTGTCGATGCCTTCAATATTTTCTATTTTTTTGGAATAAAAGTTTTCAAAATAATTTCTAATTATCTTTTATGTATTTTTGTGGTGTTTGTTGTGGTATTTCCTTTTTCATCACATATGTTAGTAATTTGAGTTTTCTCTCTCCTTCTCTTCTTTAGCATGGCTAAGGGTCTGTCAATTTTATTTATTTTTTCAAAGAACCAACTTTTTGTTTTTCAAGTTTTTTAATTATTTCTTTTGTTTCAGTTTCATTGATCTCAGCTCTGATTTTAATTATTTTCTGTCTTCTACTGCTTTTGGTGTAGATTTGTTCTTTTTCTAGGACATTGAGATGTAATATTAAGTAATTTATTTGTTGACTTTTTTTTTCTGTTAAGGAATGAACTCCATGCAATGAACTTTCCTCTTAGAATTGCCTTTATAGTGTCCCAGAGATTTCAATATGTTGTACTTGTGTTCTCATTCACCTCTAAAAAATTTTAGTCTCCTGCTTGATGTCTTCTGCAACCCATTGTTCATTCAGTGGCATATTATTTAGTCTCTTGGTGTTGGAGTAGCTTTTATTTCTTATTTTATCATTGATTTGTAGTTTCATTTCATTATGATCTGATAGAATACAGAGTAGTATCTCTACTTTTTTATATTTGCTAAGAGTTGCTTTGTGGCATAGTATATGGTCTATTTTAGAGAAGGACCCATGTGCTTTTGAGAAGAAAGTGTATTCGCTTGATGAAGGATGAAATATTCTATGTATGTCAGTTAAGTCTAAGTTACTGATTTTATTATTGAGTTCTAAAGTTTCTTTGTTCAGCTTTTGTTTGGAAGATCTATCAGTGGTGAAAGAGGTATGTTAAAGTCACCCAAAATTATTTTGTTGTGGTCTATTTGACTCTTGAACTTGAGAAGGGTTTGTTTGATGAACGTAGATGCTCCATTGTTTGGGGCATATATATTTATAATTGTCAAGTCTTGTTGGTGTATAATTCCCTTGGTTAGTATATAGTGTCCTTCTTTATCCCTTTTATCTACTTATTTTGATTTGAGGATGGAAACTCCTGCTTGTTTCTGCAGTGCATGTGAGTGGTATGATTTTCCCCAACCTATCACCTTCAGTCTGTGGATATCTTTCCCTATGAGATGAGATTTTTTGGAGGCAGCATATTGTTGGGTATTTTTTTTAAAAAAAATCCAATCTGCTAGTCTATGTCTTTTTATTGGTGAATTTAGTAATTTAGTAACTTTCAGGGTTATTATTGAGACATGATTTGTATTCCAAGCCATTTTTGTTTATTTTTGGTATTTAACTTGATTTGGTTTTCCTCTGAATAGTTTTTCCTTTAGTGTAATACCTCCCTCTCTGATTTTCATTATTGTTTTTCATTTCCTCTTTGTGGAGGAAATATTTTGCTGAGGATGTTCTATAGTGCAGGCTTTCTAGTTATAAATTCTTTTAACTTTTGTTTATCATGAAAGGTTTTTATTTCATCATCAAATCTAAAGCTTAATTTTGCTGAATATAAGATGCTTGGTTGGCATCCATTTTCTTTCAGAGCTTGGTATATATTGTTTCATAATCTCCTGGCTTTGAGGTTCTGGGTTGAAAAATCTGCTCAGATATGAATTGGTCTTCCCCTGTATGTGATCTGATTCCTCTCTCTTGCAGCTTTTAAGATTCTGTCCTTATTCTGTATGCTAGGCATTTTCATTATAATGTGCCTTGGTGTAGACCTGTTGTAATTTTGTACATTTGGTATCCTGTAAGCCTCTTGTATTTGGTTTTCCAATTCATTCTTCATGCTTGGGAAATTTTCTGATATTATCTCAGAAGAGATTGTGCATTCTTTTGGTTTGAAACTCTGCGTCTTCCTCTATCCCAATAACTCTTAGATTTGGTCTTTTAATGCTGCCCCCAAATTCTTGGATGTTCAGTTCATGGTTTCTTACTATCTTCACTATGTGGCCAACTTTATTTTCCAGATTGTATACTTTGTCTTCATTATCTGACATTCTTTCTTCCAAGTGATCTAGTCTATTGGTTGGTTATGCTTTCTATTGAGTTTTTTTTATTTGGTTTATTGTTTCATTCATTTCAAGGATTTCTGACTGGATTTTTTTCAGAGTTTTTCAGAATTTCTCTATCTCTTTCTTGAAGTAATCTTTTGCTACCTGTATTTCCTCTCTCATCTCTTTGTTGGAATGATCAATTTTTGCCTGTATTTGCTCATTCTTCAATTCACAGATCATTTTAATTATGAACCTTCTGAACTCCTTCTCTAACATTTTATCAACTTCGCTGTCTAAGGGTTCTGTTATTGTAGTATTTTGGTTTGTTTGCAACACTTTTCTCCCTTGTTTTTTCATGTTGTCTATGTGTCTTCCTTTATTGCAGTGTGGATCTGAGATATTACAGTTTCTACCCTATATTCTTGTAGTACTCATGCAGATTGTCTGTACCTCACCTTGATGTTGGGCTTCCAGACCCTTTTGGTGTCCCTCAATGGATGCTACTGCAACTAAAGGTGGTGGCAGCAATAGCTGAGGTAACTCAAGATAATAGTGGAGGTGCCTAAAGATGGTTGCAATGTCTTCCAGAGATGGGGCTGAAAGGGTGGGCCTTACACTGTCTTTGGTATGCTTGTCTGAAAAGCTTCTTCTAGGTCCTGTCTGTTGTCAAAAGGTAGGGGGTACTACTTGAGGAAGGCTATGGCAATGTCTGCAGCGTCCCAAGATGGAAGTGGGTTAGGCTTGGGCTCCTAGGTGGGAGGGTTGGCAAACTTGGACCTACCCTGGGCCTGGGTCCCCTGTATGTTGGTGTGGGTGGGATAGGCATGAGCTTCTGCAGTGGTCTGCTGGTTGGAAGAGGTGGTCCTATGCTGGAGCCTAAGCTCTGGCGGGTGTTTGCCAGTGGTGGGATGGATCAGGGCCTCCTATGAGCCTGGGTACCACGCAGGTCCTTCGCTCTAACTTTGAGTCAACCTGCACATGATGGGTGGGTGCCCTTCTGTCTATTACCATAGTTGACATAATATGCATATGATTATTGTGTAAAATTATCTCCTCTCAAGTTCTTCTCCTTTCTTCATTTTGTACTCTCTTTCCCTAGGTATATTCTCTGAAGGCTAAAAACAAGCTATAACAATTTTCAGTGGATATTTATCTAACTCCTGAAAGTGTCTGGAACTAGGATCTTTACTGAATTGGGTATTTTCTATTTAGAGAATAAAGGATTTTTAAGAGGATATAAATAGCACTTTTTATGTTGAGTTTAAAAAATGTTTTCCTAGCCAAGAAAGGCCTTATTTAAAATTCATTGTAAATTATAACTTCATTAATAAATCAAGAAGGTAAAGGAAGATGCATACAAATCATTTTGGTGGGCTCTGTGCCATTTATTATGTTTTACACTATGTATTTAGAAGAAAACATATGCTGATTGATTTAAATATTTTTATATATTTATAATAGAGGGAAATATGTTTTGAGAACATAAAGGCTAATAAATCCCTACTTTACAGTGGTAGAGTCTTATCATTTATAAATCTACATAAGGAATAAGGTGGTCCTCTTCTGTGCTAAGGTTGTATCTAGTGTTTGCATTTATGATGACATTTATCAGACTGCATTATAATTATTAGTGTTCTTATTTGTCTAACCATAAGCTTTTTGATTATAGTAAATATATTTCACTCTATATCACTGCTTACTGGTTAAAATGTTTTTTGACCAAAATAAGAAAAGATAATCTTTTATCAGGTATGGTTTGAGGGGCCTTTAATTACTGCATTGCTCTCTGGTGTTCCAACAATTATCTACAAGATTTAGTAATCTTGAAAGAGTGGGTTATAAACATCTGTTAAATGTTTAGAAAAAACAAAAACAAAAAAAACAAAACTCAGACCTGCTAACCATAAAAGGAAATTTACTTGTTTAAATATTGACAATGTCTGAGCTCCAAGCAGGCCTTGGTCCAGAGAGTCCAAGGTTTTTTTGACAGTATTTCCTTTTCTTCTGAATGCCTCTCATGCAATTGAAACATTAACTGCATTTCTCCTCATGGAAAAAGACTTCTTCCATACAACCAATTAAGATGGTGTATGCAGCTGTAGCATGCTTGTAATAATCTTTGGTTTCTTGATTTCCATTCAAATTATCTAATATTATCTCCCTCCAAAATTCATAATGAATTATTTTTTTCCAGACAACTCATTCGTTCATTGTGACCATGATCTGCCTTTTGGCCATTAGATAACTAGTTGATTTTTTTGGCCCTTTATTTGGGAGTGGGAATTTTCTTGAAGCTTTTCCACATTGTTCTCTTGCTTTGATATCTGATTCTTAGATTACTATTTAACTTTTAATATACATAAGAGAGCATCATTAAATTTTTACTAATTTGATTTGCTAGAAAGAACTATATAGCATGGAAATTTTGCATAATTTATTCCTTAAAACCCAACATTTAAGGTTTGGGGATGAATGTACTCTATATATGTTTGAATCTTTTTCCATGATAGAAGTTATGTAGGTAGGTAGTTTGAATTAAGCTAATGGTTCTCTTTCTTACTGGGTAGTGAGGAAATTTTCATCTTATTGCCCTAAATCCCTCCATATATAAAACACAGATAACAGAAGATAAAACACAGATAACATAGATAAAACACAGCCTTCTACTTCAGGCTTTTGCAATAATGAATTAAGTCACATTTTATTTCACTGTCATTGTTCTGAGTGCTATATTTTGCCAGCAATGAAAGGTGGCTGCTGTCCATAGTGCTGAACAAAGCCCATTATTGTAGGATCAGGTAGTGTAGGTCCTCAGTTTGGTTGGGTATCTTTTTTCAAACAGTGGGTGTAGGCAGATCTGAGATAAAAATAAATGGATCAAAGTTATCTTTAATACTTATTTGCCCTACATTTACATAATTTTCATTCTTTAATTATTCACATATTATTTAACCAACAAATATGTATTTGTTGCCAAGAACAAGTAAGACAAGATGCCTGGCTTACCTTTCTCCAACAGTGGTTTTAGCAAGGCAGGTAATTGTTCTGAAACATATGTGTGTGTAAGACTCACACAGGGACCTTGTTAAAATACAAACTACAGGATCCTATTCCTAGAGACTCTGATGCAGTAAGTCTGATGTGAGATTCCCTAAACCTCTATTTGCTCATACCCTAGGTGGTCTTTGGATCACACTTTGAAAGCCAGTGATTTAATACATGTGAAAAGTCTGTGAATTATAATAATTATTCTGAGAAGATAATAAGAATATTCTGTTTGATTTCATTAACGGCATGGATTAATGGCATTAGGGAAGAAACTTTCCATCCAATAATGCTGAAATCATTCCATAATGGGTTAGAATAATGCTCAACTATACCATGGAGGAATCTAATGCCCTTTAATAAAGGTGCTCAGACAGAAGTTATGAGACTGAACTGACATTAGCAGTTGTATTGTCAAGTAGAAATAATAGTGAGGGAATCCCTGAATCATTTTAATTTAGCTTTCTAACAGAATTCATCCTTATGAAACTTTTGGATAAGTTGAAACTTGCATCCCTCCAGTTGTTGGGAGAAAAAAAAAGGAATACAGGAGATTTTTCTGATTCTCCATCTTGATTCTGCCAAACCCCTTAATCTTTTATCAGGTATGGTTTGAGGGGCCTTTAATTACTGCATTGCACTCTGGTGTTCCAACAATTATCTACAAGATCTAGTAAGCTTGAAAGAGTAGGTTATAAACATCTGTTATGGTTTGGGTGTGAGGTGTCCCCCAAAAGCTCATGTGTGAGACAATGCAAGGAGAAATAAGTGGGTTGTAAAGTCTTAACTCAATTGGTGATTTAATTCCTGAGAGGGATTAACTCAAGTGATAGGGTGTGGCTGAAGGGGGTAGGACTTGGGGCATGGCTTTGGGGTATATATTTGTATCTGGCAAGTGGCGCTCTCTCTCTGCTTCCTGATCACCATGTAAGCTACTTCCCTCTGCCATACTCTTCCACCATGTTGTTTTGCCTCACCTTCACCCCTGAGGAATAGAGGTTTGTGGGCTTAGACCTCTGAAGCTGTGAGCCCTCAAATAAATTTTTCCTCCTCTATAATTGTGTTGGTTGTGTTCTTTAGTCGCAGCCGCAAAAATAGCTGACTAAAACAACATCCTACATTTTTAATAGTCTTTTCAGATGCACATGGCATTACCTAAATATAGATCATCTCAACCATTTTCCCAGTTCAGCAGGCCTGTCTCTGCAGCCTCTTTGTTGACTTTACCCTATTGATGGCTGCTTGACTTCTGGGTTCTAAATGACTGCAGAGTATTATTTCTTTTCTCCATCAAGAGATAGTCATAGACAACAAAATTTTTCTTGGATTCTGCCCTTCTAGATCTACTTTCTTAAAATAAAAAAAATAAAAATCAATACTGCATTTTTCTTCATTTTCTGAAGCATCAGTTTTTACTTCAGTTGTAGGAATAATTAAATATAATGGATATTTTTTTAAAACTACAAAACAGTATAGAAACACTACTCATAGCAATAGTATTTTCTCTTAAATAATCTACATACATGCTCTCTTATATTCACCAAACTCAGTAGTTTAGTAGATTTTGTGAAATTAATACTTAAATTTTTAACAATTTGTATAGTTTGCTTTGTTGTCTACATCATTCTCTCTTAATATGCTGAGGTAATATAAAAGCACATAATCTGCAAATTAGATTCTAGACAAAAATGGAACATGATTTATCAACTTTCTAGGCACTAGAAATGTAATGTTCATGTAATCCCATGCTCCAATGTCATAATAGCCACCAATTAAATAAGCCAACATTTTCTTTGAGATATTGCCTATAGAGATACCATTTAATAACTTGCATATTTCTGAAGACAACTGGATGATGGATTTTTTTTAATTAAAAGAGACAATATTATGGAGTAGAGTTTTCTTTTACAAAATCTGAACAGAAGCACTTTGGCATGCATGAATTTACTTTAAGGGATCTAAGATTTAGAAACAAATCCCATACTATCCTTGACTTCTAATAACCCTCTGAATCAGGTGGGTCCTTTTCTTGGGGATCCACCAGGTGTCTTTCCTTTCCTCTTTCTATGGGCAAACAAATATTTGCACAAATCGGTACAAACAGACTATTTGTCAGAACTTGCTATACATCAAGGAAGTGAGCCACACTTGCATTCACAGAGACTTAAGGCAAGAAGAACAGTAGGAAAGACTTATTAAAAAAAAAAGATATGGCTTCAGGTATGCTCTGATTAGAAGTTGTTGGCATGGGGAAGCTGGAGATGAACTAAACAGAAGTGAAGTGATTGGTTCACAGAACATATTTGGCCCTCTCTGATTGGTTCTATATTGGGAAAGGAACACTAAATAGGGAAGCCAGAAGTCATTGACTAAGTCCTGACCAATCTGGAATGATTGTTGCAAAGGTTGTGTGATTTGGCTTCCTGAGTTGGTTGCTACAAAATTTGTGGGTCAGAGTTCTACTGTGGTATATGGTCTGGCCATTGTCTGTATATTCAGTCTCTTCTTTACCTCTTCTGCCCCTTGTGGTTATTCTGTCTCTTGTGAGAGGTTGAATAATTCATCAAAAGTTAGGCTTCAGATATTCATCTCCTGGGGATTGTTTAGTTGTCTCTAGTCAATAGTATTATGATATTTTCTTGACTTTTTGTTGCTATATCATGATAGCAATCATCTTAAGAAACAGCCTCTGTGTAGAAGAATTTAATCCTCTGGATAGAATGGTCCACTATAACAAAAATTAGAACAATTTAACCATCTCTGTATGAGGCTTTGGAACTAGGAACTCCAACTGCCCAATCCAAGCCAAGAGAACAAATCCGATAGGCCATAAGTTTTGTGGCCTGTTCTACATTGTCTGTTTCATCAGTCTAAGTACAGCAGGAAGTATTAACTATGGAAAAGACACCACCATGGCTAGCCAAGGAGAAATCTAGAGCACTTTGATTTCACATAATTACTTTGGCCAAAGAGTTTAGATGAATACCTATGACATCCAGATAAGTGGTGATATTATTAACCACTTCTGCCTGAGTTACTAACACGTTTATTAGAGTCATTTCTATTGGCATAATTGCCACCAATGGAAACACCAATCTGTTTGTTTGCATGAAGAATAAAATGTTAATTGTTCCAGATATTGTACCTATAAAGGAATGGGCTTCATTTTGGAGCTCATCTTGAGTTGGAATGCCCACTCTTAGCGATTTATAGAATTGAGATTTCTATGTGCAGACAAGAGTCAGAATATTATTCCTAATATACATGAAGTATTCGTCTTAGGCAAACAATACCAAACATTCTGAATGCAAATGAAGTATTATCCTGTAGGAGCCTCAGGAATAATAATAAGAGTTGTTGAGTTAGCTGGGTTTACACATTTATCTCTTTATTAGCCCCTTACCATTGGCAATTAGTTGGCCTATCAACTAAGAAGGTTGTTGAATTCAAGCTTATAATTACCTCAATCTGACCAATAGATTATAATAACTGGTTATATTTTTTTCCAGAGAGAGGTACATTATCAAAGTCATAGGTTAATTTGTTTAAGGTCATTTTTCCATGTAGGTGCAAGAGGAAATGACATTAGCTACAATTCCCTGTGGTCTCATTTGGTAAGACTAGAATTTCCCAGGGGTTTTCATCATGGGAATCTGGTAATCAACAACATATCTATAGTCAGTAAGATCAGTTGCTATTTGGAATGAGTAAAGAATGGGTTATTAGAATGAGTATGTTTTGACCTACCAGATAATAGTGTGGAGAAAAAGTGCCCTTATACGTGAAGGGCCACTAGACATCTATAGAAAATGGGGGAAAATATTATGAGTAAGAAGATGAAATAAGTAAATCAGGAAAATTAGACATGGGTCTTTGTCTAATATTTCTGGGGAGTGGTGTCAACTGTCTGAAGTTATTAGCTTGTTCTGAGGTTGTAGGTCAGTGACATGCTTGTGAAGATTGGTTGCTCCTAGAGGTTCTGTAAGAACACTTAGTTTGGAAATCCCTCTTGGGGTACTCTTCTAATCATTCAAATTCAGAATTGTTTCTATAGTTGTGAAACAGGAACTGAAGAATGGAGTCCCTAGAGTTTCACTGTTGTGGCTGTTGTTAAAGGTACTTCATAAGGTCCTTTCCAATGAGATTCAAAATTAATTTTTCCATGATGTCTCTTCCAGTAGACAAAGTCTTCTGGTTTACGATCATGGAGAGGCTGTGTAAGAAGATTTTGTCCCTTGCAATATTCTGATATGTTTGTATGTGGTAGGCCTACTATCAGAGGAGAAATCCCAAAATACATGGACCAATCAGTAGGGTTAGTGGGAATGCCTTTGGCCAAAGTAGTTCAAGGATTTCTGAGAGCTTTACAAATATTAATATAAAAATGCTATCAGCTCTTTCAAACTTAAATAAGATTGCAAGTGATCAGAAAAATGTAATTTTTAAATAAGAGGTAACACTTCACAGAGTTGTTGTTTTAAAATAATTCTCATGAATTGTATTCCCCAGCCACTTGATATAAAGTTGATCAAATCAAGGTTGGAAACACAAAATCAAGTAGCATTTTGGTGAATATAATTTGTAGCGTTTTCACAAGGAAGCATCCTATAAGTAAACACATGATCACTAAAAATTATTTAAAGCTTCTGGAAAGCTGACATCTGAAGGTGTCCAAAATGGCTTTTGTGGTTCCTGGCCATGTCCCACCTCAAAAGTTTTTCCAGGATTTTGTTGTTGATACGTAACACATGATCCAAAAATAACCTCAACTTTCTTTTACAAGTTTTCCCACTGATATTGATTTAAGATACTAAGTATTTAGTCTATTTCATTAGGAGTAGTTTCATGTAGAAACTTAGCTAATAGCTATTTGAAATTATCTGGTGCTATGAAGCAGTTATCCTGGAAGAGCCAGAAATTAGATTTTCCCCATTCTTTTAAAAACCAGGGGTTAAACATTAATATTTCATAAGGGGTTCCTTGAATTATTTCAGAGATTTACCCACTGAAGGTTTAGATTGAATTATAATCTAGGTTAAGGCTGCAGGTTTGGCACATGATCTGCTAGTGCATTTTCTGTTGCTTCCATGTAATTTCTTTCTGCATGAGCTACAACCATTAGGATGTACACCTGTCTTGGATGTGGAGTGCATTTATAAGCCTCATAAAGAGTCTATGTAGAAAGATGTTGTGAGAAGTCTCTTGCAATACTTTGATATATTTGTATGTAGTAGGTCTAGTATTAGAGTAGAAATCTCAAAATACATGGACCAATTAGTAGAGTGACATCAGACATGTCCTCAGAAGAGTTAGTGGGACTACCTTTGGCCAAAGGAGCTCAGGGGTTTCTGAGAGTTTTGCTAATTAGCTTGCCCATTTTTTTATGGAGATTCCAGTGAAAGTAAGAATTAGCATTTATTTCCAATGCATCCCAAAGTCATGAACTTGTCCAAAAGCATAGTTTCTCTCTGCATATGTGCTTCCTCCCAGGTCTTTGACTAGTTGATAAGCTCTTAGTAAGTGCAAAACATTCTGCTATTGGGGCTGATTTTATCTCACAGAGGGGAGAATCTTCCAACAAAGAACTTAATTTAACAATGTTAAATTCTGCTTGATAAACTCACATTTCAGTTTTCCATCAACAAGTAATATTAGGTCAAAGTCCTCAGTGAGATTCTGTAATAAATCTGAATGAGTCACAAGGTTCTCTAGCTTATTTAAAGTAATCATGAAGGTGTTTTTCTTGTAGGGACAAGACAGTAGTAGAGTTCAGGATGTTGCTACACTGGATAGTAATGTGAGCTGGAGAGATTAAAGGAACCTCACAAAGTTTAGTGACTGGCAGAAAAGCTCTCTGTTCTCTGTCAGTAGTAATGTCTGTACTCAATGCAGAACTATGTGGTTCTTATCCCTAAGACAAGGAAGAAATCCTTTTCAACAAAGTCCATGAGGTTATAGCAGGCAATGTATTTTTGTTGGTTCCCATGAGGTTGAGTTAAAAGCCCAAAGGCTTGTCTAGCTCACCTAAGTTCAAATAGACAAAGTCCCTGCTGGTCTGGGTCATTATTTTGTGTAGAATATGTACTTCTCTATTCAATCTTCCCTACAATGCCTTTCACCATTTGTCACACCATGCATTTGACTTTTTATATTTATCTTCTACCACTAGAATATAAACTTCATGAAGGCAATGAATTTGTCTTATTTCCTGATGTATCTCTATGCTGAGAGCAATCCCTGATACCACATGTATTGAACGAATTAACCATTATCTAAAATATTATTATCTAAAAACCATTATCTAAATATAAATACTTAATAGAACCCATTATGTGATTCTGCTACTATGCTAAATACTCTGGCAGATCCTAAAGAAATAGAAGACAGTCCACAACTGAGAGACAAGACTGTCAAAAAATTTTAAAAATAAAAAAATAAAAAACAAAGGTTAGGGAATGATTGGGTGCTAGCACAACTACAAGTGCTATAGAAATTCAGAGCAAGAAAGGACCTTCAAGTTTAAGTGGGGAGGACTTTGTAGAGAATGAGAAAATGGCCCAATAAGTACCTCAGAATTGAGAAGGAGGAGCTCAACTGAGAAAGAAGGTATCAACTGTAATCAGCCATTCCTTCTTTATATTATGTAAATAATCAAGGTCCATATTGGATGGCGAGGGATTCAACCACCCTTCGTGGTCAAAAGTTCTGGTTTCAGAGTTCTTAGGGTAAATTATAAAGGTTTACCACCTAACATGTCATTCTTTGTTCATTTGTTCTTTTCAAGCATTTATTGAACACTTATTTTTTTATTCAGTATTGTGCATATATCAAATAAATGGTATGATTTTTGGAAGCTTTTATAAGGCAATTGGAGAAAGAAGAAACATAATATATACTCAAAGTAGACACGTAAAAGGACAAGGAGTCCTATAATTACAAGCCTAATGAGTTGCTCAGTCAATGTCTGGTTTGGGTTTAAGTGTCTCACGGTTCACTGTTGAACAGATATAATATTGCCTGCAGCATGGAATTTCTGTGCTTTACGTGAGCTATCATACAGGAAAGTACTTTATATACTGTGAAGTACTATCACATTTTTTATCACTCTCTGGAAGCATGGGAGGGTAAAGACTGCTGAATTTATCTATACTTCTGATGAGAAATTATGATGCTTGAGAATCACTAATATGAAGATCTTTAGAACTCAGCAACTTAAAACTGTGGAGAAAATTGATGGCAAATTCAGAATTTTTCTTTCATCCCAGAGAAGGCAATAAACTTATCCCCAAACTTCCAACACAAATAAGAACATTTCAAACTCAGAAGCCAGTGAGAGTCTACCTTTTTCTTGAATTATTCTGGGGAAAATGCATTATTTAAAGGCCTTCCATGAAATCAAAGTTAATTGGTTCCATTATTTTTAAAAAGCCTGTTAAGCAAAATTGCTTTGGTGCAGCACTTCTTATTTTCTCCCTTCTATCCTAGAAGGGAGCTTGGTTGCTAATGTGATTCTTCTGGATGAACTTGGACTTCCCCTGAGCTCCTACCTTTCAGATGGTACCTTTTTCCAAAATGCATATATTTGCAAGAATTACCCCTCAGGAAATTGTCATTACCAGAGAGAACAAACTATAGGAACCCATTTTCTCTCCTTTATCAACAAAGGTGGGTTGAATAGGTGTTTTTTTTTTTTTTCAATTTCAAGAATTGATGAAATAGGGGTAAAGAAGCACTTAGATTTTTAGAAGAAAGAAATTGAATGAAACTTTTTAAAGCTTGAGAAAGTTCACACTGGAAAAGGGGTAGGGGCAGTTTGATACATACTCTTTTAAAGTATTGATTTTTTTCTTTCAAAATTGATCTGAAAGCATGACAAATGTTTACTTGGACACCCAATACAATATTAAAAACCCAAATGTCAGGATGAAAATCCGATGGGCTGCAACTTTAGTGGAAAGAAGGATAAAATATCTTATGTGACCCACAGTTCCTGAAAATGCTTTGTCTATATTTTTGCTTTTTTTTTTTTTTTGGTCTTTATTTATTTACCTCAATTTCACTCATCTAGGAGAGAAGAGGAGGAAATCATTTCTAATACTAGTGTTGCCAATGAAATTTTGCTTCTCCCCAATTTGTTTAAATAGGAATGACCAAACTTGTTAATATTGTTCATTACTTACTCTTCAGTAATAGATGTTCAATCATTAGGCATCTACTTAAGGTGATGAATCAGCACTCTATAGAATCAAAGGGCAGCCATGCCATACTAAATAGTTTTCCTTACAGACATCACAAAGGTTCTTTCCACCCAAGAATATATTGATTTCATTAGATGTGCTAATTTAGCAGTTCTCTGGTTTAAAGACCAAAATTACAACTCAGTGCACAACCCATGTATGTATATAGGCTTATTGTAGGGAGAAAAACTTTTGCTTTCAATTTATTAACAGCAAATGTACACATTTTTTTTCTGCAAACACTAGCTATAAATCTCCCTTATGTACCCACAAGTCTCTGTTATTATAGTCTTTTATTAATAAAGTGAACAATTTCATACTGTGTTAATGAGTTAGAGCTTATCTCTTGCTCCCTTTTATGGTTAAAATGTGCTGGAGAACTGGACAATTTATCTAAGCATGTGGGTGACTAAGGTACATGACAGTTTTAATAATTAGGTTCCATCTATCTCTATTTTCACTGATGGAAAAATGTTACACTTGATTTTCTCATTTTCATAGCTGTATCAGAGTTCAGAGAAAACAAATCAAACACAGTAATATGATAATAGAGCTGAATTATAGAGCATCTTCACTATAAGTGGATTTTTACTGCATTCTGTGTACACTGTGTATTTGAAACAATTACTAAGGCATGAGGAATAAATTAGGTTGCTCTTTGTTATCTTTCAGAATACTAATTTTACTTAAGGCACATCTGCCTGTTTGTAAATGTTTGCTTCCTTGCCACTCCATGTTTATTTTATTTGTTTATTTATTTTTAAAGAATCAATTGCAAATCTACCATGTGCTGGATGGATCCTGTGAAAAGAACAGTTTCACTCTTTTTTTTTTTTACTTTGTTCTATCTACATGGTTGGATTTATTGGTGGTAAGGGGTATAGTGGAAGTGTGTGTGTGTGTGTGTGTGTGTGTGTGTTCGCTGCCCTCTACTGGACTTCATTTCTAAGTAAGTACTTAGAAGATTAATATATATAATTTATAGGAAGGAAAAGGCAAAAGAAAATCTAGAGAGGACTGCATTTCTTCTTATCTAGTTATAAGTTCTTTGGGAGTTGGGACTGTATTTTATACAGGCCAGGAATCCCTCAGTTCTGCATAGCACCTTGTGCATAGTAGGCACTTGATACATGTTTGTTAAGTAAATGAGTTAGAGAGCTTACCAGAATTTTCTTTCCCCAATAGATGGGAGTTTTCAGGTATTTAACCCAAAGGACATTATCTGATCTTGGAATTTATAATAGATTTAGAAAAGAAAAGCCACAAAGCTTATTAAAAACAAGTAGGTCTTCATAAAACCCCACATTTGAGTAACCAAATTTCCTTGCAAATGTCAAATTAACAATTTGTAGTTAGGGATCCAGAAGCAAGAAGAGCAGCCACTTAGATATTTGCCAAAGATTTTATCCAAGTAAACAACAATGTGAGACTTT
Source organism: Marmota marmota marmota (assembly GCF_001458135.2). Classification (NCBI taxonomy): domain Eukaryota; kingdom Metazoa; phylum Chordata; class Mammalia; order Rodentia; family Sciuridae; genus Marmota; species Marmota marmota. Next base: position 26,643,366 of record NW_026000037.1, read on the forward strand.
AATTTGGCCATGCGTATTTCCAATTTATATAGGGGAGAAATTAACCTTTCATCAAGTGTCTTGAACTTCAGTCACATAGCAAATTTCACCTATTTGAAACCCAGCAAACAAACAACCAATAAAAGTAATGACCTTGTGCTCTAAAGGGAAAATAAACAGTGGGAGAGATTTCTATCTACCCAAATCTGTGTGCATCATCCACATTATGAAACTTTAGCTGGAAGATGGCTAAATTCAAGGGCTGAATTTCCCAACCCTCCTTGCATCTAAGAATGGCCCTCCAGTTATACCAGTCACAAACTAAATGACAATGTGAGAGATGAGAGCCACATCTGACCCAGGACTTTAGAGAAGGTAGTAAGTACATCCTTTTATCCTTTTTCCATTCTCTTTCCTTTTCCATTGATCAGAGCTGACAGCAGTGTGACACAAGATAGCATGTGAAACTGTATCTATTGTATTTGAGCAAGATTGGATACTAGTAAAAAATAAAATTTTTGTATTAAGCCTTCAGGACTTGTTTGTTACATCAGCTAGCATTTCTTACCTAACTGATACAGAAATAAATATTCAGTATATTCTTCCAGATTAACAAGGCCAGTATAAAACTGAAGCCTGTAGTAGGTTTTAATTGGGTCTGTAGATCCAGTAAGAAAAACCACAACAGAAAGGGCACAGTCTATGGATATACACAATAAATGGCAAGGTATATATACCAAGCCCTTGGTCTAAGCAAAAGCGGGGCAACCTTGAAAGTGCTAGTGGGAACCAGATATGAGGGACAAGGGAGAAAATTACTACTGTGTTTTTATGCTAACTCATTGTGGAAAAACCAATTTCTATTATCATTAAATATCTGACTCTCCACAAAAATCAGTATCCTTATCTTCAATGGACTACATGGCAGATATTTTTAAGATATCTTTAATTAATTAGTTAGTTAATTATATTCATTTACCATCTTCATTCATTTGTAGTGAATGAAAATATTTGAGTATGTTTTTTAATAAACCTGATTCTGTGCTTCACTGAATATAGTTGAGATGTCTCAGAAGAGACACCTTGACCTATGCTGTGTGCAAAACAACATCTAATAATGAACTAGTTTATAATGGAGTTCGGATGCATGCACTTTGGGCCCCATTATTATCATCCTATTTTCATAAATGATCTTTACATTTTTAATGGAAAAAGTAGACATAAAAACTCACTTGTTGGGTTAGAAGGTGCTTGAAGATATTATCTTTCTCTTTCTTTTCTTGTTCATGTTTTATTGTACATTTGCCCAGGGGCTATGGAACAAGATCATGTTTATTAATCCAATAAAGAAGTACATGTAATGATGATCATTTACTCCTGACCTATAAGAGATAGGTATTTATTTTATTAGTGTAATGAAGTGTTGTAGTTTCCGAATTTCTTTGCTCTTTAATTCCTCTTAGATTCCCAGGTGTTCAAAAAGAAAAGAAAGAGCATGTTGATGCAAATCCACTCTCTCAAAGTCTTCAGTCTTTATATAGCTTTTTGAAATTCTTCTCGTGTTTTTTTGAGTTTTCATTTTCTAGCTCACGAAAATGTTTCTTTCTGGGATTTTGCCTTATCAAACACTGCTTGAAATAAACTGGCCAATTTCTGGATCAGAGGGATCTTTTTATCATTTGGAGATCTGAATTATCATGGGTTATAATAAGATTTGACCTGTAGACACAGATAGAAATGTGCTCGTGATAGCTTTGTTGCAGTTCTGCCTGGAGGCAAGGTTATAAACCAGATAACCTCCTGAGGTTCCCTATAACTCCATAATTCCATGATACCAATCTCTTTGAGTGAATCCTACATTTTTATTTCTCCTTTGAAGATACTACTATTTTGTGCTTTGAAAATATGTTTCTCTTTGTTCTTTTGGGGCTTCAGAATATGTTACCAAAGAACAAAGTGGAAATTTTCAGGAAACTCATGAGTATGAGGCTCATTTCATTTTTCTGAAAAGAAGTGGGAAGATGGAACAGATCCATGGTTTCCAAAATTTATTTCAGTTTAATTTAATTCAAAAAACAAGTACAGGGCTGGGGTTGTAGCTCAGCAGTAGAGCGCTCGCTTAGCACATGTGAGGCCCTGGGTTCAATCCTCAGCACCACAAAAAAAAAAAAAATGAAAAAAATATATATTGTGTCCATATATATATATGAAACACATACAGGATGAAGATTGTTTATTTGGCAAGCACAGTGGTAGGATGGGCTACCTCATCCACAGCAATGGGGAAATAGGATCCAGCTTAATGGTGAAAAGAAAAGATCACAAATATGTACAGATCTTGGCACAAAGAAAGTCCTTAATAAATATAGCTGTTATTGTCAATATTAGGAAGTACCTGGATAACCTGAAAGCACTTGGACATGTAAAGTTTTGTTGATGTCAAGGTTTCAATCCTTCAAAGTGCTTTCTGAATAGTACTGAATGGGGAGGTGATATCAACAGTTTCTAGCAGAGCTGAGTGTGAGACTTAACATCCTCATTATACTATTCAGTGTCAATTTTCTTATTTAGGACTCTAAGTTTTCTGAATAAACTATCTCGAGACAGGCTCACACTCAGAGATAACCCAGCCTAGGATACTATAATCATAACCATGGTTATCTTCAAAGCAGAGCAGGAGTCAGAGTTTTGGAAAATGACCCTAGGGAGTAAGAGTTGGGGGTGGGGGAAGACTGGGAAAATGGAATAGGGAGACATGGAAAACTAATAAAATTTATTGAGTTGGTCTGTGCTACAGGGGACATGTTCACTCTCATCAGAGTGTTCTAGAGATTCTTATGAAATATATCAAAAGAAGGAAGTATTTTTTCAATGGCTCCCAGGCAGTGATGGGCAAGAAGGAAGGGATATGGAGATAGATCTTGGGCTTGGATCAGGGTATTGACACAGTCATGTGGCATATGAATAGAGCTGATTGATCAGAAAACTAGGCGTCCCAGTCGATCAAGCAAGGGATGAGGTCAAGAGAACATGCAGTGTTGCACAGAGGTGTCCATTAGGCTGCAGGACAGTCCACAGCCAAGAGGCACAAATAAGGCAGTCACATTGCCTGCTAATAGGGAAGATGACACATGTGTGTAAAGTATAAAACACATTTAAAGGAATCAAAAGCTAAACCTTAAATGAGAATTCAGGGATCCATTGGTCATAGTAGGCATGTTTCATTTGTTTTTGCTGCACATCCTTTGAACTCTTCTCATATCACATCAGCTGTTGGTGATTGGGGAAATAAAAAGAACAGAGAAAGTTCCCAACCTTGAAATGTAATAAAATCTCTGAGAGTAGATCATTTTTGCTGTCTCTTCCCACTTTCTAATATTGTGTACATCATTCTCCTAAAGCAGAGCTCCAACAAGAGAACTCCCTGGATTTAGGTTGGTCAGCAAATCTTTAGAGGAGAAAAATGAAATGTAGATGTCTTGAATTGTAGCTGTATTCAGAAGAAAGCCCTCTTTACAAATTCCTTGAACCAAAAGATTGTTTAAACTTCACTGACTGATGGAAAATAATTTTAAAAAGAGAAACAGAAATGCCTTCTATTCTGCTATCCCTGAAACTATTAGAATTCACATTTATAACATTTTGTCTTCTCCAGAAGAAAACCTTTATTCACCTGTAAGAACCATCCCTGTAATATTAGCCTTAGCAGGATTTCTGTATTTTGAAAAACTCTCGTAAGTATTCTGGTGGAGGTTTTGGGCATTTGAAGTAACATTTACAATGAGGAAAAATTTGAGGCTCTCAATGTTTTCAGGCTCTCAAATTTTTCAGGCTCTCAAATTTTTCAGCTTTGTTTTTTGAATACCATATAAGAGGAATAAAGTTTCTCTCTAGGGGCTGGGGTTGTGGCTCAGTGGTAGAGCACTTGCCTAGCATGTGCGAGACCCTGGGTTCGATCCTCAGCACCACATAAAAATAAATAAACAAAATAAAGTTTCTCTCTAATAAGCTTGTCATTTAAAGAAATAAAATATTCAAACACATTACTACACACCTCTGAGTAGGCAGTATGTATAAACCTAAACAATTAAAAAGTTATAGTTCTTTACTACTAAGTTAAAATTTACTATGTAGTGAAAATTTAAGAGCTCAGGATTAGCAAGGAATAGTGAGTAAAAACTTTCATCTCATTTTAATGTTATGTCAAAATTCAAAGATTTTTTTAATAATATAAGCTCTCCAAAAGGAAAGAAACCTATGGTTTGATATTTCTAATTTATTGACAGTCATTTTTATCAAACTATCGTGTTTGTCAAAGAAAACATGCTTTTTAATAACATTTATAATACTTTGTTTAAAATTAAAATTTTCTTTTAATCAAAATGTATGTCAGTATTATCTTAGCATATTAATTAATTATCTTTTTAAAAACTGATTATGGTTCAAAATTCTAATCTTCCTTAAATGTTTAGAGTTTAAAAGAAGCTTTCATTATAAAAGAATTTAATGCTTTGGAGATTCTCTTCCAAAAGTATAAAAAAAAAATTGTAGGATTTCTTTGACTTACATGAGACTTTAATCTCTCATGGGTTTAAAATGATGGGTTCAAATTAACTCTTACCGTGGAAGAAGAAAATCTAAATTGCATAGTTGTATTAATAGTATACTGGTAAAACGTGTTTAATAATAGAGTTTTGTCATTCGCAGATATCTTTTGTCTTAATGATCAGAAAGATGTTGTGAAACTCAGAAACTGAATCACAAGATAAAATACTGAAAATGAAATACTAAATCTTTTGTCCTTCTTGTTCTGTGAGCTTGAAAATGAGGAATGGCTTTCTGATTTTCACAATAATGAGCCAGCGTGCTGATTTTAAGATAAAGTAGAATATTCTGGATTAAAATTCGGAGTGAATTTGTGCCATTTCCCGAATCAATCAGCAGTTTCTGTGCCTGCACAGAATCATTTGTTCATCTCTTTTAACTGAAATAAGTGGTCTCTTCCAACATCAGATTTAAGAGATTTTTAAGGTCAGAATGAAAAGAGACAAACATTGTTTGCATGTATTACATAATCATTGGGACGAAATTTTCCACTGTATTGACTAAATGAACTAATTAATAGCTAGATTTTGTGTTCTGTGCACATAGGGTGACCTTCCAAGCATAGTTTGCACATGGAGAGTGGAAGGCCAGTGTCCCTAGAGGTTTATTTGGTGTGAGGACATGACCTTATTTTGGAGGAAAGCCAGCTTTAATGTTGCTAATTGTGTCTAAGCTTGTGTTCTCCTTTTAATTCAGAACCATTGCTGCTTGTTATGTATCTATAAACACCAGGAAAATGACATTTCTAAGAATAAGAATAATACTCCCTTGGGAGATAAAGATTGGTTAAAAAGCCTTTCATCTCCTATAATTTTGGAGTCCAGCCTGAGTAAACTGTTGGCCTCATTTCAAGGGCTATGTCTCTATCACACATCACACATCATGTGGGGATGGCAAATAAAATATTTAGGTGGTGTTTTTGGAGACTTCCACGTATTTTGGTATTTTTTAATCTCCTCTTTCAGACAAAACCTCTGAACAAATGAATGCAGTTGCTCTCTTAAATTGAGCAAATCTAAAAGCTGAACCACATACTTTCAAAGTGAACTCATAGATTAAAAGAAGTATAGTATTATGTTTTCCTCTGGCACTTCTTGTAGAGGTTTCATCTCCCTTCAGACCCATGTGTACGTGTCAGGAATTACTTATCAGTTCATTGTTATCAACTCTCTTGGAAGGATTCATTAATTTTATAACACAACATCCCTTTACAATGAATAGTTCTGCAAACTGGGAGCTTCGTTATTTTATTCATCTCGAGCCTGCTTGGCATGCTGCATGATTCTTTGGGAATAGAGTTTTGCAGGATGAGACTATTCCCATTTTCAATAACCCATGCATCTGTTCATGCAGCGTCATCAGTAAAGCAAATAATAAACCACTCTCAAGGAAACCCATAAAAGCCCCTCCTCCCCATCCTGAGCTGGAGTGTAATCCTCCCAAAGATCCACTCTTATTGGGCTCAACAAAACAGTGTAAGTAAATTATTGTGGCTATTAACCATGCAAATCATAGAAAGAGAATGGGGAAAAAAAGCAGTTGAATTAGGAAGACCTGTATTTAAATCCTAAATCATGAAAATATTATTCAATCTCTCTAAACTTTAGTTTGCACATCAGTAAAATAGAACAAACAGAGTCTTCCCTGAAGAACTGATATATTATCATGTGTGATAATATATGTAAAATGTGAGTATACATAACCAATTATTGGATGATATTTTAGTCAACAAAATAATCAGACTACTTCTGGTTCCAAGTAGTGAAAATGCAACTTGAATAGTTTAATATGATTTCTATGTCACATTACAAGAAGTCTGAAGGTAAACCTGGCTCAAGGTTGACAATTTCTACAGCACGATAATCCCACAGAGATTTAGGTCCTTCCAGCTTTCCAAACATTCTGATTATTTTCCTGAGTATAATTGCTCATAGGTCACAATATGCTCTGTTTATTTTTAGGGATCATATCTTTATCAAGGATTGTTCAGTCAGAAAATGGGGCTTTATAGCTCAGTATCTCATAATTTTTAGAAGCCTTTCCCCAAATCTTCCTGTTTCCCTCATCAGTAACTTGGCGAGAATTGTGTCGCATGCACAGACTCCTGCTCCAGTCATTATGGAAAGTTATCCCCTGATTAGCATAGACCAATCCTGATTTGTCCATGGACCTGGGGCTGGAAATGGGCTTGAGTCCCATTCCCTTGGTGGCACCTGGATATGCCTACCTGATAGAAGTCTAGGAAGTATTAAAGAGAAATAATGAACAGGTACCCAATGATCCTGGCTGCACATTTATCATCTTTAACTCCACCATAGACTTCTCAAGATGCCAAATGCTATGAAAACACAAAAGTTGCCGCCTGTAAGGGTGACGAATTCAGTTGCAGGAGATAAGATCCTAAGCAGACTCAGTAAAGTTGTATATGGCACAGAGATATGCTTCTAAAACCTTAATGTACCTATGAATCACTTGGGGATCTTGATGTAAATGTAAATTCTCATACAGTAGTCTAGAGTCCTGCTGGGATTCTGCATTTCTAAAAGCTTCCAGGTGATACTGATACTGCTGGTATGAGGACCACACTTGGAATAGCAAGGACACAGACCATATGTGATGCTTGATGTATAGGAAGAAAAGAATCTAGCTCAATCTGGAGTGCTTTCCAGTGGTAGGAGAATACTGTGTAGGACCTAAAGATTTTAGGATTTTGATGGAAGTGACAAAATACAGTTCTCTTTGGGATCTTTTATGGAAATCTGATATTAACAAGGAAACTAATGTAACTATAAAGATATTTCAAAAGAGCATTCATTTTCCATACAAGCACAATGTGCTGGAAAGCCATGGGCTCTTAGGATAACCTGCTCTTCTTTTCTTTAAGACTTAATGACCAAGACATGTGACAGTACACCTGAATCACAGAGCAAAACAGTAAGCCTGGATTTGAGTTTATTTTTACAAATGGGAGTGGACCTTTGCCTAAAAATAAATTAATATATTTGGGGTTGTTTTTAATGTCCTCTGCCCTTCAAAATAACCAAAACAAAACTCTATCACTGTCTTGTTACATTTTTTTTTCTTTTTAAATACTTTCTGTTTTGTGAATAAATTAGTCAAATGAGTTCTTAGCAAATCAAGAATGCAAGGGGGGTAACTAAAGAAAACAGCTGATGTGTTCTCAAAACTCATCTGCCTCTTCACAGTGAGTACATATGGACTATCCTCCCATCAAGTCCATGAGGCTGGGGTTTAGAATATCAGGAGACTACTTTACTTTTACATGAATCAAGATGACCAGTGATGGATGGTGGAGAAAATAGAAGAGATCCTAGCACCAAATTCTGGATTCTTCTGCATTTGCACTCCGGGACACTGTATTTTTCTATCATCCAATGTTGTTGATCAAATGAAAAAAATAATAGCAGTGAGCAATAAAAATAAATGAGGCATGGAGTTTAGGATGCTAGCTCGGGCATTCCTATGAATTACTGCCTGGTTCTCAGGTTTCTCACCTATGAAATCAAAAAGTTGCACTTGATAGTTTTTCCCAAACTTACTTGGCATCAAAATAATACTTGGGCTTTGGACCCACCTGATACCTGATGAATTAGAATTCTTAGGAGTGAGGCAGGTCTTAGGAAAAGGTCCTAGGGATAGGTAGTTTTATAAAGTCCCTGGCTGATTTTCTTCACTCCTCATGTTGGAGGACTCCACATTTGGAAAACACTGAAAAGCATCTTTTAGGCTCCAATTCAGTGCTCACATCCTATGATTGTAATGCAACAGTTATGGTGGTGAATAGCAATAGAGAATGACTGAAGGGAAATTATTTGGATAACCATGATAGTGTTCTTAAGTTATCAGTTTACCCTGAAATGGTTTCCACAGTGACTTTTCTCAATTTTGCTGCACCTCACCTTTGCCTTTGGGAATGGCCGCCCATCAGTGCAAAGCTGATTTGGAGGTAGAGAGGAGGGGGAAACCACTTTATTTGTACTCACAGATCCTGATCTGCGTTTATTCAAGCACAATTAAAAACAGTAGGGTTTCCCAGTTAACATTTGGTAAAGCTCACAAAAGATTGTTTCTTTGCTTATTGCTTTGAAAAGCCTGTGGGGGAGGAAGCATGTTTTGAGGAAAGTATTGTCTTAAATCTCCAAATGTGAATTTCTGTAATGGCTTATGTATCTGAGTGTTGGTTATAAAGTACTCTGTGGTCAGCTCTGTGGACCCCTTGGGAGTAGGAACTCTTTTTGCATCTCTTTTTCATTATCTGCTGTGCATGTTTCTTAAAAGGATGGGAGTCTTTTCTTAAAATATGTTATTGGAGTTATTTATTTCTATTTGCATTTATTTATTTATTTTTGGTGGTGCTTTTGCCTTATTGACTCTGCAAAAGGTGTTCTAGACATCTCATTTTAGGGAAATAAATATACATCTCATCAGATAGGTCTATCTTCTCTATGTGTGCCTGTAACCAGGCCAGTTCCTGCTCAACACAGTTGGCACCAGTGCAAGGAGATTGTCCTTCTGGGTTTTATGTTTACAACAACTATCTTGTCTCTGGCTCCCAGGCCTGCCCTCACATCCCTGTCATGTTAGCTATGTCCCCTCTACTCCATGCCTGTATTTACCTTGTCTTGGGCCTTCTGCCTTGTCTTCGGCTCTTGGTCCCAAGGATGGAGTTGAACTTCAGTGTTGTTTATTTCCCTTTTTATGAGATCTGAATTGTTTACCTTCTAATTGTATCTGTTACTTCAGAAAACTAACTTATGAAGAAAATTCCAGTCCCTACTATCAAATCATTGCTGGCTATATCCATCTCCCTTCTATCACCCACCCTCAGACACCTTCTAACATTGTTCTGTGTGCTTGTGCATGGAGACTAGAATTGAGTATTGGATCTATCCAAGAACTATCACAGGGTGGTAGAATTAACGTTATAATTCACTACCCTCAAACTTCAAAATGCAAATGAATGGCCTGGAGACCTTATTAAAAATGCAGATTCTAATTCAGTGGGCTTGGAATGAACTTTTTGAACAATCTCCCAGCTGATGCAGTGCTGCTAGTCTGCAAATCACATTTTTCATAGTAGAATATAGCTAATCCCAGAGGCAATAGAGCAGGGGTTTTCAGTCTCTGCCCTATTGAAAGTTAGGACTGGATAATTCTTTGCTGAGGGTGGCTGTTCTGTGCATTAGAGGCTAGATGCCAGTACTATTCTCTTTCCCCAGTTATGAGATTAAAACTATCTTCAGACATTGCCAAATGTTCCCTGAAGGGTAAAACCTCTCTGGGTTGAGAAACACTGGTATAGATGTTATTACTAAGGGCTCTAAATTAAAATGCTCAAATTCAAATTCTGTCTTACCACCTTACTGAATGAATGGCTTTGAGTGTCTTTGGACTATTCACTTTTCTGCACCTTACTTTCCTCCTCTGTAAAATGGGAATAATATTTACATTAGAGACTTGATAGAAGGATTAAATGATTAAATATCCATGAAATGCTTAGAACTACACACATGTGAGTACCATGTATATATTTAGCAAATATCATTAACATTTTCCTCTGTCTGGCTTTTACATTAAAGGATACCAATTTACCATCTGAAAACATACATTGATTAATCAAAATAAAATATATAATCAAAAATATATGTTTTTTATATTCTTGAATTAATACAATGTAGTTTATTTATCTATCCACATTAAGAAATGACCCTTTCAAATACACCATGGCATTGTGTATTGACTTGATTTAGTTAATTATGATCCTGAATTCAATACCTAATTGATTTCACTTGAATCTCATACAACACTGCGGTGGGGGTGAGAAGATATAGCATGTTGATATATCTGACTCCTAACTACATAAGCTAATCTAACTTCCATCCAATCTGAGGAAATCTGAGACAGATGGTAGTCCTGCAGTTTTCCAACCTTCTTCTAAGTTTGGGTGCTAGATAATTCTATGAAGTATGAGGGTTTAATATTTGGGGATGCATTTGACAAAGGGGAAGAGATATAAAAAAATAAATCATCAAGCACTGGGGACTGAAATGGAGCAAATTAAATTCCATGCATGTAGGATTATGTCAAAAAGAACCCCACTATTATGTATAATTATAAGGTACTAATAGAAGCATTTAAGGAATTTAAAAAAAATAAAGATATCTTTAAAAAAATAAAGCATGCATTCCTGCTGCTTTGGGATTGAAATTGCCTGGGGAAGGTCCACCAAAGAGAGTTGTGCTAGTGGCTAAAAAATAGGAGTGAAACAAACCTGCCAGGTGTGGAGTTTCAAACTTTGTGTGTCTGGCCTGTAGGCTGCTCTGAAACACAAAGCTCCCATCTAGGAAACAGGGCTGTTTTAACTAATTTAGGCTGTATGTTAGCTAGATTTTAGTCCCAAATATACTTCTAATGAGTTTTTGAGCACTATCAAGTTTGTGATAAGTCACTAAAACTCTCTGGTCACCTCATACCTAGTATAGGTTAACCCTTCCAGTGGCCTGGAAACTGCCAGGTTCAGATTCTGCCTCTCCTAAGCAGAACTGAATATCCCTTACTACCTGCTGATTAGTCAATCAACCCTTCGCTCAGAGCATGCTGCCCACACCCTCTCTGGTAACAGTAAATATAATATTTTCCAGATTTCTAGGGGTATGCCTTGATTTAGTCAATTATGAGTTTATAGTCAATACCAAATTAGTCCCAACTGCTTGTTGGGAGTTTTAGGAAGAATCTTTCTTTTCATTTGCAATACTTTTTGCCAGAATGGCATACAATTTACTTTGGAGAGAACTCTCAAACATGATATTTGAATTGTTCTTTCCAAGCATATGCTTCCACTGACCTTGCACAGAAACTTTCAGAGTGAATTTTCTTTAGAATTTGCAGGTCTCTGAGGCATCTAGGTGTATGGAACAGGAAAGCATAAAGCATTTACTCTTAGAACATTTCCACATGGTGTTAGAATAGCTGGTCATTTCAGTGGAATAAAAGTCTACTGGTATTTGTTTTTACATAGATCAAAAACAAATGGATGAATAGATGAAATTTTAAATTGTTGTCTGAAGTTTTCACGTGGTTTCACTGCATTGGATATTTCAGCAAAATGAAGTGAGATTCATAGCCTTCTTTCCTGTTGTCTATTCATAATCCTGAGCAGACAATCCTTGTGGAGTGCTTATTGTGAGCTAGGTACTGTGTAAGGCACATTTTGTGCATTCTGTTGACTTCGTCCTAATTCCCAAACAATATGTCCTCATTTTACAGTTGTTTAAAAGGAAAGATTTCATATCTAAAAAGATTTAGTATCTTGTGCAGGATTGCCGGGCTAGAAGGTGATTGTAAGCAACATCTGGACTGAAGTATTTAGACTTCAGAGTTCTTGTCCTGGATACTATCTTCATCAAGACTTACACAGGGACTTTATTTTAAAATGTCCTCCATATTTACCCACGAGATGACACTAACTTCACTCTGAATATGTTAAATGGAAATTTCCTAGTGCTTTCGGCTGAAGAATCATCGAATTCACACAAAAATAAATAAATAAATATATTCTGCTTGAAAGTCATTGGCACATTGCCCAATCTCATTGTTGACATTTTGAAGACATCTCTAACAATATCTTGACTCCTTTGAACGCTTATCTTTCTTTAATAGAATACTATGTTTGCTATCTGTTTTCATTGTCATAGCAAGAGAAAACCAATTTGCTACTCTACCAACTACCCTCTTTCACTTATTAAAATGACTGTAAATTCAGAGCTGGTGAAAAGTGTCAGATTGATAGCGCTGCTTTAGAAAGCCACAAAAAGGAAATGTAAATCTTTCCCTCACTTCCTGCCAATAATCTGTAACCAAAACCTGAGGGTGCACTTTTAAAAAGAAGCTACTAATTCGTGGTCTGAGGCAGTCACTCTAAAATTTCCTTGAAAGCCCCAATTAGAAAGTAAAAGTACACACTAAAATAAAGAAGAGATGAATTCTTCAGAGTTCTAATGATTAAAAGGGAAAACACCTTTTGAAAAAAAAAAAGACTTTGTATATATTAATCACCATTAAACTGTTAGGAAGGATGAGATCTTTTATTATTTTCAAGTGTGTGGTAAAGTCATGAAGAGCTTTTTAAGGGTCCAGAGTTGTTAACCAGGATGGAGAACCATTCTCAATGTGACTTTTAGACTGATTATAGGAAGTGGAATGTTTGAATTGAAGAAGTAAATAATAGGAGGGGGGGTCTTACTATAATTATCCTAAAATATTTAAAGAACTATCATGTTAATAATAGTAATATTAACAATGATAATAAGATCTACATTTAGTTGGTGCAGTGAGGTATTCAGTCATTGCACATATCTCTTATAATTTAAATTCCACCATAGCCCAAAGCATTATCTGCCATTATCATCTTTATTTGACTGATAAGAAAATAGAGTTTCTGGGGTTGAGAACCATGTTCACAATGGTAGTTTCCGGTGGAATCAAGACTCAACCAGGCTCCATCTGTTCTCAGAACCCTTTCAGCCATAATATGTAGTCCTTTTTTTGAATGAAAGTGTGCATTGATTATTATTCTGTTCACTTCTTAAGAGCAGAACGATTACTAATGGGTAAAAGCTATAGGATGGTGTAGTGTATATTCAAATTTAAAATAAGTAGATTTAAAGTAATCTTTAATAAAGAAATAGCAGTGAAATAGCAACAGTAAGCCACAAAGGGCTTTTAAACAACAGTCTTGCATTTGAACAAGGTAGGGAAAATAAGATTGTTATCTTTTTGGAAGATTATTATAATAGTGTAGGTGACAGATGGTGAAATCTAGACTTTGGGCAGATGAGAAGGGGATGGTGTATCATAAGTATATTCCAGAGCTACCCAAGAGGTAGGTACAGGAGACTATTGATCAGCCGAAAGTGGTAGATGACTGATTTGGTGTTATGGAGAAAAAGTGATGCATGTAATCTTAGACTTCCTGAGTTGCAATGTCTGTGGCACATCAAGGTAGAGATATAACTTGGGCAGTAACAAATGAATCTAAAGTTCAAGGGAACATTCAGAGCTGAAGATGAAGTTAAGGACCCTCAAATTGCAGCTGTGGAGTGGGTAGAAGCTTCAAGGGAGAGTCAGAGTGAGAAGCCTGGAGGGCCAAGGACCGTTAACAAAGTAGTCATGTCTGTTCTGACCATTTAGCAGGTGGTTGTTGGTGAAGAACCACAAAGAGAAAATTAGATAATCAAGCCTCAAATCACAAGAGAACATGTTGTTTTTCTGAGATTGTCTGCTAAATAAAGCAATCTGTGTGCAGCTGAACATTTCCAGTCTTCTTTTACAAAAGGCTCCCAATAGGATAGAAGCAGTAGAAGCAGGTTCCAGGGACTGTGATTTAACCTGGTATTCGTAAGACCTCTTCTCTTCTCCTCCCACTGCCTCCCATGACCATTCACCCCAATCATCTGGAAACGAACCTCTCTTTTCAAAATTATGATTTGCCAATATTCTTATGTTCTGAAATTGTTTTCTGTGTTAATGACATACTATACTTGAAGTGTAATAAAATATGTGAGAAGGCCTCAGATTTTCTGTTATTTTGTAAGAGCCTGGAGCTATTTCTCTTCCTTTTTATCTTTTTAAAATAGTTTTCTTCAACTATAGGAGAATGGTAAGAAATCTGTCTCACATGTTTTCTCCCTTTCTATTTCTTGACAATCTGTGTGACCTTGTACAAGACACCTCAGCTATCTGGGGCTCAACTTTCCTTATCTTTTAAACACAGGAATTGGACCATATTTTCTCTGAGGTCCCTTTCAGCTTAAAAGTTTTGTGATTCCATAATTCAAGCTCTGCACATAAATGCCATTTAAATGTCATTGGTTAGATCACCAAAAGGCTAATAATTGTATAATCAGGGATAGATCAAATACCATTGCAATAAGGGTTCCTCAAAGATTGAATAAGTCCTCTTAATAGGAGTAAAATCAAAAGTTTTTTTTGTCACAAGGTCAAATTTTCCATTTAAGTACAAGCTCTAATTAAATTAAAAATGCTGAGAAGTTTGCACTATATATATAGGAGACCCCTTCTTTCCCCTGGCTGACTCTAAAGGTTACAAGATAATAGAACATGTTCTTTGGGGGAATGTACAGGCTTTTAAGACAGGTGAACAACTAAGTTGTTGAGGAAGTTGTAGCTCTAAGTTACCATTTAAAGTGGGTAAACTTAGCTGGAATATCTGCTTTGACAATAAGGACTTGGAGATTAGACTAGAGGAACTAGAGTGTTGTCCTCAAACAGCTGACCGTAGTATCACCTGCAAGAAGGGCCAAATCGTGATTGGCATGAGCAGCACATTTTCCAAGTAAAAGGCACATGCTGAGTGTTTCTCTTAGTATCAGGGTTAAAAGAGGCCATAAACACAAAGCAAAACCAAGGACTCAGTGATTGGGAAGAAAGTCAAGAAGAAAGGTATTGCTGGGCACGGTGGCACACACCTGTAATCCCTGTGGCTCAGGAGGCTCAGACAGGAAGATCTCAAGTTCAAAGCTAGCCTCAGCAAAAGCAAGGTGCTAAGCAACTCAGTGAGACCCTGTCTCTAAATAAAATACAAGCTAGGGCCAGGGATTGGCTCAGTGGCCAAGTGCCCCTGAGGTCAATCCTCAGTACCCAAACAAAACAAGACAAAACAAAACAAGAATGAAGAAGAAGTAGAAGAAGAAAGGCCTGAGGATGTTTTCAGAGAAAGCAGAGCTGGACAAAGTACATCTTGAGGGCCTCTTTTATATGGCCCTAGCAACATGTCCTGACAATTTGGAGAAGCAAGGTGGAATCATAGACTTGAAGATTGTTACATTAGAGCTGTAGGAAAGAGGAGTCCACAGTCTAAGAAGAGGAAGCTAAGCACATGGAAGTCTTTCCTTCCTTGACAGTTCTAGAAATCGGGCCAATGGTGCATGCACGTGATGTGATGCTGTGATATCGGGATATGCCATTTATTATGGCACCTGTCCTTTCTGTATATTATGGCACCTGAACTTTCTGTTTATTTCAGCGGACTTAAAAAATGGGCCCTTGGGTCAATCCTGTCTCCCATCCTGTCACTGCTCCCCCCTCCACCTTGGGTGAGTCATCTCCTTCCAGAACAGTGACAGCCATCACCAAAGTTGAGAACTCCGTGTGACAAAAGGGCTGTTTTCACAGTTCTCTGGCAACATAATATAAAAGTTCACCACATCAGGCACATCATCTTAATCACCAGGGTCAAAAGAACTTTTAGCTGTGACAAGGAGCTTCCTCCTTAGTTAACTTCTTCCTTCTGATTGGCAAGAAGAAGACTGCAAACTCCCAAAACACAGATGATCTCTTCACTGTTTCATTTCTTTAGATTTGTCTCTATCAGTGGCAAATAGGGATTTTTTCCAGAGTCTTTTGTATTAAAAGGGCAGATGAAAAGAAAGCCAATACTTACTTTTAAAATAAAAGATGAAAATGATCAGTGGCAACAGGGTTTGGAAGTAAACTAGTGAATGTGTTTCTTTTGTTTACCTTTATTGAGCAACTACATTGTGCCTGGTACTGTTCCTCTGGGCCCTGGACAGTGACAAGAGTGAATACACAAAAATTCAGCTCTAATGCAGCTTACATTTCAGTGGACAACCAAGTATAAAAATAGCAAAATATTACATAGAAGTAGTCAAAGAATCAAGTAGTCACCAAGAGACTGGCTACTGCTGGCTACTTTATTTAAGAATCCCAAAAGCCCTCTCTGAACAAATTTGGAATTATCACTGAGATCTGAATGATTAGAGAGAGAGAGGCGGCGGCATGCAGGTCTGAGATTGGGAGATCCAGGCACACCACAAAATTCATGCCACAGCCTCAAAGTGGCACATACACTGGCACCTAAGACTGCAGTTCAGTGACGACAAAACAGAAGAGTAGGTGATGGCTTCCCAGAAAAAGAATGGTCAGATAATATGAAGATTTCAGAATGAATTCTAAGTTTATTTTTATCAGAGGGTTTTAAGCAAGGAAATGATTTTATTCAGTGTGACTTTTGAAAAGATCATTCGAGTTTCTATGTGGAAAATGTATTTATAAGGACAAGTGTGTAGGAAAAGAAGTTAGTTACAAAGCTACTGTTCAACCACTCACCATGAAAGACCACCATGGCTTAGATCAGAGTCACTGGAATGGAAATGGAGAGAAGCGCATCCATGTGTATTCATTTAGGAAATAGATCTAGCAGAGCCTGTTATTTCCATATACGTAAAGTAAGAGGAAGAAAGAATGAAGGGTCATTCCTAGAGTTTTGGGTTGAGCAAAATATGTTCCGTTTGAAGTATAATGTTAAAGCAGAAGTCAAGCAAGTGCTTGGATATAGAATTGCAGCACTGAAGAGAAAATTATTGCTCTTTGCACATTCATAAGCTTTCCCATATTTTTGAACATGCTGCATTTTGATAGAATGACTCATTCTGGTCAATGAGCTATGCCACTTTGGGTTGAAACATACAAGACAGAATTTGGGTTTTTTTATGATTTCTCCTGATGCCCCAGGCAATTGCCACCAGCAATGTTCCAGATGGCAGAGACTTTTCAGCCTGTTTCCCTGAGTGGGTTATGTAAAGCAGAGTCACCATTTCCTCTGCTAAACAGTATTAGTCAGATGGGATGAGAAGAGGAAAAAACCTTTTTGTGTGAAGCCACTAAGATTTGAGGGTTAATTTGTTACTACAGTGAAACTTAGCCTCTACTGACTACTATAACCAGACAAATAGATTAAGGCACTGATAGTAAAAGAATTCTCTCTAAAATCATGGGAATAGACATGTGCACTTAAGGAAAAGGTGTGGATGGGAAAGAAAAGAGAGTCTAGTCTAGAAACCTAATCTATTTTAACAAGTAGGAATTGAGCAAAAGATGAAAGTAAGGGTTGTGTTATACTTGGGAAGCACAAGGAAGAAGAGGTATATTAGGATTATCACTGTTGATGTGGCAAGTGAGCAGAAGGGCTGATTTTGTAGCATGCATAGACATTGCAATAACAACTGTGATTTCCCTTGACTATTGGTTATAAGAGAACCTGTGCTTTGACTTCGTAGAATTAATTTATGATTGGAGTACAACACACTAAAAATGTTACAGTGATGAAACAAACCCTTTCAAGATAGAAGATCACAAAATCTGAGGAAATTGTTCCTGGCTCTGAATTTGAGCAGATGCAGATGTATTCTAGCTGGCAAGCTTTTACCGACTTGCTCCCGACTAGGTTAGATGATCTGTCTTGGAGTTTGCATTGTGACCATGGAATACCTCCTAGGCTTGTTATGTTGCGATGTAAGTGTCTGTTTCCTCAGATAATAATTTCCTTCAGGACTCTCTCCAGTGCTTACAATGGTGCCTGCCACAAAGTGATTCTCAGTCTGTTTGTTCAACGAATGCACAGTCTTGCCTGGCACCTGGCAAGATCAGCTTCTGTAAACATAAGGTGATAAGGGTGCTGGTTGTTACAAACATAAGGTGATAAGTGTTTCTATTAATGTCACATGACCAAGGGAAGCCTGACCCTCTCGTTCAGAGTCTTCACACATCTTAGTCCATCAACAAGTACTTACTGAGTGCCTGCTGGGTACCAGAAATTGTGTATTGCAGGAAAAAAAGAGAACTATCTTCCTTATCCTCAAGGAACTAACATTGCAGTTGAGGGGACTTGACTAATGGCTACATAACTACTAGAGAACAGTATGAGATGGTATACAGTTAATTGAAAAGCTGAATGGCATATACAATGCATATTAAAGGAGTCTGATAAAGCGAAGAAATAGATAACTGTAAAGTAAAATTAGATCCAGGACAATTTCTTAGAGGAGGTGGGACTGTAAGGGGAGGTAAGGTTTGCAAGGCTGGAGAGGGTGACACAGAGACCCCTGAAACCAAAGTAAAGGGCAGGGGTGATAAGCATGGGTAGAAAGTTAAGGTGGGCCAGATTAGGAAGGACCCCAAAGAGAGTGAGATTATAACTCACACCATTCATTGATTCATGGAACATGTATTGAGGACCCATCGAGTGCCAGGCATGGAAGGTGTGTGTGTGTGTGTGTGTGTGTGTGTGTGTGTCCTCATGGGATTCACACTTTTGATGAGATGATACATAATGAACAACCATGTAGCAAAATTTCAGACTGTGATAAGTGCTATGAAGAAAAATAAGACGTAATAAAGAAATACGGAGAGATGGAACATGCTATTTTCTATAGGAAAAAGGTTAGGGAAGTCTTTTTCTGTTGAGCTGGTATTTATGAAGGGACCCATATAAAGTGACAAGATGAGACAATAGTAGCTTTCTGGGAATCAAAGTGATATGACAGAGTATTTTAGGAAGATAACACATAATATAGAGAAAGGTAGAGAGTCAATGAGGTAGCCAGCAGCAAGGGAAATGGCATAATTCAGAATTTATGAAGAATAAACTAGAAAGGTTTAGTTACAAAGGGCTTCTTTTATATATTTTCCTTCCAATACCAAGTGCATTGGTTTCATTCCCCTATATAATTGGGCACTGCAGTTTAAACGATAAGGGAAAAAAAAAAAAACAGCTCTTCTATTCATCCCACCACCCCTCACATCTCACTTTTGTGCACTGCAGCTTGTGATCTGTTGACAACACTGTCATTTTTCAGCGTTTTCTATCACTCCTACCTGAAAGGGACCTGCTACCTATTAGATAGACTGATGTCCTTGGAAAACAGCAAAATAGAAGATACACGTTCTCTTGCTCATCTTGTGAAACTTAGGCCTGTGAGTATTGAATGGCTTTGTGCCCAGTAGAAGAGGATTAAGTTTGCCAAATCTTTGGATAGTAACAAGCTCCAATCTACATAACACCTGGTCTTTACAGCCCAAGTCATTATGAATGTAGTCCAAGTTGTCACTCCAGGGGTTTTATTATTTCCACATCAGTTGGAGTTGTTTCTTATATGTATGGAAGTTACCTGCCTATGTTATTTACCTTGGTTAGTATAAATTGAGTGAGTGCCTCTCCCAACTTGGCTGTGGTCTGGTTATTTTACAGAGCAGTGGAGAAGAAGGATGATCACACACCAGATCTCTTGGTCAGTAAATAGTATTGGAGGCTGAGCAGACAAAGAAAGAACTCAGATAATGTTGGGATTTGAGTGGGGAGGAGGGGGCTGCTAGGACAGGGATCAGAAGCAAAGGTCTCAGAGTTGGCCAAATGGGAGACTCATTGCTGTTAATCTTCTCTGTAACACTCCTGTATGACAAGTGAACAGACCCAAGATCTAGAAGTTCAGATGAAGAATTTAGGATTTAGAATTTTTCAAAAGAGACTTTAGATCTTGAGGTAACACGTAGATGTCAGACTTGGGGAGAGATGGAGAAGTAGAAGTAGAAATGAAGATATTAACAATACCTTCCAAATATCCATCAAATCCACTTGGTTCTCTCCCTTTCCTTTAAGTTACCATCATCTCTTGTCTTGACCACTGGTCTCCTTGCATTTTATTTGCTCATGCATAGCACCAGTGTGATCTTTTTAGTCTGAACTAGCTGGGTGTGTTGATGCACACCTATAATCCCAGAGGCTCATAAGGCTGAGGCAGGAGGATCACAGGTTCAAAGCCAGTCTTAGCAACTTAATGAGGCTGTAAGCAACCTAGTGAGACCCTGTCTCAAAACAAAAACAAAAACAAAATCAAAACTCTGGAGATATAGCTTAGTGGTTAACTGACATTAGGTCAATCCCTTGTCCAGCCCCCCCCCCCCAAAAANATCATGCTAAGTGAAATAAGCCAATCCCCCCCCCAAAAAAAAAAAAAGTCTAAATTGGATCACATTGTTTAGATGGTTAAAGCCACCTGTCGGCTTACAAACCTGCCAGCTCTGCTCTTTCCCTGTCTCTCCCAGCCTGCCTTATGGCCCTCCTCACTATTCTTCAGTTACTTCAGCTCCTGATGGGTTCTTTATGTGCTAAGCAATTCCAGCCACAGAATCTTTGGCTATGCTATTCCTCTTTCCCCCCTTTTCTTGGCTGATGCCTACTTATATGAGATGCAATGTATCTTGGAAGCCAAAAAAACGCACACATTCGTGCCAGGCTGCCTGGCCAAATCCAAACTTTTCTACTCATCAGTTGTGTGACTTTCAGTAACTTGATTAAACTCTCTATGCCTTTTGTGTAACATGGAGCTGATAATAAGGTCTTGGGGTGATAATAAGGTTATGGGGACCCAATAGTATATGTAAAGGATCTATACTTAATACCTACTATCTAGAGAAATCTCAGTGTTACTTTCCATTATCTTTGAGGTTTGAGCCTAAAGGTCATTTCCTCTGATTTTGTCTAATCCTGACCCTTTCTTTTCACTCCCTCCCTGGTATTTCATTTCTTTTACACAGAACTCTTCAATATTATATATTTGTAAGAATTTATATACCTGTGTACTTACTGCCCCTATTAGACTATATACTCCACAAGGTCAAGGACTTAGCCCAGTATATCACTTAATAATCCATACCTACGGTAGTGACAAGCACATAGGAGACACTCAGCAAATATGCTTTTGAATGAAACTGAGGCTGATGGTTCAGGACTAAGCTTGTGAATGCTGACAGTCTGCTGGGAAAGCTTGGGCACCTCAGAGGAACCAAGCTGGGCCACAGGCCAGTGGAATTCCACTACACTACTTTTTAAGATATTATCTTTACATTGTATTTTAAGATGTTGACATATCAAAATCAAATTACTGGACCAAGCTCAAAACTTACATTAATATGCCAGAATTAAATGTTCTTTTTTGGCAGAATTTTTTTTTTTTTTTTTCAGATTTGCCATAGGATCTCATCCAACCTGGAATTGGCTTGAATGAATTTTGTAAACGAGACAATCATGGTTCTTTTTCTCTTCCCTGCTCCTCCTGTTCTGTTCTCCAAAGTGACTGAATATTTGACTCAATTCACTGCTTCTGTGGATGGGCTATAGTAGACATGAGCATCGACTTCCCGGGTGAAAAGCTAAAAATACTGGCTCCTACTTGCATTCCTCACTCCTGTTTGAAATGGGCTTCTTTATCTCTGATTTGTTTAATGCCACTGACTGTTTATTTCATTTACACAGTGTTTTCCCATCCAAGCTTGTTAGACTGTATGGAGAACATCATGTTCAGAAAGAGCAATGGAAAACATACACAGCAACAGAAATGGAAATTTAAACTCCATCAGTTCTCGAATAGCATCAGGTTACTTGCTCTATAGCTCCCCTTTGAATTTCACTACAGAATCTACTCCCAACAGACCTTCTCCTCCTACCCCTCCCCTCCTCTCCCATTGTTCTATTGTTTTGCTTCCTGCTCATTAGAAGCATGGTGGTGACTGTGGCCTTTGGCATCTGTGCATTCAGGGTTAGGGGGATTTCTTATCTCCAGCTTATTTTTCACCCCTATTGATCTATTTCTTACACCTATTTTTCAAGACTACCTTCTTCCAAATTCTTTATTTTGTCCCTTCTTTGGTAAAATTTCTGTTCCCCTCTTCATTTTCTACATTTCTTTCCCTGTCTAGGCTATACTTTAAATGTTTTAAACCCTAATCTGAATTTTAAGGGCAGTGTTTTTATCAGCACCAAGTTGACTGTGTTGGCAAGAAACTGAAATTATCAGTAAAATCTTTATTAAAAATATAAACTGGGAGTTTGGGCTACAAGAGGAAAGCAGGAGTTGGAAAAATCTGTATCTGTATTTTTTTGTCTAACAGATTTGTATGCAATTGAATAATATCAGATAAGGTTCAGGCATCTTATACACTTTGACTTTGCTGATATACCTGCTGTCTGTGCAGTGCCTCAAAGAAAAGTGACTATTCTGTAGAAATGAAAGAATTGGATATAATATTCATGGATTTCATATTTTAGAAAAACCTTAGATTTCATTCTTATAAATTACTTTTTTTATTTTAAGAAGCCAAATATGTAGAACATAATTGCCATATAATTACTCTCTCATATCCTAGATTAAAAAACTGGGAGACCAAGTACAAACAACATGACAGAGGAAAGTTGTGTTTTAAGAACCAAGTATCCTTATGAGAATTATGTTATTGTTGAGGTAGAGTACAGGGTTAATGAGAATAGGCTAGCATATTAAATTTAGAATGCATATTGAAATGGCCAGGCTAAAGAAAAATAATATATGTTATTGCATCTGAAGAGGGAGGTGAACCATAATTCCTATGACATCCATAAATGACATATTCAGAGGTCATCGCTGAAAACTTTTTTCCAGAAAGGTTGCAAAAATAAGTATTTATGTGTGCATGGATGTGATCTGAAAATGTGGCACTGATTCGGGAAGACTGAAACCTGGGAAGCCTGGGTGTAACTGTTCAGGAAAGCGGAAATGTTTTTCTTTGGCTGTTGTTCCTCAAGTTACTTAAATGAGACTCATTGACTATTGATCTGTATATATCGAGATTACAATAAAACATAATGGACCGGTTTCTCTTTCGCCTGGCTCACAGGACTGGCATTTTACCTCTCAGGAGTAACAAATCATGGTCTTGAATCTGGGGAAATATTCTGGGGTCTAGATAATAGTCGATATATTTTTAAGACAATGATGTCAGAAAGAAAAGCATAAACTAGAATGTGACAGTAGTGCTCCTGGGGAAAATAATGACTGCTGCCTAAAGTAGTCAGGCTTTCCCACGTTCAGAAGCTGTCCCACTGCAAGCTGGGTTGAAGCTCCTCACCAAAGTATTCACGTTTCCCTTTACAATGCCACTTATATTCTTTTGATTTGTTTTTTTCCCCCCTGGTGACAGATCCTGGCTGCTCTATTTATCTCTTTAATCTAATTTGTGCTATGACATCAAGCTTTAATTTATCATTATTATTTTGCTTCTCTTTAAGCACCCATGGTGTGCCAGGCATTGGATAAAATAGAAAAGATACATTCCCTGCTGTCGCTGGGCTCACACATTTAAACAGAGATGACAGGCAAAATATCCAGTAATTGGCAATAGTAGTCCTCATGCTTTTTTCCCCTTCTCCCTTTTGAAGCAACTTCATCTCTCTGAACAAGCTTAAGAAGTTCCCTGGATCAAAGGTGTCAAAAACCTGGAGGGTTTGAAACAAGTGTCAGAGTAGGCAAACGACTTTCAGATGTGACTCTGCTCCTCGCCTACCCACGTGCTCTTTGCTCTGCACTCCTACCTCACCTGGGTGCACTCTGACTTTACAGCTCCTGGGCTGTCTCAGGTGTCCCTACTTGGCTGGGGAAGGCTCTCTTGCCTGGCCTCCCGGCAGCTTCCCCAGAATTAATACCCCCCACCCCCCACCCCCGCAAATCCTTTAGACAAGATGCCCCAGAGCTAGAGATTTTCTGAGGCTCTGGTTGAGGTGGGTTGACAACCGCTGGGAACCACTCAACCAGGGATGTTCAGGCAGGTGCGAACCCAGTTCCTGGCGTTTCCCCAGAGATGCCCTCAATGTATATTCTTCATCTTTTTTTCCCCTTCTCTTTCTCTCTTCCACATATCTTGCTAGGACCTTCTTTTGTCATTTTCCTAATAACCCTGAAGCCCTCTCCTGCCTGGGGACTGCAGAGGAACACTGGGCCATTCGGACCGTGCGGGATGGCTCAGTGAGAGTGTGCTTTATCTCTGAATGTTGGCATTCATGACTGTTAGGGTGAGTTATAAGTGGGGGCCAAGAACAACCGGACTCTCTTCCTCTTTTTCTCCCATCGTTTCGCGAAACCTGGAGGAGCAAAGCGCTCGCTCTTTTCCGCAGCGCTCAGCGGGTTGGGTACCCGGGGCTGACTGGAGAGTCTCACTCAGACCATACCTGCACCCCGAAGCTTTAAAGTTGCGGAAAACAGTTGCGGGGAGCAGAGGAGGCTAGGTTGCGGTTAATGCATCCGCTGCTGCTCGCCAAAAGGAGCGGGCTAAGTTGAGGGTCAGGCGGGTACGCTGCTGGAGGGAGGGGAGGAGGATCAAGCGGCTGGGAGGAGAGAGAAGGGAGGGGCGGCGGGGAGCAGCTGCTGGGGGAGGCGAGGCGCAAGGTGGCTCCCCGCGGCCCCGCGCCCCGCGGCTCCCGGGGACGCACCAGGCAGCCAATGGCTGCACAGAGGTGTACAGCAGATGGCGTCCGACTGCGCGGTTCCTTCCTTCCACCTCTTCTTCCTCCTCCTCCAGTGCTGAGGAGCCAGAGTCGCCGCCGGGTTGCCAGACGCTGGAATGGGTGGTCTCCCGACACACACCACCATCTTTCTTGCACTCGAGAAGCTTGGGCTCGGCGGCTCCCAGAGGCTGCGGCTGCGGCTCGGGCGAGGCGGGTGAGTGCGGCCGCGCTGCGCCCAGAGCTGGGGATGCCGGGTCCACTTGGCCGGCCAGCGGGGGCGTGAGGTGACAGCGCCCGGGGTTGGGGGCGCGCTACCAGCACAGACTTTGCTCTTTCCTCACCCGGCTGCCTCCCTCGCTCCTTCTTGCCTGACAGAGCGGGAACTTGGAAGCGGAGCTTCTTGGACGCCTCTGGCTTGGATCTGCGGAAAGGAAGGCTACCTAGGGCGCAGCGTGCGGGATCCCTTCAGCCGGCTGGCTGGGCAGACTGGGACACCCCCGCTCGCAGCTTGGGAACCGACCTTAGGCAGTAGGATTAGCGATGGGATGGGGGCGACAGAGCTCTGTTCACTCCACCTCTAGCTTGCTTTGGAGGGTGCCCATAAAGGGAGCCGTGTTCCCCATCCTGCGCCGGGAGCCTAGGAGCCAAGGATTGAGGGCGGGGAGTTCTGTGGGCTTTGCGAACAGGTTAACTGAGGGGATCCCTTTCCATAGCGCTGACTGCGAAATCTGCGCGTGGGCGTTCAGTGGCCCTGGAGGATAGCTGAGCAAGCCAAGAAGTTTTGTATCTTCCTCTGATTTATCGGCAGAGTGTTAGTAGGCTGTAGCAACAGTTTACATTTCCATGTCCGTGTGGGGTCGAGGGTATGCTGGAGAGAATGGGACTTGCGGGTCCGACGTGACAGCCTGTTATTTATCAAGAGAAAACTGGGAATGGTACGCGTGAGAGGCAAGGAGGACGACAAACATATTTTCAAGAGCACGACCCATCTGCACCTGTCACCTTTCGTGCTGTATGTTCCGCTGTATTAAAGTTATTTGAATATGAAAATGAAATCTCCCTTTTTAGGCGTCTGCATGTTTTGACTATTGAAGTTGGGAAGCTTGGAGTGGTGTGTGTGTGTGTGTGTGTGTGTGTGTGTGTGTGTGTGTTGGGGACAGGAACATTAAGCTCTCTGGCTCTCTTTAAATACAAGAAGAAAAAAACTTTATTTAAAGGGAGGGACAGATGATCTAATGATATATATTTTTTTTCTTTTTGGAATACCTGAACTCTAAACATCCCTTAAGAGCTCTTGCGATTCAATTCTGTACAGGAAGGTGGAGTTTGTCTAAGATTGTGGGGTTTTGGCATGGCCTAGGGAGGATTCCAGTGTTCATTGGAGTGCTCTATTTATTGCAGTGCTCTATTTATTGCCAGAGTGGTCTGCTGGTAGCCTGCAGTTTCCCACCTTCAAGTGTACTGGTAATCTTATAAATGACAATCTGGTAAAGAGCCTGCCTGGCTTTTCAGTACACCTGTGAGTGCTCTGTTATTATGGAAATGGCAATCCAAACAGGCAGGGGTCACACCAATCAGGTTGTGGGGTGTGTGTGTGTGTGTGTGTGTGTGTGTGTGTGTAGTGTCTGTCTGGAGTTTCCTTTTAGCAGGCAAACTTTGGGTGTCAAAGTGATATACTTATTCCCCTGACAGTGTTGAGACCATCTGGGTTTGTTGGATAACTGGGGGTGGGGAGGTGATCTCCAGGGAAGCCTTTTTGTGTTTTTGACCATACTCAGCTGCTGGTTAAGGCTTCCTGGAAGCCACTTAGGATGTTACTAACCAAATCAAGAGATCCTGTTCAGTGGTGAGTGAATGCTCATGTCTTAGTGGGCTAAAAGCTAGCTAAATTCCCTGTCTTGAGGCTTCACTTTGATGCACTGCTGTTTTTAAACCTCAGTGCCATTAATAACAGGAATGCTCTTTTAAAACTTAATGTGACCGGTTCTCTGTTTTCCTTGGGTAGATGAGCCAGGGGAGTAAATTCCCTGTAATTGACATTTACCTTCCTGGCTTTTTGTTGTTGTTGTTGTTGTTTGTTCTAAACCTATCTGCTGGGAGTGAAGGACTGGAAACTTTTTTATGCAAATTTAAGTAAAATTATAAAGATGATTCTTTTGACCCTGTAACAACATAATTATTTCCACAGAGTTGTGGATGTAATTGTTAATTTTAAAAAATGGTCACATTACCATAGACACTATTGGAAGCCATTCAGGTTTCTCAAGATTGGAGATTAATCCATGGTAAGAACTTGGAGATGTGTGGTCCGGGAAAGGACTGATACTGCTGGTAGATTTCAATAGTCTATTTGAGGGTTCTTAACACAGTGGGTTCACTTTATATATACCTTTAATAGTAAATCGATAGTTGAAAAGTGATATTTCTGATGTTTCTCAATCCCCCACCATGTTTTAATCAAAGTTGTTGCTTGTTAAAGAGTTGAAAGGCTGAGAAACAGGAACACTATTAGATAGTAAATGATTACTGATTATGAAAACCATATAAACCCAACTCTACTGTTCAAGGACTGACATTAATACACTGGTAACTAGATGTACCATTCTGTTCTCTGTTGAGTGTTCCTTTTAAGAGAAAGAGATAGAAAAGTGGTACTGCTAAAATGCTCATCAGAAAGGCTATTAAGGTCTTCGTCTACTTGCTGCAGATCCTATTTCTGAAGGAACAATTGTTTTATTAGCATCTGTTAAAAAAGTTTGTCTTTAAATCACAGACTACAGAAGCAGAATGAAAAGATAGGAGTTAAATTAATAGAAGAGGAGTGTCCAAACAAGACAAATTCTAAGGCATGTCGGCTCATTTTAATTACACTTCACAAGTTGAGACTGAAGTCATGTGCTTCTTTCAGAGAAAAACAATCTTGCCCAATCTGCAATTTTGCTGTTCTGCACACCTTTGTAAAGATTAGGCATTAAAATAATAACACTGATCTTCAGAAGTTTGAATAGAATGATGAAGAATAGTTGACTGGTCCTATTGGGTCAACAGTCAAAATGACAAATATATATGATTAAAATAAACAGATTAAAGAATTCCAAGCAATGACAACTATACTAGTTGGTAGGGGAAAAGAACAGCACCATGAAAATCAAAGCTTTTGAGACACTCCACAAATGAAGTGTAAAGGGTGGATCTTTGAATAAAAAGAGTAGGGGTATTGCAGTATCAAAAACTATTTATATGAGCTCCTTAGATGTGATTTTGGATTTTTCAGTATGGGTTGCATAAATGCTTTGTTTTCAAAAGAAGACATTTCCTATGTATAACTCCAAAAGAAGCAGCTGTAATCACTTCACCACCAGTCAGCTTCCTAAATATACCACAGGTCCTTAATTTAGAGCTGTTAACAGGATTAATATCTAAGTGATAATTAACACATTAAACCTGTGAAAGTAGGAGGACTTTTGTTTTTTAAACTCCACTTTTAATTCTAGAAATCTACTATTGTCAGTTTCATAGGACTCTGGTTTTGCAGATCTGAAATCATTGGCACCCTTGCTTTAAGATAAACATTTTATTCACCCTTTAAAACTTCTCCATTAATTGAGATTATCTTGTTGATGGTTTTAGTGGGAAAATAACAGTGAATAATCACGAATAGTAAACAGTGACTATTGATGAAATGAGGGGTATTGAGTACAGTTCCCTGGTAAGCTTGTTTGTACCTCTTGAGAAAGAAGGAAATAGGAGTCCTGGTAATGGAACTCCTAGGCTCATGCTTTCATTTTGAGTCATGATTCCAGGAGAGGACCATTCATGCAAAATATTTACACGTAGTTATTTTTCTGCTTTGTAATCTACTGTGATTTCTAATGAGCATTCTATAGCTACTAGATCAAGCGTTTGAGAGGGAAATAGAATATTAGTGAAATTTTAGTTACTTCATACCTTTTGGTGAAATTGTGAAACCAACTCTGGAGGTATTATAGAATAGAGTTTCGCCAGCGTGCATGTCAGTGTTATTGCTGGAGGGGAGGAGTTAAACAATTCAGTCATCTGGTACACATTAGAGCTATATATTTTAAGAGTGTAAACATGCTGGTATGAATAGAGACATTTGAGAGCATTATGAAATTTGTATTACTTTTTTCGTCATTATGTATTTTCACAACATGTTCCGAAAGCACAACTTTTTGCTAAAATGTGGAAATCTAGAATTTTTGGAAGTTTAAAAAAGAGGTCTTCATAGCAGAAAAGATTATACATTAACCTAGATGTGGGGAATTGGTGAAAATATGGAAATGTTTCCTGTATGGAACAGTAGGCTATCATTTTTAAACTAGTTTTTTTTTTTTTTTTCTTTTTGCAGCAAGGGCCGTGATGCATCTTTTGATTTTGCCTCTCTAGGCATATTTTAATTGTGAATCTCTTATAATTAAACGTGCTGTAGCTAAAAACAGAATCATACATAGCTAATGCACAAACAATTCTTTAGTTCCTTGACTGGTAAGAAGCTTGTTGCTCTGTTCCACTTGCCTGCATGAGGACTGGCTGCAGATTTGTGCCCAAGTGTTATGTTAGCAAACAGTTCATTACTTCCAGAGGAATCACAATGTTGAAAAAAGCTCTAGACTTCACGGCAGTTAGGCAGGATTGGTCTTAGACTGTAGTTTTGTAGTAATGCATATTTTAATTTTGTGTTCTTTCAAATGGTTATTTTAAAAAGCAAACCATGGAGTATGCATAAATGAAGGATTTAATTATAGTAAGATTAAGACTTGCAGTAATCTCTTGCAGAATTTGCTTCTGGGCTCTCTTGTATTGATTTCTACCTTTTGTGCTTACATTAGACATATTCAGGGAGATTTGGCCAGTGTGCATTGATACAGCCTTAAAGGATGTAAAAGTATTGAAGTATTTCTGTGCTAGTAGGTAAATGGGTACTCTCTGAACTCCCACCCTCCCCACCCCCCATAGATGCCATTTCCTGGGTGTCCTACAGAACACCATTTGGCCACTTCTTGATATAGTCACTAAGAGTATTAACTCACTTGGCATGACAATGGAGCCTTGGGTCCTGCTCTAGGGATATTGTCAGAATCTTCTAATTGGTTTGTGCCTGACACTACCAGTAGGCAAATATTTTTAATATTATTCCTTGGTATTTTTACTTATAAATGTAACCATTGGCATTGTGCATAGTTTAACTTGAAATTTGTTTACATTTACATTTTAGTGTTTTCTAACACATGTATCCGTTACAGTACTGAAATATTGTTATTCTATTGCATATATTTACATTACCTAAGAGCCCAAGGATATTGAAACATCTTTCAACTGATTTTCAATTCATATAAAGCCACTCTACTTTCAAATTAATTTGCTTTCTTGGAAAACGTAAAATAAGAATGCTAAAATGTAAAACAAGAATATTCTTAGGGGCAGAACTAAATTTCTAACCCAGATCATCTGTCAAAACATTAAATCCTTCTCCCTCACATCTGTCTTAGACCAAAATCTATGTATACAAGAATAATTTAACAATGCTTTTCTTTTAGAAAAAAATAATTATTTTTTTCTACTTCCTCCATTTTCAGTCTTCAGATAATTTATTTCATATTGACTTTCATTCATTGCTTTGATTCAGTATTGCTAATGGGGCTTCATTTGATCTGAATTGATGCATTCCTTAAGCTGAAATATGTCTGGCTGATCACAGAGAAGCTAGGGATATTGATGACTTTGAGGACCAAGGGATACTTGGATGCTTTCTTCTGGATCTCTTGTGGCTAAAACTAAAACATTGTTAGATAGGCCCTGAAAAAAGCATAAAGTATGCTTCTTGAACAGAAAAAAAATAGTATTCCACATCCCATCTAAGTTTAACTCATGCCACTCATGAATTTTGTATCTCATTCTGTATTCTCTCAGGCCTGTCTCCCACAAGATTCACACTCCCTCTGTCCCTAGTTATCCACAGTTTGCCCATTAGTCAAGATCCAGTTTTAATTATACTTCCACTGGGCTTTCTCTGCTCATACCAGTTTGCAAAGCGCTGTCTTTGGCTGAATAACTGAGGTGGTAAATTCTGATTTTAATGTTGAGTCTGTTTTCTTTAGCATCTACTTGTAGAGTTCTGATGGTTAAGACTTTGAGTGGGAAAAGGCACTATTCTCTACTGAGAATTTGGAGGGGAAAATGTGAAAGAGAATTGGGACAGGATGACATTAGCCATTTGAGGATTCATAAGTACAGGATGTACACCAGGCTAAGTGCATTAGCATTAGAATTGCTTTGTCTAATCCTCATAATGTTGCAAAGAGGGTATTGTTATCTAGTTCCATTTTTTTTTTAAATGCTAGAAAACAGAGGCTGAGGGACTTTATACTTTGTCTAATGCCAGTACAACTTGAAAACCACAGAATCATGATTTGCATCATGGCCTAGTTTATTGGCCTACAAGGATTATTCATGTACTGATTCACTAGGCTACTCTAGAGTCTAAAGTTTGGGCAACAAGTTCAGTCTTGACCTCTGCAGGAATTTCTTCAAAATGAATGAGTGCATATACTCACCAGCTGCCAGAGTCTCTGCAAACAATGGAGGTGGCTGATGGAAAGAGTATTGCTGAATCACTTCTATCTGGAGGTGGAAGTGTCATTTGGAGATATGAGGAAAGGCTGTGTTTGGTTTTGGCACAGACCTTGTGTGTGAAGATTATATCTTAGAGTTGTAAAGAGCTTAAGATGTTCACATATAAAAATGTTGACTTCTGGAGGAACCATTGGAAAATTCAGGAAATAGAAAATGTACACCATATTCCTATTGATTAATGGTTTATCATTAAGAGGGAACTATTTTTGACAAGTGTGCAAAACCTTAGCTTTGAAATTGGCATAAAGAGGAAAAAAGAGGGAAAATGATTTTTCAGATGTGGGTGGGTGTGGATGAACAGTGGCCTTGGTTATTCCTGAGATTTGGCCCTTGTCTGTCGTCTTTGTGTGTATTCCGATGGAAGGTGTCCTTGGTCAAAGGGGACAACTTAGAAGAACTGTTCTGTGGTTAAGCATGCATGACAAGTCATAGTTTTAAAGATCTCTTAGAAGTATGAGATCTCCTGATGTGAAATTCCATGGAATGTATAATAAACCCATTTCCAATATCAATGCCTCTTAATTTTTATAGAAATATGCTGTTGGAATATGACCAGTTTCTTTTTGCCTCTGGCAGAATCATATATAAAGAAGTGCAGAAGAGTTGTAAAGAGATTTTTTTTTTACTCATTCCAAGAATGAACTTTTTCATATTCAGAACTGTCTGGAAGTGTGATAGGCTGTCTCAAGGAAATGTGAGTTTCCTATCTCTGAGTGTATTCAAGCAGAGGATGAGCAACTACATGTCAAGATATTTGCAGAGTGGACACATGAATTGAAGATTTATTGAGCACATACTGTGTGCCAAACACTGCTCTTCATGTACTGATTTATGAAGTCCTCTCAAAAAACGTGTGAGGCTGGTTGTATTACGATTATTTTCCCACATCATATTAGTAAGTAACTTACCCTAGGTCAGGATTTACACCTAGGCAGTCTTGTTCTAGAGCAGCACTATTGAAATGAAGTATAAATGCAAGCTACAAATACATTTCCCAAATTCACTCTTACATTTTTTAGTAGCCACATTAGAGGAAGAAAACAAGCATTGAAATTTTTTATTAATAAATTTTGTTGATTATAATTTTATTAATATATCTAGAATTTTTCATTTCAACATGTACTGATTATGAAAAGTTATTAATGTGCTGCTTTAGATCTTGCATGTACCAAGTATTAAAATCCAGTCTGTGTTTTATTACATTGGAGGAACATCTTGGTTCAGTCTAGTCATGTTCTAATTGCTCAATAGCCACTCGTGGCCAACATACTGGATATGCCCAGAACCCATGCTACTGACAGTCCCTTTCTCTTGCCTGCCTGTTAACTGCCAGGTTTTCTTCTAATGGATATACCATCAGTTGCTGCACAGGCAACTGATTCTATTAAGTTTTCCCTTAAATATCCGCACAAATAATATATTAGAAAAATGCTTAAAACACTCCCATGACTTCTTTTGGAACACATTTACTTTTAAACCTAAAAGATAAGGTTCCTTTATATCTCATCTGTAAAAACTACTGAATACCATATACCTTTCATTGGTGAAGACCGAGCACATCTGGCTTTCATTCACTTCACCATTATATATACATGATACATCACCAAATCACCTTGCCCATCTTGTTTCCAGGCTAAAGAATCTGTTTCTTTTGTTGTTTTTGTTTATGAGTTGTAGTATATGTGTAGCCAGCTGCATATGAAATGGGCATAGATTACGATCTGTTTATGGGGCATGAGAAAGGAAAAATAAACTTTTAAGACTGAGCCTAACCGGTTTTTCTAATTTGCACCTGATGCCCATTTCTCAGCCCTCTTTTACTATGTCACTATTATGATTACTGTAGTCAGAAATTACATGTGGCCCACCAAAGTGATATTTCTGATCAAATTGTAGTAATTTTTTGGTAGGGTTGTTCGTTTCCTGGCAGGTTGCGTTCTTCCCAGTGATCTGAAGGACTTTTCTCAAGTTGAATTTCTGACAGTAACCGACCCTCTGGGCTGTGACATGCTTCAATTGAAAAAACAGAATGCAACATGATTTTCATTGTGTGGAACATGTTAAAAAAAATCCTGTATTTCCTTTGTGAGTGCAACATCTATCAAACTATTTGTAAAACTATATGTGTGAAACATTTTAATAATTTAAAATCTTTCGGTGTGGGGGGCATATTACATACATAGCTTAAATCTGACTTTAATTGTTTAAAAAAGACTATTAAGAACAAGGCTTCTGTTAGAAAAATTCTAAACTTCACGGGGAGGAATTTTCTTGTGAAGACAGAGTCTATGAATGTGTCATCTAATATTATGTGCATTATTATTAGATATTTCATTTGGAATTAAAACATAATGCTTGTGGACATAATATATTTCCAGTTACTTCTTTTAGGTTTTTTAAAATATAACTAAGCAGTTTGTACACAGCAAGGTAAATTAATGTAAAGTAAATGATGTGCTTGTAAGTTATATGAATAAATTCAAAGATTATTTATTGAGCACCTGCTGTGTTCATGGCACAGAGTAGATAAAAGTAAGTATAAGATACCAACCCAATTTCTAGAAATTACAGCCTACCTGGGGAGATGGGACATACACATCCTTTGCCCATAGCAAAACCAAATCACTTTGTTTATATATGTCTATCTTTCCAAGTAGGAGCTCCATAAGAGCAGATAATGTGTCTTAATCTTATTTGGATCCTCATCACCTTGCAGAGAGTAACTATACATAGCTATGTGCTGAGATAAATGAAAGGGGTATGCTGGTTTTATTTACACATATTAATTAAAGTATAGCTACAATGCTATTATTTATAATGGGATCACCTACATTAAATTTGCATTTTAAATAAAGAAGAGGAATAAAGTCTAGTCTCAATCCCTTTTGTGCTCCTCTGACCAGATCAGCTTTGCTGACTCTATTGACTTCTAACAGCTCAGCTGCACTAAGGAAAAAAAAATTATGTTCACCTAAAGGCAGTATGTGGATATGGATCTCTTTTTCAAAATGCCAAGATCATACTTTGATTTAAACTGAGTCATGGACTCCTTCAATATAAAATTTTTTTTTTTGTTTGTTTAGAGGCTGAAGAACCCAAACTGGGCTCCCAATGTCTGTTGAAGAATACACTGCTAAACACTTCCAGGACAACCATTAAAAATTAGTAAAGCTATGTAACCTGCAGAGCTGGAGCCCTCTTGGACTATTCAGTTAAGGGCATCTAGCCGGCTGTGCTACCATTTGGGCCATTTGAGCTGGTTACAAAAGTGGATGCAGTGAGGAGACTAGATCACAGGGAAGACATTTCTTTGGCATTTTACATGCAAAGACTTCAGTGCCCTTTGATAGATTGAAATAATTCTTCTTAGCCTATTGGGTTCCTCAAGCAAAATTTAGCCAATGATTATGTACTATTTGTCTACAGTGTGTCATATATTATGCTTGGCCTGGTTGGGGTATATGGCAGTACTTGAAAATTGGCCCTGCACTTATAGAATTTTTATGGGGCTTGTGTAGAGGTAGGAAGGAAATGGCAAGGATGCTTCAGAGATACAAATTGCATCTGGGGATTTTATAGATGAGTAGATCCAGGATGAGAAGGAAGGAACTGGTCTCCCTGTGTATCTATTTGTTTTTGCTACAATTTTCTTGACATTATTTTTGATTCTAGACTACTTATGTTATTCTTTCAATCTGATTTTTGATATCCTCTTTAATATAAAATCTTATTGCACAGTGTTTGAAGCTGATGGCTTAAGAAAACTCTTTAAGATTAATTAAAAACAACAATGATAAGAATACTCCTCTGTAGCCTGGTAATGCAAGCAGAATAGTTTATTGGTCCACATAAAACTTAATAGCATTCTCAAACTCTGTTTTGAAAACTTGTGATGCTCACAGTGTAAATAAGTGAGACCCAAAACTTCATAATCTAAAGTAAACAGTTTGTCCAGGTGTGTCAGAGTGTGACAGGGAAGTGTACACAAGGACAGAATTATCCATTAATTTGGCAATAGGTTGGCAATCATAAATGGATGGTGAGTGC
This sequence comes from Marmota marmota marmota, assembly GCF_001458135.2. Classification (NCBI taxonomy): domain Eukaryota; kingdom Metazoa; phylum Chordata; class Mammalia; order Rodentia; family Sciuridae; genus Marmota; species Marmota marmota. Next base: position 26,678,803 of record NW_026000037.1, read on the forward strand.
CTACAAGATAAAAGCACCTGGTATGGCAACATAGTCGTTCAGCCCCAACAACTGAAAACTGAGATGCTCAAAATAGTATGAAGTCATTCATGCTGTGATGCCTGAGGAAGTGAAAATAGAATAATGGAAATTTAGTAGGGCATACATGTACAGGTACACGCCCCGCCCCCCAAAAGGAAATGTACACCTATTTGAATGATAGGAAAGAGAATTCAAGATGAGAGATGAAGGAAAATAGAGAAGAGGAAGCAGAAAATTTAACTGAAATTGAAAAAAAGCAGCTGTTGGGATTGGACATGTTTAGAAATATTATTTGATTGAAATTAACAAATGGAATGATTAAAATGGATGGAGGGAAAGAAAGCATAGTGCTCCAGAGACGTAGACAGTTACAAAGGTGGGAGGAATTTGTACAATCTAGTTAGATTATGCATTGTCTTGACTTTAGAGAAACTTTATGAACAAGAGCAAAAACAAAGAGGAGAGAAATGAAACAGTGAATGGTGTAGTGAAAGTTATTGCTGTTTATAATGTACTGTCAGGAATTCATTCATAGTACTTATGTAAGCTCAAGTCTTCCCCATTTAAAACCAGGGGGATACTCTTTCCAGTTATATTCTCATCTTGTGTTGACTTTTCAAAATTCTAGCTTTTGAAAGTAGAATTTGCTCATCTTTGTGCTCCCCCTTCATATCACCCAGTGAGGATTCTGCCCCTACTTCTCCAACTGACGTAGTTCTTTCCAGAGTCACAAATTATTTTCCAGTTGTCAAATCTAATGGACACTTTCCAATCTTAATTATGATTATTAAAAGAAAAATCTTAGTATATAAAAGGAGCCAAGAATGGACTGGCAAAGTCTCCATGATCCTGCCATTTTGATTTTCCTTTTAAAGTTGCCAAAAATAACTACTGAGGATTTACACAAGGGAAACGGGTCATTTTGAAATAAATGTGAACTGAAAAAGATTAAAATGTAAAATTTTGCCAATAAAGCATAACTCCAAAGTAGAGTTGAAATTGGTCGATTAGCCTTTGGAAATTGAACAATACATGGGTAAGTAAAGGGAAATTTCATTAGAACTTATTAACATAAAATAGAAGTGTTTTATGGCAGATACCCTATTAACTCTATGGGGAAGTGTTGCCGGTGTAGTCATATTTCTCTTCCTGGAGGGCGTTGACATCAAAATGTGTAAAGGGGCAATGTTTTGAAGGGATGCATAAAGATGGTCATGTCCTTAGACATAGATGCCCAATGAGCACCCAGTGTTTATTGATCAAGAGTGTGGAGAGAACAAAGGATATACTTTGTGCTTGTAGAATACTCTGGTTGACAGTGTTACCAATGAAATTGTCTTTATAAGAACACCTGCCAACCCGTTTGAGTAGTTCTGCATTTCTTTGATTGCATCCTCTTCATTGTTCCTTAATTTCCTGCTTAAAATCTGTCATCAGATTTATTTGGTTAGACACTGTATTATCTAGACTGTCATCTGGAGGTCTCATGCTTAGTTTTCTAACATTTTCTGCTAGTGTCCTTGCATAGCTCTGGGGTGGCTACACTTGTCCTTGAAACACATTGTGTGTTTCTCCTTCCTGTGGCTCGGTGCAGCTTTGGTGAATGTTTTGCCCATCTCTGTATCTGATTCATCCAGTCCTAGTTGAAATAAGCAGAATTTCCATCCTCTATGACCAGCCTCAGGAGTAGATCTTGCCTTCCCCAAGAATTCTTCAGTGTCTTGCCCAGGAAAAAGACAAGGTGAGCTAGGGCCTTTGCAGTTATGTAAGAAGAGTTTTGATGCACCTTTAATGATAATAAAGCACCACTGTCGCCTATCTAATAATTGCTGTTTGGGTTTTTTGATTAAATTTTTAGATCTTCTCTTATAGATTCTGGTTTTACTCCAGATTTACTTTTTTCTCATCTTTTTTATTTGGTTAGACACTGTTACTTTAAAGGAATTCAAGAGTGAGGAGTGTTGAAGAAGAGAAATGTTAAGTCAGTTCTTTTAAAAGAGAAGGGACACACTAATGCCACTATAACCATTAGGCACAGACATTTATTAAATACCTGCACTGGGACTTTAAGTCAGCTCTAAGGTTGGGGAGGAATTCTGAGTGCCTGGACACTCCACAGGGAGATTTATCTGGAGGAAAAGAATGTATCAGCTCATTTTAAAAAGAGACTCAGGACATCAAAGTCATCCCCAAAGTCCCCTTTCAAATCTAACAAGTCAAGCAAAACTATGGTTAATGATATACTTGTGTTTATCACTGCTGGCATTAAGTAAAATTTATAATGCATTAGAGTTTACATTATAGTTTTATTTTTGTGCTATGTGCACACTTGAGTACATTGGATCCCATTGTATGATTTCTACATTATTATTACTTCTTTTTGGGGACTCTTATATTACATTAAATTGCTACTGGAGTGTCTTGCATTTTTTTTTTTTTTTGTTTTGTTTTGTGATGTTACTGAATGTGTGTGTGTGTGTTCTTTTTAATTCCAAGTCCTTGATCAGAAAAACACTCCCTCAAGTTGTAATTTATAATGTTTTTTTTCTTCAGGAAATGTAGTCCAATTTATGACCCAGTTTTTCATCACACACTAGAGCAGAAAGAAAAGTATCTTCATTGGTGTGTGGCATTAGTATAAATATTGTTATGTTGAAGTGTAATTTATGTTCTGGCTTTTCTTTTCATATGAGTATTGTAACTGCTCTCAAGTCCCAAACCTTGTAGTATATTTGGATTCTCTCCATTATGCTGAGCATATTATTATGTATATAGTAGGAACTAATTTAAGAATTTCTTAAATGAATCATATTAGAGTAAGAAAAAAATCTTCATTGAATGTAGGTTAATCTTGCTTTGATAATTTAGAGTTCTTTTAGGAACTTGGAGTATTCCCAGAAACACTGAGAAAATCAATTACCATTGAATAGGACTATAAATTCTGTTTATTTAAGTTTTCTGGGGTTTTAGACATATATAAATGGGATTTTACTATAAATAGGAAAGATAAGTAGATCCATTCAGTCTACAACAAATTTATCAAAGAATACAAACCTAAATTAGTTACTGATGCAAATGGGGCGACCTGTGGAGAAGTTGGTGTTAAGCCTGTTTTTTTTTTTTTTTTAAAGGTCCTGTATTCAGAGTATAATGGGTAGAAATTGTGGAAGAGAAGAGGTGTCGGGTTTGAATCTAGGTAAACATAAAAGCCAGAGTTGAAGGAGTGGGTTGGCAAAGGTTGTAGACTCCCTGTTCACCAGAGATATGGTGGATTTTTGTGGAGGTATGTGCATGTTTATCTTAGTCCCTTCTATGATGCTACAATGGAACACTCAATAATGGGTAATTTATGAAGAACAGAAACTTATTCTCTGGCAGTTCTGGAAGCTGGGTAGTCCAAGATTGAGACACTGGCAGGTTCACACCCTGGGGTCAAGGTGGTACCTCATGGCTGCATCCTGTAGAGAGAAGGAAGGTTGTGTTCTCACATGGAAGAAGAAGAAGAAAACAAATGTCTGCAACCTTTTGTATAATGGCATGAATCTACTCATGATCTAAACACTTCCCTTAGGCACTGTTTGCCAACACTATTGCTTGAATTTTGGAAGGGACAAAACCATTCAAACCATAGCAGTGTCCATTTGGGCTGTTACAACAAAAATACCATCAACAGATGGCTTAAGACCACAGAAATTCATTTCTAACAGTAGGTGGAGACCTCCAAGATCAAGTTGACAGCAGATTCGGTCTCTGGTGAGGGCTGCTTCCTAGTTCATAGATGGTTCCATCTCCCTGTATCCTCTCAGGGTAGAAGGGACAACTCTCGGGGGCCACTTTTATAAGGCTGCTTACTAATCTTCTTTAGGAGGACCCAGTCTCCATGACCTAATTGCCTCCCCAAAGGTTCTACCTCCAAATATCATATCACATCAAGGGTTGGGATTCCAATATGTGAACTTTGGAGGACACAGACATTCAGATTGTAGCTTTGTGTATGCGTGCATGTGTGTTCAGCTTTTCTCTTTCTAGCTCTATACCCCAAACCCCCACTGAATTTGATTTCCTTTATTCAAGTGAGTAGATTCCAGTTTTCCCCCATCTCTAATGTCTAATGTAGACTTTTCATTCTCACTTATGTAGGGGTTTTCCCCTTTCCCAAATTATTCTGTAAAGTAGCAAGAATCAGTCTTTCATATAAGGCTGCCTTTTGTACATTTAATTTTTTGATCAGGGTTTAAATAAACCTTTTAGATTTTTTAATCCAAAATCCAGAGGCATTAATGGCTTTTCATATTCTCTGAATAATCAAGGTGACAGTTTGCTAGTGCACCTCACAATTTGAGAGAGGCATAAAATAGGTCCATGTTTCTGGTATAATTAAAGGGTTAAAATCATAGAAAGAGGGCTAGACACAGGGGAGGTAAAAACTTAGGGGATCAATGCATGTAGGTTATGTGAAGGTGCATGTAAATTGCTTTATGTGCATGTGAAAAGCAACATTTTAAAGTCACCAAATGATCTCTTCTGATTTTAAATATGCATGTGTAACAGGATTAATCGATTTTATAAGTAGATATTTTCAATTTAACATACATATCAAAAGTATATGTGCGTCTATTCAAGTTGACTCAAACCACTTTCTTTTGCATTTTATCACTGGGAAAATGGGGCCTTCATTATACTCTAGTCCTCTATGCATGGCTTCTGTATCCAAACTTCCTCTAATTGAAAATTTTGTTTTGTTTTGTTTTTTTTTACTGCATCTGCACTAAAAGTGTACAGACTCTTTTCTTGGCATTACTCCCTGAACACTGCAGTATAACAACTATTTAGATAGCATTTCCATTGTATTAGGTATGATAAGTCATCTAGAGATGATTTGAAGTATATAGGAGAATGTGCATAGGTTATATGCAAATACTATGTCATTTTATGTAAGGGACTTGAACCACCTCAATTTTGGTATTTGTAGGGGATCCTGGAACCAAGCCCCCGTGGATCCTGAAGGATGACTGTATTTACAGGCCTACTTACCACTTCCTTTGGAGACTTGTTGGGAGTCCAGCTCCCTCCTGCCAGTCCACTTCCTACACCTAGCAGGCTGCACATGCAGCCCCTGCCTAACACTCCAGCTTTCTGATTTCCTCTCTCATCATGTATCTATTTTCCTGCTCCCTCATCCTGGTCTTCTTTTAGTTCCTGTCCCCTTTCACTTTTCAGGACAGTGTCCATTCCCTTCTTCTCTCCTAGTATAAGTATCATTGCCCTTTCTTTCAAAGTATGTTCTGTTCCATTATAAAGCAGCATACACGTATTTCAAAACCACCACACTGTGCAAAATCACACAATAAAAATTCACAGGATTTATGGGAAAAGAGTGTAGGTCACAGCATTCAAAAACTTCCCCCAGTCACCCATAAAATAAAAGATAAGAAATTAACACAAAATGGTAGCATGTTTTGCACATATAAAATAGTTAAGAAATATGTAAATACTGCAAATGTGGTATTTTACCTTGAAGAAAGATATGAAATTTACTTGTGAAGTTGGTTTCAAGAGGGCTGTTGCTTGTCCGTAGTGAAATGGTGTAAGGAGATTTATTGGAAATCTGTCAGAAAGTGGTAGAAAGTTGTGACACCAACAGGGTGTGGCTTAAGGTGAACTGAGGTCCCTGGAGAGGTCTGTGCTTCTGTTCTGTTTGTGTATTACTGCCTGGCTCTGTTCTGCTGGGTGCAGATTTTTGCATGTTCATGTACTGTTTCTCACAGATGCAGCTGCTGCATAAGCAAACAGAAAATCATGCCATGCTCAAATAGCTCCCTAATATATCAATTTCATGTTTTCAAAATAAGCGCCATGGCAGAATATAAAAATTTAAAACTGTACACTGTTGTGAACTTATGTGGATTTGCATGACTTTCTGTAACTGTCCATCTTTCCCATTCGACTAGATATTTGAAGGCAGGGCTGGTTTTTTTGCTTTTGCTTAAGCCCCCAACCAATTTGTAGCCCTATCATCTAGTGCATTGCCTGGTTAGTGGTAGGCGCTTCAAAAATTGAATGAATCTTTTAGTGCATCCTTTTCTATTTTCTCAAGACCTTCATGTCTGTTTTTTGCCTTGCAAGTGAAAGGGTTAATGGCGGATTATGGTATAGTGTATCCCTCTTCCTAGTGAGCAAAACCTTGGGATGGTTCTTTCATGAATTAAGCACGGTCCCTGTATCAGGCCAAATTGAACTGACAAAATAGTGCATGTCAGATCATTCAATGGATGGATTTAAGAGAGGTCCTTGTTCAAAAGTTATTTTTGAGAATTGAAAAACAGAGGATAGTAAATAAATTCTTTACTGAAGGAAGCTGTCACCCAACTAAGGACTAGAGAGACCAATACAGTTGGTGCTGTTACCAGCCCCTAGGAATGGAGCTACACAGTGGGACCTAGAACCACGAAGAAGTCAATAGCTGTTGCTAAAAATGCTGCAGAGAGGAGGAGGTACTTCTGTCTGCCCACTGCCAGTTTCCTACTGGGTCTTCTATTGGGAGCACTGAATGAGAAGCCAGTTAGTAGGTGAGTATCAGAAATGTAGTTTGTAGGAACCAGCTGCCTGCTCCACAGAGAGGAGCAGGAGGTAAGGCAGAGGGCAATGGGGGCAAATGATTGGTATGCTCCACCCCCACCCCCTGTTTTCATTGCCTTTTTTATCAGCCCATCAGTGGTATCAATGCTGACTTATGAATCACTTTGTGAAAGGCTTCCTAATCAGTTCAGTAAGATGCACGATGCTTTGGACTTTAATTAAGTTTCCTTGAGAGAGCTCATTGGGTGATGGATTATTTATGTCAAAAGTGTGAAGTGTCAGCTGTGCAGATCCAGTGAACCAGAGGGGTGCAATATTTCTCATGAAGAATTACCCCCCACCCCAAATCAGTTGATCATAATGCAATTTTTTTTTTTTTAAAAGGTGAAGTCTCTTTCTGGCATGGAGTCATGATGGCAATGTGGTACACCTCACCTTTAACCTGTCTTATTGTCCTTGTGGTTTATAGGAAATATCGTCCTCCAGAAATTATATTAACAGCTGAATATCAAAAGTATTCTCCAGGGCAAAGCAAAAGTAATCAAAGCAGAGCTTTTACAAATAACAATTTGAGCAAAAGTTCTCCATGAGACTGAGGACATTCTTTCTACTCTGGCTGCCTTTTTATTTCATTCATTCCTTGTATTATTTAACACAAGGCTCTATACTGCAGAAATGGAAGGCACGGATTTCTTTTTGCAAGATATTAAAGGGCTCAAGCCATTGAAAAGACAATATTTTGGNTTTATATATATTGTTTTATCTTGAATGGCAATCTGTTTTCATAATGCCAGTCAGCCTAATGGCAGCAAATGTAACCTTAGCTAATTGTAGCTTATCTTCACCATGTCTCCTTCTTTCCCTCATTCAGTTCCAGTTATTCCTCTCACCTCTGGCCCCTGGATGGTACCTTCTGTGGGAGGGGTATTTGGCCCACAGTGATCTACCCTTGTCTGAACTGGCTCCTGCTTTGCTGGTCCTTGGGCCTTGCCAAACTTTCCTAATACTAGCTTCTGCCCAGTCCACCAGTTCCCACTTGCTGCCACACAGCCTTTGGTATAGCATGCTCTACCATTGGAGGCCTTTCCGTCTGCTGCTTGCCCTGTGTGCCACAGCCTTGCCCCTTGCCCCTCTTAGCCTGGAGGATGATGATCAGCTGCTCCCCCTGCTCCAGCAGTCATGCAGAAAGCTTTGTGAGACAGAGTAACCCCCTCTGCCCAGCCTCTGCTGTCTTTGCTTCTGGGCCGCAGCAGCACCAGGACAGTGAGATGTAGGACTTACACATTTCTGAAGGCTCCAGAAGGAAAGCTGGTTGAAGCTCTGAGGGTCTGATTGTTCTCCTCCACTCATTCCTTTCTTAGAAATTCAAACCACATCTAACTTTTATTTCCTTTTAAATATATGTGCACTGTTTCAAGCAGAACATAAGACCAGTTTGCAAACTTGATAATCAAGAATTGGAGATTTCTTTTTTCTGATTCTCATAGAATCCCTTTGAGGCAATGAGCAATTCAGAAGCTGGCTTCTGGATTGGGTAAAGGGGTCCTAAGATCCCAGTTAAGAAATTTGTCAAAACCAGGGAAAGGCCACCACAGCCAATACCAAGGTTGCTTTCTGAAACCACATTGTATTATTCCTAGGAGTCTATTTTCTTAGATCTCAAAGAGGGATTATAATACTGAGCTAGAATGGTTTTTATTAAGATTTAGTGTGATTGATTAGTCCAGTTACCAAAGAAAAGATTTCTTTTCCTCCCACTTGTTCCCGTGACCCTATAGTTTAGAGACAGAAAAAGATTTAACTGAAGGATCAAATAAAATCAGAAACCAACTCAGGGCTGTATTACCCATGTAATCACGCAGAGGCAAAACCATCATAAAATAGCCTAGTGCTGTTGCAGTAGCAGCATGTACGCAGGGTAGAAAATTAGACAATGCAGAAAAGCAAAAGTAGAAAATCATCACTGTATTCCATAAAGAGAATACCACTTTTAACATGTTAGTGTATATCCACTGTGATCTCCCTCTGTCTATATGTATATAATGTATGTATACACACACACACACACACAATTTTATAAATGTTTTCATCCTGTTCAGTATCAAAGAACATGCAAATTTCCCAAATTGTCTCCAAAATGTCTTTCACTGCTGTTTATCCAAAGTAGCATCCAAAAGAGGACCGCAGATTGCTTCTGTTTGTTATGCCCTGAGTTTCCTTCAACTAAGAACTGGCAGTTTTTAATGATGTTAGCTGGTTTAAGAATCCTGTCTAGTTGTCCTGTCAAATGTCTCACCTTCTGCATTTGTCTGATTGTTTTTCCAAGGCCTTGTTGGATTGTTTCTTTCTTTGAGTGGATGTTTTATCTAAAATGTTTTTCAATATTTTGGACTTTAGGACTTCAGTGGTGATTTTGCCTACTGCGTTTGCATCAAATTGGAAGGCACACAGTCTTATCGATGTTAAACCTGATGGCTGGATTGGAACGATGATGCCCTGACCCTTCCATCACACAGTGTGTGTCCCTTCTGTGTAGAAAGTAATTGTGGGCTTACTTTGGCATTAAATGTCTGATTTCTTGCCAACTCCTGTACCTAATAGTTTAGTATCCATTAAATAAAAGTAGTTGGATAGAAAGGGATGGTTAGGTATGCTGTAGAAATAGAGATTGGCATGGAACATTTGTAGTAAGGGGGCTTCCTCAGCTCTCTGTGTAGGTTAGGAAGGTGGAGAGATTTCAGTAGTCTTAGGTGAGAGACACATCTTGGTGATCAAAGCACAGGGGATTGCCAGAATTATCAACAACTGATCCCCAAATTCAGAAGAATACATCAGGAATTGTTAACAGAGATGATTACTTTGGATTTGTATCTGGGATGAGTGTAAGGAGAGGGTCAAAGTTTAGAAAATGATGGAATTCATAATCCAGCATTACTCAAGAAGTTTAAAGGACTATAAAAATAAAATCCAAGAAGCTTTAAAAAATGATACTGGTGACTTTTTTTTCGAGGAAAGTCTTGAGTTTGGAATATATTTTCCTTTATATCTATATAGCCTACTTTTGATTAAGTACCAGAGTTTTATGAGCTCTGACAATTTTTTCATAAGCCCTCTCTTTTCAGCTCTCCAGGTGTAAATTATTCTTTTCTGTTTGCCAGGAGTAAATTATCCTGTACTCTGGCACAGTGACTATTTCTGAGTCTGCTGGGAAGATTCCATGGTTCTGGATCCTTAAAGAGTTTCAAGGTCTGATTTTAGAAATAAGCTGCTTTAAGTGTGCCTGAAGTGGGAGTTCACAAAAGGGACTTACTTGGCTGGTCTTCTTGTCCCCCTGAGCAAGGTTCAAAATCCCTTGGAGATTGAGAGAGAAATCTAGACTTTTCCTTGGCAAATGTAAAGATCTGTGGTTTTAGAGGATATGGTATATCACATTATTGTTCTTTTATTACCTATTGTATTATTAGAAATATATTGCTGTCCTTTGTTCTAGGTGCCTCCCCTCTATAATTGAGCCACAGAACTTATTTTGGCCAAGGAAATATTAGAGGAAGTTATGAGTGCTCCTTCTTAGCAGAAGTTTTAAGCCATTGCATGGTTCTACCAATGCTCTTTCCCCTCTCTTTCCTAAAAATGGCATGTCAGAAAGAGATTGCTCTTCCAGCCTGGCTTTCAGATCTGTGAATGTATAACAAGTGTGAGAAATGAACCTTTTGGGTTGAAAGCCACTATAATTTTGACACGTTTGCTAATGCAGCATAATTTAGCCAACCCAACTGATAGGAGAAATGTGAGGTGTGAAGATAAGACAGGGCTGTGCTGAAGTCCATGAGAGAGTAAGATTGAGAAATTTAAAGTTGGTGACCAGCTTTGCTTAATTGACTTGAAGCCACCTGAATTTCCCTTTTCATCCTATGAGTCAATGAATTTGGTTGCCAGACCAGAATGGGGTTAAGGTTCCCAATGGGAGATAACTGAAGCTGCAAGGGATATGCCTGCCACTACACATCACGGTTGTTTATGAGGGTGAGAAGGGACTTCCTCTGTTTGGAGCATGATTCTACTTTGAGGTTAATACTAGTGGTCATTCAGAACAATTAGCTGAAAGTGAGCTGGGACTTTTTAATTATTTTTCTTCCAGATATGCTATCAGAGATAGTTATTTGAATTGCAATGTCACATTGTGAAATAACACAATCTGTTGCTTTTATAGTCACACAAATTAATTTTTAAATGGAATATAAATGTCAGATGATGTATGTCTTACTCAGCTTAGGAGAAAAAAGTCCTTTATTTTTTTTTTATTTATTTTTTCCTTTAGGAGAAAACATGCTTAGAATAAACTGAGAGCTGTGAATCGAGGAGAAACCATTCTCTCTTCAATTCAATTAATTTCTCAGAACTGAAGCAGGATAAATACTCCTGTTGAAGTGTGTGCCTTAATTACAAACCTCAAGGATCTTAAGTTTTATGGCTCAGTTTAAGAATCCAAATCTGTGTAGCATGCCTTAAGCTAGCCAAGTTACCTACAAGGTGGCTATAAAGCATTCTTCCACATAAGGGGTGTTATATAAAAATCAAGAATTAGTGATCCATCCCTTTTTGCCTCACCTGTGAATGAAGCTTATCTTCAAAAAGGATGTTCTTTTTAGCAGATCATTTTGCCATGGGTTGGAAATTTCTGGATATAAGTTATTCAGGCAATCAAGAAACAGAGATGAGGGTCTATAATTCATAATTGAAATTTAGCCTTTAGATTAACTTCATTAGTATGCAGTTGATTAGGAGGTATGTGTTTATTAAATGAAATGACCTCTAGATTTGCATATTCAGTAGAAAATTAGGTTATTGAAGGCGTAAGGATTTTTAAAATCACTCTTTAAAGGGATATTATTGCCAAGAATGAATAATTAAAATTTTAACAGTTTGGTTTTTAAAGTTTTTATAGTTTTGAAATTGCTTCCAGGCCATTTCTTTCTACACTTGAGTCCTCACCAAAATGCATTTTTTTTTAATATACAAAAAAGTGAATGCAAATTTCCCCATCCTAAAGAGCTGATAATTACCACTTAGTTTTACTTTGAATAAAAAATTCAGTTCAATAAGTATATCAATCATGTGCTAAGTTGGTGACACAAAGATAAGATTTGCTCTCTGCCCTCAGGAGGCTTGCAATCTCATCAAGAAGATAGATACTTAGAAAATATACAATGGACAGATCTGTATGTGCCATCATGAGACTATCATAGGACAGAGAGCAACTCTATCATGAGGAATTGCAGAAAGATGAATGACTAGTTCTGAAATCTAATTTTAGCCCCGAGAGTGGCATTTGTATCTAAATAACAGCAATTTTAGGATGGGTACAGAAAAAAACTTTGTCTGTGGGATAGTTTAGATAGCAAGGGATGTGTTAGTTTTTATTCCTAGTTCTCCTAACACGTGACATTGCATGAGCAGGGACCCTTTAGTTAAAAGTGGAAGAAAGGATGGGGCATTCTACCAAGGTGTCCTGTACTCTTTTATTCCCTAAACTTATTGGGGAACTTTAGTGCCTTGAGGAAGGAAATTTGTTTTCAGGCCTTTTCCACGTTCTTAATTTACCTAATTCTAATTTACCTAATTTGTGGCCCCTAGTGCCTGGTGATTTTTCCTTGTTAGTGTTACACATCCTACTTGCCCTGGGTTTCTTTGGGAACTAGGCTTATGAAATTCACTCCCCTCCCCACCCACCAGCCCCACTTTTGATGAATGATGTTTCCCCACTGACTCAATGGTCAGTGAAAAAAAATAGAGAATATACCAAATATGGAGAAGAAAAACCCCATGTTATTTAATATTTCAAAAGAAAACTAAAATAGTATCTGTCTACTTTGTTTTAGTATTTAATTTTTTTTAGTTGTAGTTGGACACGATACATTTATTTATTTTTTATTTATTTTTATGCGGTGCTGAGGATTGAACCCAGGGCCTTACATGTGATAGGCGAGCGCTCTATGGCTGAGTTCCAGCCCCAGCCCTCTGTCTACTTTTATTGAACTAGCTATTGTTAAAAAGCTCCCGATTTCAATTCTACAACAAATCATATTTGTTTATGAAAGGTAAAGTACAATCCTGCCTTCTTTTTGAAGCTTTTATCAATAATTTAAGTCACAGTGATCTCTACTTTTATTACAAATATCTGTAACATTTTCAGTTTGTGTAGTTAATAGAGCTCTCCACTGCCTTGCGTTTTGTTTCCTATTGTGTATTGAAACGTTTCCTCCCTGAAAAAGATGAAAGTCCTTGGAGATTTCAGGGACTGCGATTTACACTTATTTCCACTATGATAGTTAGCATATTGGCAGTGGTAAAAAAAAAAAAATGGTACTTAGGGTTTCTGAGTAATGCATCTACCTAAATCCAAATCTATCCACACATATTTCAAAGAAAGAATACAGATCAATAAGAAGAGCAAGTGAAACCACAGCACAGCTAAGAGACAGAGGACACTACAAACTTTACCTTTATATAGACACTCAGCTCCAGCAAAGGCAACTGAGCAAAGGGGTTGAGAGAAACAAAGAGTATTCATTCTAAAGAAGGAAAGTATTGCCTAGGTTGGGGGTTCTTAGCAGGAGGGCTAAGATGTGGTAGGTCTGCAAGCTGGCTACCAGGGAAGTAAAAGGAAATGAATGCTATCTCAGGACTGTTGTACCTCTGATGGTCAAGGAGTGATGTGGCATGGGGGGCATAATGGGAAAGAGAGAAAAGGGCTAGTATATTTGTAAAGTTGTCTAGCTATCACCACAATAAATTTTAGAATATCGCCCCCAAAAGAAATCCCATGTCTATTATTACCAATTTCCTTTTATTCCTAGGCAACCCTAATGTTTCTGTCTCTATAGATTTAGCTACTCTTGATTTTTTCACATGAATAGAATTTTATGATATGTGCTCTTCTGTGACTGGTTTCTTTCACGAAATATGATGTTTTCCAAGTAAAGCCTATTAAAAATTCTTTTGGAATCATTTCCTCCCATTATGATCACCATTTCAAACTCAGGCAACCATTGATTTTTTTTTTCCCCTTATCATTACAGTTACATTGCCTGTTCTGAAAATTTTATATAAATGAAATCATAGCATTTGTGTCAAGCTTCTTATCTTAGGATGTTTTGAAATTTCATCCATGTTATTGCCTGTATCAGCAGTTAATTCCTTTTTATTGCCAGGTAGTGTTGTATGATTACATGGATATATGGCATTTTGATCACTCTTTCACCATTTGAATGCCATTTGGATTATTTCCAGTTTGGGGCTTTTTATGAAAATGCTTCTATGAACATTTGGGTGCAAGACTGTTTGTGTGGGCTTTTGTTTTCATTTCCTTTGAGTAAATAATACATGAGTGAGATTGCTGTGTAGAATAGTAGTATATGTTTAACTTAAAAGAAACTTCTAAATTCTACCAAAATAGCAGTACCATTTTGTATTTTTACCAGTAATGTGTGGAGTGCCCAGTTTCTCCACATCCTTGTCAACCCTTGTAATGTCCATCATTTTGCTTTTAACCATTCTTGTGAGTGTGCAGTGGTTCCTCATTTTTGTTTTTTATTTACATTTGCTTGATAAGTTACGATGTTGAGTATCTTTTCATGTGCTTCCATTTCATTTGAATATCTTGTAAAATATTTGCTCAAGTTATTTGTCAATTTTTTATTTTGTAAAGCAGTTAAGCTCAGTCTTCCTGAAGTATTCAGCTGATTTTTCATTGTTTCTTGCCTATTTAAAAAATTGAGTTCTTTGATGTACATATATGGATACACCACAGTGAATTCCTCCTTTATATCTACAAAGCACCAGTTTAAAAAATAATATATAAATATAAAGCAGAACAGTAGAGTAGAGGACAGGGAGCAGGGAAATGGAGGAGTGGAGAAAAAGGGGGAATTATTTGGGATCATGATGGAGCAAATTATATTTCATTCATATGTCTAAATGAACCCCATTATTATGTATAACTATATTACACTAAATAAAAACATAAAAAAGTTGTTTGTATTCTTATTAACTTATAAGGGTTCTTTGTTTATCCTGGATGAGAAGTCCTTTTGTGTATATATAGGATTCATAGATATTTTCCTCAGTGTTTTTTTTCTTTTGCCTAACAGTGTCTTTTGAAGATGAAATTTATTTAATTTTAATACAGAAAACTCTCAAATTTTGTCTTATGTTGTTATTGCTGCATTGAATTTTGACTATTAAATCAATCTTGCATCAGTGGAATAAAATTACTTGATCATGTAGTATCATCTGTTTTTATGTACAGCTAAATTTGTTAATATTTTGTTTAGGAACTTGTATCTATATTCATGAGCAATAATGATCTATAATTTACTTAATAATATCATTTTTAGGTTTCAGTATCAGGATTATTCCAGCTTCATAAAACAAACTGGAAAGTATTTTCACTTTATTTATTCCATAAGGAGTATATTTAAGTTTGACATTGTTTCTTCCTTAAGTGTCTGGAGGTGTTATGGTTTGGGTCTAAAAATGTCTCCCAAAGAGCTCATGTGTTAGGCAATGTAGCAATTTTCAGAGGGGAGAAGATGAACTATAGACAGGTGGAGCTTAGCTGGAGGAAATAGATCATTGAGGGCATGGCCTTGGACTGTATCTGTTCCTAGCCTCTTTCTCCCGCTTCATTTCTCTTTCTCTGCCTCTTTCTGCCTTTGTTTCCTTGCTGCCGTGAGCTGAGCCAAGTACCCTCCTCCACCAAGCCCTTCCACCATGATATTCTGCCTCAGCTCATTCCCGGAGCCTGACTGAAACCTGAGCCCCTAATAAACTTCTCCTTCCCTAAGTTCCCTAAGTTTCTTTTTTATTCCTCATAGCAATGAAAAGCTGGCTAACCAAGGAGGCATCCATCAGTAAAGCCTTCTGGGCATTTGTGGAAAGAATTTTAATTATGGATTCAGATTTTCATTATTTTTCCATGAGTTTTGGTAATTTTTATTTTTTAGTGAATTTATCCTTATCAAGATTGACAGATTTATCGCTATAAATTTGTTCATGATATCTTCTCATTATCTTTTTGTGTGTAGTGATATCCCTCATTAATTCCTGATATGTGGGCTTTGTTTTCTTTTTTTTTCCTTGTTCGGTCTTGCTAAGGAAGATTGTAAAATAGATTTTACAAAGGATTTCAAAGAAGTAGTCTTTAACTCTATCGAATTCCATATATCTGCTTTCTATTTCATTAATTTTTATCCTCCTTATTTCCTTTCTCAATGTTTAATTTTCTCTTTGAGAGAGAACCTTGGAAATTAATCTTCCTTCCACCTTTATACTTTTCTAACATACATTAAAAGCTAAATTCCCTCTTTAGCTACATTTCATACATTCTGATATATTGCACTTTCATTCACTTCAAAATATTTTGTAATTACCATTTTTTCCTATTTAGGTATATATTATTAAGTTTTCAAGCAGTTGGTGAATTTTTCTAGTTATCTTTTGGCTTTTAGTTTATAAATTATTTCCACTGTGATCAGAGCACATAATCTATATGATGCAATCCCTTGAGATTTATTGAGTTCTGCTTTATGATCAAATGCATGAATTATTTTGGAACTGTTTTATGTGTACTTGAAAATAATTCATTCTTTTTTTTATTGGTTCTTTTTAGTTATATATTACAGCAGAATCTATTTTGATATATTTATACAAGCATGGAATATATCTTATTAGGATCCCAGTCTTGTGGATATACAACATGTTGAGATTCACTGTGGTGTACTCATATTTGTGCATAGGAATGGTATGTCAGATTCATTCCACTGTCTTTCCTATTTCTATCCCTGCCCTCCCCTTCATTCCCCTTTGCCTAATCCACCGAACTCCTGTTCTTGCTCCCCTTCTGTATTTTGGGTTAGCATCCACATATCAGAGAAATTTCAACCTTTGAGTTTTGGGGATTGGCTTATTTTACTTATCATGAGTCTCCAGATTCATCCATTTACTGGTGAATATCATAAAGTCATTCTTCTGAGCGAGTAATATTCCATTATGTACATTTACCACAACTTCTTTTATCCATTTGTCTGTTGATGGGCATCTAGGCTGATTTCAGAACTTAGCTATTGTGAATTGTGCTACTATAAAAATTGATGTGGCTGCATCACCTCAGTATGCTGATTTTAACTCCTTTAGATAGATATATACTGAGAAATGCAATAACTAGGTCAAATAGTGGTTCCATTCCCAGTTTTCTGGAGAATCTCCATATTGCTTTCCTGTGTGGTTGCACTAATTTGCAGTCCCACCAATGTATGAGAGCGCCTTTTTCCACACATTTATCATTGCTTGTATTCTTGATAATTGCCGTTCTGGAAGGGGTGAGATGAAATCGCAGTGTAGTTTTAATTTGTGTTTCTCTAATTGCTGGAGATGTTGAACATTTTTTCATATATTTGTTGACTGTTCATATTTCTTCTTTTGAGAAGTGTCTATTTAGTTCCTTTTGCCCTTTATTGTTTAGGTTTTTTTTTTTTTTTTTTTTTTTTTTGGTGTGTGTGNCCCTATCTAGAATTCATCTAATCTTCTCATGCTCCCCCACCCCACCCCACTATGAATCAGCCTCCTTATATCAGAGAAAACATTCACCATTTGTTTTTTTGGGGTTTGGATAACTTCACTTAGCATTATCTTCTCCAATGCCATCCAGATACCTGCAAATGCCATGATTTTATTCTCTTTTATTGCTGAGTAATATTCCATTGTGTATATATGCCACATTTTTAAAAATCCATTCATCTACTGAAGGGCATTGAAATCTCCTGTGATGACAGTGGATTTGTCTAGTTCTCTGCTTTTTTCCCCTTGAGTTTAAAGATTTAGAACTTCCATGTTTTTTGGTTAAACTCACACTTTATACTTATATAACAAGCATATATATATATATTTTTTTATAAACATGTATTTGTATATAAAAATGAATTTACAGTATATATATGTATATATACATGTATATATGTGTGTGTGTGTGTGTATATATATATACACACACACACACACTTTATATATATACTTGGCAAAGAGTCAGGTTTTTGTAGTGTTAACATAGCTACACCTCTTTTGGTTAATATTTGATGTATCTTTACATTTATCTTATTTATCTTACAGTGAACTTTATCTTACAGTGAACTTTATTAGTTTCCTCTTTCTGCTATAAAAAAATTACAACTTTTTTCCTTACAACAGCAAAAAATTATTTTCTTGAAGTTCTGAAAGCCACAAATTTAAAATGCATCTCACTGGGCTAAAAGTCCCGTGAAGGCTGCATTCCTTCAGGAGCCTCTAGGGAAAAACCATTTTCTTGCCTTTTCCAGCTTGTCGAGGCTGTCCACAGTCCTTGGCTCATGCCATTTTCCATCTTTAAAGATGCTGGTCAAGTCTTTCTCATGCTGCATCAACCTGATGCTGACTCTCTCCCATCCTTCTTTCACTTCTAAGGCCTCTTGTGATGATACTGGGCCCACCTGGACAATCCAGAGTAATCTTCCTGTGTTTAGATCTCTGCAAAGTCCCTTCAGACATGAAAGGTAACATATCACAGATTCTGGAATTCGGACATGGACATCTTTGTGGGGTCATTATCCTGCCTGCTACATCAGCATGGAGTTACTCTGACAGTTTTTGTCTTGTACTTTGATTATTCATCCATTTACATAATTTAATGGCATAGATGAATTACATCTACAATTTTCTATTTGTTGCATTTGTTACTGATTTTTTTCCCTACTCCCCCTCTTCTATTTTTCTATAGATTAAACAAGTATCTCATTCTATTTTTCTCTTCGAATCTTTTTAGTTAAGTTAGTTTTATGATCTTTAGTGGTAGTGTTCACAGATTTCAGTACGCATACTTCCTTTTGTCCATTTTGAATTGTTATTTTTATCATCTTTTAAAGTCCTTGTGGCTAACACTTATAGCTGGCTCATGTGTGAGACTGCTTCTATTTTTTCCCTTTTACCAATCTCACTTGCCTATTGAATACACACACACACACACACTCACACTCACACACTCACACACTCACATACTCACTCCACCGTCATTTACCCCTCTCACCTAGAGAATGTTTTTCCCTTGCTGAAGTTTTAGTTCATGTAAATGTCATTGCTTCTATTGCTTTTTGATGTTTTTCAAAGTATGTTTTTTTTTTTAATTTTTCTTTTGATTTGTAAATAGTTTCAGCAGGACCACTTCAGGTTGCCCTGACCTCTCCAACTACCCTAAAATGAGCATGAGTCAGGGAATTTTGTTTATGGGGGAGAAAAGTTAAATAAAGAGCTTGGAAGGCAGGTGGTTAGGGAACCTAATATAGACACTGGCTTGACCTCAGGGGGGATGTTCACTGGTCTTTGGTGACACTTTCATCTTTGTTTTCCTAGGATCCTACTAACTACTTCATGGAAAGATTTGTAAATTTTTATACCTTATGGAAACCTACTGGGTACTGGAAACTTCAACGGTACACTAGAGGGACATCTAATTCACACAATTGAGGGGTTGTTTGTCGGCGAGTTCAGTTTTACTAAACTGTCATTTAAATCTTTTCACATTGAATGGTGACATTTGGGTTCTACCTGTAGGTGATAGTAGAGAGTCATTCAGTTGTGATAGTATGAGATTCGAGATCTTCAGAAGTTAATTATTGAATTGTGCATTTGAAATATTTATTTCAGTATTTTCACCTTGTACTTCTGATCAGTTCTGAAAATTTTGAGTACATTTACGATCAATATTTAGCTTTGGAAAGAGACTTTATGAAGTTATAGATCTGTCTGTCAAGAGTGAGATCATAAACTTGTCTTTCTCTTTAAAAAGCTTCCATTTTTAGGATGTGTGGTTTGTAGAAATAGTAATTGAAAATAATAAATGAAACATTCTATTGTTCTATAACTGGGGCATTTATGATGAAACCATAGATGAGCTATGGAAGAATTCAGCAGAATACAACTTAAATTTTACTGGCTAAAATATGGCTAATGTATTTGGTCTTACGCACATGGAAACAACACATTTATTTATTCATTTATTTTCCAAGCTCCGTACCAGTCTCTTTATTTAACTTTTCTCCCCCATAAACAAAATTCCCTGACTCATGCTCATTTTAGGGTAGTTGGAGAGATCAGGGCAACCTGAAGTGGCCCTGCTGAAACTATTTACAAAGGAGATACATATTAATTAGTAATATGTGATGTATCTGGTACTTTTTTTAAATAAACAATTTTTGTTCATTTTGAAGCCTTAGAAGGACAATGGTCTGACACTTCTGTGTATCGCTAACCTTCATCTACAACAACAGGTTATTGAGAGAGAGAGAGAGAGAAAAGTTTTTCTTTCTGGAAATTATTCAAGTCTCTTCTAGTTGGTTTAAATACTCATCATTCCTACCTGCCTACACGCCAGAGGAAAAATCCAAATGAACACTTTCTCTCAATCTCTCAAGGTCATAAGTCAGTAAAACACACAAATTAATTAAACAACCTCTTGGCATTTTGAGTAGATGGACTTAAAACTGACTGGAAAGGGCATATATCTTTGCATAGGTGCTTCCATTGAATGCATAAACTTCAAGCAGATGTCTGCCTAGAGGGGGTCTCAGGAGCGCAGATGAAACTTCACAGAAAGACCATGGAGTAAGACTTAGTTAAAATGGGCTTGTTCTTGTGTTGCAGATGGATAGGCCATTGATTAGACATATTGCTTTTTCTTGATCTTTTTGAGACTGGTCAGATGGAAAGCAATATAGTTCTGCACACATTTTAATCATTTTTATTATGTGTTGGCACCCCATTTATTTGAGCCTTTAGAGGGATATTTCATGGCTTTTTTCATGTTTTTTCCCCCTTTGTCTTATGATTCAAACAAGGAAGGTATTTATCCTGATAACAAGTGATGCATATTTTGAAGCATTAATATCTTCTTATGAGGAAAATGATATTGCCAAGGACTTCCTACCATATAAAAATACTTAGTTATTAAAACTAAAAATTTTTTTTGATAACCAGGGATGGATTGAACCTAGAAGTGCTTAACCACTAAGCCACATCCCCAACCCTTTAAAAAATGATTTATTTTGAGATAGGATCTCACTAAGTTGCAAAGTTGCTGAGGTTGCCTTTGAACTTGCGATCCTCTTGTGTCAGCCTCCTGGGTGGCTGGGATTATAGGCATGCACCACCATGCCTGGCAAAAACTAGAACTTTTATATGGGTTTGTTCTATATTTATACCAAATGGTCTGATGGATTTTTCCATGACATTTGATATGTCTGACTCTTGTTGAGAGGTGGTTTATGTACAAGATAAGTCACTTCTTTGATAAAACTAGTATGTGGGATGATCTTCAGAGAAATAAAAAGACTTTCTTTACTACAATTACATGTAAGTATCAAGCAAAATTATGCATTCCATTTGATTTGTTCTTTCTTTCCTATATTCTCTTCTATGACCCTTTTCTACCTGGATTATAATTTCTTTGGCCCCTATCTGAGGGTGTCTACGGGTGGATGTTGTACATTAAGCTCTGAAATCATATCTTTTATCCAAACTGTATTTCTTCAGCATGTCTGTCTTTCCTCCCTCTTAGGAGAGGTCTCACTTACTTTCTTTTTTGGTACTAGGGGTTAAGTCCAGGGGTGCTTAACCACTGAGCCACATTCCCATCCCCAGCCCCTTTTATTTTTGATTTTGAGACAGGGTCTAACAAAGTTGCTTAGGGCCTCACTAAATGGCTGAGGCTGGCTTCAAACTTGCAGTCTTCCTGCCTCAGCCTCCTAAGCTGTTAGGAGTACAGGCAGGCACCATCAACACCCAGCAGATGTTGGGTTTTGATGGTGGATTAAGTTTAACTGGATCCTAACCTCTTAAGAAAATTTCCTTAAAAGTTTTCTCTTTAATACTTTGGTTTCTTCACAGAGTTATAAAATTAAAAGAATTGCTTTTGACACAGCCAGTTTGCTTTGGGAATATAATTTCCCATAAAATAAAAGAATTGCTTTAGACTTCCATAAATTGGATTTTGAGGAGGAGGGAAGTATGGTGGATAGGGAACCATTTCAGTGCCCCTTAATGGAAGCACTAACAGCATTTTGGGTGGGACAGTTTTTGTCCTGTGAGATGATCTCACATATTCCTGAATGGTTATCATCCTTGCCCCCTTCCCTATCTGTGGAATGATAATTTCTACCTTCAGTCAACCACAACTGCTGCACATATCTCCAGAGGACCTCTGTGAGAGGTGGCATCATTCTAGATTGAGAACCACAAACATAATATTGACATTGTGCCCCAAACAAAAACAACACCACAACAAAACTGGCCAGTTGACATCTTTACTCCTTTGCTAAATCATCCCTGGCCAATGGCACACTGTCTTTTTGAAAACACTGATCATTCTCTCTGGAGCTTAGTTAAAAATAACATAATCACTTATCTGCAGTTGACCCAGCCAGTTTTCTTTGGAAATATAATTTCCCATAAACCTTGACCGGATTCACTAGAAGCAGTTATTAATGCTTTTTTGTTTGTTTGTTTTTGTTTTATAATCTACACACATTTCCTAATTTCATTCCTAGACATTCATGCACCAAGTTTTGACAGCTTATCCCATTTGACTTTTACATGTCTGCTTTTGAGGAAAGTTCATAGGTAAAGGTTCTTTTGGGCTTTGCTGGCTTGCTGCTATCTCTTCTGATGAAAGAACTTTCTCTTCTCTGCTCTCCTTCACTAAGCAGAAGCAATATCTTCCATCTAGGTGTGCCCTGAAGGGTAGTGTTAACATTCCTCTGTTAGCTGAGTAAGAAAAATAATTTGTTTTCATATAGCAAAAAAAAAAAAAAATGTTGGCAGGCCTTGGGGTTTTCTATATTGTTATTACTGCTCTACACTATAATCATCTAATTTATTAGCACAAAATGCATTTTTGAAGTATTTTGGGAGATTGAAGAAATAATTTTAATGTTTAAGATTCACAAATTTTACATGTGTTTCAGTTTGAACAGTTAGAACAATTAATTAGAACTGATTTATTCCTGTGACAGAAAAATTCCTTGTTTATCAATAGTTTCATGGACTGCATTTTTTTTGGTTTGCAATCCAAATTCACCTTCAGTTCTACTGACCTGTGTTCCAATTATGTCTGTAATATAATTCAGATAAGTTCAGATGTACTGTAAGTCATTACCTTCTTTCCAATCAGCATTTGATTTTCTGAAGTCATTTGTTTTTTTAAGCCAATGTTCTGTGGATTTTCTTTTATTTATTTTATTTGTTGTATTTAGATATACATGAACATGACAATGGTGTGTATTTTGACATAGTATACATACATGGAGTGCAACCTATTCCGATTTGGATCCCATTCTTGTGGTTGGACGTGATGTGGAGTTACACTGGTGGTGTATTCATATATTAACATAGGAAAGTTTGTGTACAATTAAAACTGACTTCAATGTTTGAGTCCCCCCTTCTCACTCTCATAGATACTAAATATACTTTTATGTAAATATCATACACTCTTTTTGTCACTGTGAGATGCTTCTCTGGAATTCATGTTCCTTTGAAAGAAACATAATTTTCAAAGATTTGAACATCACCTTTTCAATAGTATCACTATGAAAAGTGATATTATTCTTATATTCTGTAATTGCATATAAGATACTCTTAACATGCCTGTTTCTATTTCATATATCATATATACAAGGGTGTGTCCCACTATTCTAGATCCCAAGATAAGTCTTAGGATCCATGTGGGATTTGGTTTTATTTCTGCCCTCAATAATATGGCATATATTGAATATATTGAATAATTGTGCCCATGAAATGACTGTCAATATTGCCATAACAAACTAATTAAAAGAAGAAAGCTTTTAAAATATATGGAGTTCCCTTTGAGATATGCATCCACTCTAGGTAGATTAAAATATTCTGATGTGTGAAGGTCTGTAGAAAATTAATTTCTATTTTTTATTGGTTGTTCAAAACATTACAAAACTCTTGACATATCATATTTCATACATTAGATTCAGGTGGATTATGAACTCCCATTTTTACCCCAAATACAGATTGCAGAATCACATCGGTTACACATCCACATTTTTACATAATGCCATATTAGTAACTGTTGTATTCTACTACCTTTCCTATCCTCTACTATCCCCCCTCCCCTCCCCTCCCATCTTCTCTCTCTACCCCATCTACTGTAATTCATTTCTCTCCTTGTTTTTTTTCCCATTCCCCTCATAACCTCTTATATGTAATTTTGTATAACAATGAGGGTCTCCTTCCATTTCCATGCAATTTCCCTTTTCTCTCCCTTTCCCTCCCACCTCATGTCTCTGTTTAATGTTAATCTTTTCCTCCTGCTCTTCCTCCCTGCTCTGTTCTTAGTTGCTCTCATTATATCAAAGAAGACATTTGGCATTTGTTTTTTAGGGATTGGCTAGCTTCACTTAGCATAATCTGCTCTAGTGCCATCCATTTCCCTGCAAATTCCATGATTTTGTCATTTTTTAATGGTGCGTAATACTCCATTGTGTATAAATGCCACATTTTTTTTTTATCCATTCATCTATTGAAGGGCATCTGGGTTGGTTCCACAGTCTAGCTATTGCGAATTGTGCTGCTATGAACATCGATGTGGCAGTATCCCTGTAGTACACTCTTTTTAATGTCTTCAGGGAATACGACTCCCTATGCCCGCGCAGCTGAAGAGGTCAGAGACTTGATCTCTCTGTGCCCGCCGCCATGTTGGATCCTAGAAAATTAATTTCATTTGAAAAAACAATTTTATATACTATGACTTAAGGAAACCCTATAACATAGAAACTCAAACATTACTTCTGATGTTAAAATCTATACTATTTTATGTAGAATACAAAAAATAGTTCAACTCCCAGAACACTAATTTTTTTCCAGTCAGTATATTTCATCAGTTTTAATTATTTTTATAATGACTCCCTCCTTTTGCGATGTAGTTAAGCCTCATCTTTAGGAACACAGTGGGCTTAAGCTGCCTGGATCTGAAAATTCCCTCCATCATCTTATGGCTTATTTTACCTCTCTGTGGCTCACATTCAGTATCTGTCAGTAAGTGAATATTTTATGGTATCTTCCCTGCAGAGCAGGTTGTATAATATGACTGGTGGCTTCCAACTCTGAATAGAAAACTTAAAACTGGTAGCCAAGGGAGAATGACTGTTTTTATCTGTTAATCACAAAGCTATGCAAAACTGTTTAGTGCAATGCATTGTTCAGTTTTATCAAACCTGCTGAAATTGTTGTACTTTGAAAGTAAAATGTTTGCCAAGATGAGCCGTTTTTCAAGTAGGGGCAGATTTTTCTAGGTTTCCATAATTGTCTCTTGTTTTCCATCTCGAGGGAGCGGGTATCAACAGATTTTCTTCTCTTTCTTGTGTCTCAGATAACACAGAACTTATGTAGAGGTTAAAGATATTTGTTTTTTTGCCTATTCAGGTCCCTGGGTTTATCATGAGCTCCCCGTGTTCGTGTGCCATGTAAATGCCCACTCATCCTTCAAAACACATTCAGAGTCACCTCATTCATTCATGAAGTCTTTTCTGACTTTGCCAGGTAAACATCAAGTTTTTTCTCTGGAGTCCCCCTTTACTCTCTGTACATGTCTCTATTCTAAGAATAGTCTTTAAGTCTTATTTTATTTGCATATATCTGCCTCTCCAGATAATCATGCAAAGATGCTCATTCCGGCAAATGATGTAACTTGCAGTGAAATTGACCTTGACCAGTGGGGACCATGGACACGAATAATTTTAGAATTAAAAGAAATCCTGAAACATTTTCAGTTAATATTTCTCATTTTACAGATGAGGAAAAAACTGAGAACCCCTAAAATCCCATTTTCCATTCTGTAAGTTTGGTTGTATCTAGAATCGGTTGAGATGTCATTGGATGGGTCATTTAAAATAGAACCCATTTTAAGAAAAAGCTCATTCCTGAGCTTCCTAGAAAGGTTTACGTTGGTCTCAACCTGATGTAGTCATGGCCACCTCTTCAAATAAGGTTTACATGGTCATTCATCTGCCTTCTGCTCTCTGTTTCAATATTCTCTGGTTAGCATCTGCATTAGAAGGAAAAAATGGCAGCAGAGCAAAGGCAGAGCCCATTAAAGAGGCCCTAGCTAGTATAAGAGCATTTTGAAAGCTAGGAGGATGGTTTGAATAGTATTTTAATGCAATTGGCAGGCTAGTGGAGCTGTGTCTGAAGGCTGGGGTATGATTGTGCAGCTTTGAATGGCTAAAACGAAGGCAGTAATTTTCAGCACATGCTGTGATCTGGAGGGCTAGAACGAAGAGGAGACTTCAGAGAAGGAAATGATAGCATCTTAAACCAGAGCGTTATTTCATTCCGGTTGCATAATGCAGACGTGGTGGTTAAGCTGTTATTGTAGAGAAATAGCTTATGCATATTTAGTGAGCTGCTGCTATTGAAATGAGTGGCTGTTCCAATAACACAAATGCATGTGTGGTTTCCGAATAGTTAATAATTGTTTAATAAGCAATTCCTTGTAAACCTCCCGGTGTCATTGTAACTCTGGTAGAGATGGATTGTTCTTCTCCATTATTAGGGACAGAATAAGAAGTAGCTGGTAATGTGAAAAACACTTTAAATGTAAGGGGAACACTAATGAGGTAAACTGCCAATTACCATCACGAAAAATTTTCAAAGCCAACAGCAATGTACCATGTGGGGAAGGAAGTGAGAATAGCCAGGGGCAACACAATCCCATGGATCCTTGGAGAATTAACTTTCTTTTATTTCCAAATAGATTTTAGCAGTACATGTACTATGAAGGCAAAGAGGAAAGCTATGTCCTCATAGAGAGCCAGAATATTTTGGCTCAAGTACTGAATTCCTTTGTAACATGAGCAATGAATATCGCTTCTCTTGATTTCAGAAATATACAGAGCAGGAAATGAAGTGTACGTGGGTTGTTTCTCCCGAGAGGCTAACAAAATATTTAACAAATAAAATGCTGTAATTTCTTTTGATAAGCTGGTGTTGGAGTCCTTCAAGTATTCCTACATGTGTCCTATTGACTCTAATGCCTTTAAAACTGATTTATGATTTAAATTTCTATAGGTGTTGTACTAGATCACTGGTTTTGTACCCAGGAGTAGGCAAAACCTTCTATGATTTGTCTACAATGAAATATTAAGCAACTCACTAAATATTTAATCCATCTGCTGAGTGTAACAGAATAGTTTAGAAATGTGAGACCTTCCTCTTCACTTAGAGGGACACTTGCTGTATAACCAAATGAATTATTAACATGACTGTTATTATTTTGATCTCTATTATCACCCAATGATGGGTATGCTAGGAACCATTGTGCCTGCAATAGATAGAGCTAATTTCTAACAATCTGAGTCATTGCTATTATTTTTCAGAGAGTACATCAAAGCTCATAAAAATTATGAGCCATGGTACAGATCAAGGAAAAGATACTTATTTTTAAAAACACTTGACAATCCACCCAGCAAGATCCTCACTATTATGGATTCCTATTTCATGTATTTAGATATATCATGGATCAAATAATATTTCTTGGAATATAAATACATATATAGTAAAAAAAAGACTGCTAATGTGCTCTGTTGCATTTTCAGTAAGCATATAATAAGTTTGATGAACACACAGAACCATGAATAGAAGGAAAAACAAACACACCACCGACAACCCAATACAGCTGTTGTGATTCAGTCTTATATTTGATGCTTTCTTGGCAGTCGAGACTGGGAGGCATATTATGATTTGTTGCAAAATTCTTATCAGGAAGGAGGGAACATGCTCATTTTAACAGTAAATGTCTGTCTACACTGAATTCTAAAAGAAATTTTTACATAAAGCAACATGTAGAGGACTTTAGGAGTGATGGTAGTTAAATGTTCTCAGCTGTTTTATAGGAAATGCAGAGATAATTTTTAATCTGGCTGTTTAATATAGAATTAAAATGAGATTATATAATCATATCAAAGTTATCCAGAGGAACTGGTTTTATGTGTGTGTGTGTATGTGTGTATACACACACATATATAAATACATATATATATAAACACATATATAAACACATATATATATAAATACATATATAAACACACATATATATATATATATATAAATACATACATATAAACACACACACACACACACATATATATATGAAGAGATTTATTATAGGAGTTGACTGTCATGATTATAGAGGTTGAGAAGCCCCACAGCATGCCATTTGCAAGCTGGACATCCAGGATATCCACTGGTGTAATTCAGTCTGAGTTCTAAGGTCTGAGAATCAAGGGGCTATTAGAGTTAAGTCCTGATCTGAGTCTGCAACCTGAGAGGGAATGCCAACAACTGAGGGCAGTAGAAGACAGATGTCTCAGACATCCCTGAGAGAGGGAATTTTCCCTTTCTTCACCCTTTGGTTTTATTTAGGTTCTCAGTGAATTGGATGATGCCCATGTGCATTGGTGAAGGCATCTGCTTTGCTCAGCTCACCAATTCCAATGGTCATATCTTTTGAAATGTCCAATAATGCTTTGTCTGGGTATCCCTTAGCCAAGTCATATTGACACATAAAATGAACACCAAAATACTCCTGAAGAAAGCTTAATATGATCTGTCTTCTGAAGGAAACATAGTACATTGGAAGGGCTTGCTCTATGAACACTGGCTTGGTCGTTGACAGCTGTGGGATTTTCCACATTGTAATTCTTTTTTGTGCTGTTTCTTCAGCTGCACAGATGTTCCTTGAAGAGTTATTGTGAGAGTGCAATGAATTAATGTGCATATGTAGAAGTTGAGGCTCAGTGTTAGTTTATCACTTCGTCCCTTAGCACCAGTACTCTGAATGAATCAGTGCATCGTACACACATGTCATTTTCATTTGAAATTTATCCATAACAAGGTTAATGCTGGAGAAAGCAGAGCTGATTTCTTATTAAATATAAGGGCATGAAGATCAATATGAATATCAAAGTTTAACTTGGGATGTTTCAGTCATGTTACAGCGTTTTGCAAGACAGCTTCAAATAATATTGAAGGAGTGGGTAAAGATCATCCTACAGAAAACTTGGAGTTCTTCGCCATTTGCATTTCTTTTCTTGAAGTCACTTTTTTTTTCCTGTTTGGGGACTTCAGAGATCTTTAAAAATTAATTATTCAGACTGACAGGTCATGATGTTGCCAGAGAGTTATGAATATAACTTTCGGGGCTTTGGAATTATGGCCAGCACTTTGAACCATGCACTCTGTGTTCACTTTTGGTTCTGGGGAAATAGTTATCCTGGTGTTGGGCCACCCAGGTCCATCCTTTTGGGGACGGTGGCTAAATTGACTATTAAATTGAGCTAGACTTTAAAGAATTGAGGATGTGACTGTTCTTCCTTCACTCTCCCTAGAAAAATACTGCAAGTGTAAGCGGTCTCACACAGTCCTCCTCTTTATTACTCCTGGGAGAAACTGGGTGAACTAACAAGTGCCATCTCATCTCTTATCAGCCCCCTTCAACTGCTACAACATGTGTTGAAGTAGACTCTTGTGTAGTTGGCTGTTAAACAACCTAGAGATCAAATCCGAAGATTTTTTTTCATTTGCTTAAAGTAGAATCAGAAGAAAAATGTAGTATGTTAAAATAGCATTCAGCAGAACTATGTAATGTTTTGAACAACCAATAATAAAAATTAAAAAAAATAGCATTCAGCATTTTTTATAGTTTTATTTTTAATTAACAGATAATATTTGGGATCTGTAGCTCATGTCAGGTGGTCTCCTCCTCCTCCTGTTCCTCCTCCTTACTGCTTCTTTTGTAGGACTGGGGATTGATTGCAGGACCTCATACATTCTTGGGAAATACTCTTCCATGGAGTCACATCCCCAGCCCCACCTGGTTATTTTCTTAAGCTCTAGTAACTGTTCTGTCCTCTAGTTTCTTCCATCTGAAAGGGAGTGATAACTATGGTATCTCCATGGAACTGTTCTGTTCCTTGTGGCTTCCCTAAACCCAGCTATCACCTTTTAAAATCATGCCTTTTTTGACCTGTCCCTATATTACCCAGAGTGTGCTCTCTGCCTCTGCCAGGGCCTTGGATTGCTGCAGTCATGTAGTGCTGGTATCTACTTAGAGGGTGGGGCCCCCAGGAGTAAATCTGTCTAAATATTACTTGCCAAAGTTGACTCTTGTTCTCTGGAAGGCCATAATGTTGAAGCTACTTTTTTAAGATTGTGGAGTTATAAAGATTTTTCCCCCCTCATTTTTCCAGCCCATTGTATTTTAGACTTAAGGAATAATGTCATAAAAGTCAGAATAGTGTACTAGATAGAAAGTGGGCTTTGGAGTCAGGGAGATATAGGTTTGAATTCCACCTCCCCTGTTTCCTAGCTGCATAGTTCTAGATGACTTTACATAATCTTTGTTGCTCTATCTGTAAAGTGTGAGCCTAATATTTGGCTTCTAGGGCTGTCATAAGACTAAATAATAAGATGAAGTATGAAAACCACCAAATATGGGTTTGTGTCTAAATATAACTTGTGTCTAAATATAACTTGTAGATGATTGTGGAAGATTACCTGGCTTAGGAAGATGTTCAATTTTGCTTTCTTTTTAAAATAAAGTTGATTTTAGAGTAATCTTACATTAACAGAAAACGTACAAAGATAGTACAGAGAGTTCCTACATTTCCTGCAACCAGCCTTCCCTATGGTAGCATATCACTGTGGTACATTTATTACAACTAAAGAATAAATACTAATCTATTATTAACTGAATTCTATCTTTTATTCAGATTTCATTAGTTGTTCTCTAAGGGTCTGTTTCTGTTCCAGGATCCCATCTAGGGGAATTATTCGTTGGATTTTGCAGGAGGATCCTTATTTGGGTCTACCTGATACTTTTTGGTGATTCATATGTTGTTCTGGGGAGGAAGACCACGGGGGAAAAGTGCTCTTCTCAACCCAGACTCTCAATAGTACATACCATCATCTGACCCATGGCTGTTCATATTAACCTTTTAACCTTGCTCTCCTGACTGAGGTAGTATTCCAGGTTCCTCCACTGTAAAGTTACTTTGTAAGTTGCCCCCCTTGCTATACTGTGTTCCTTGGAAGCAAATCACTAAGGAGAGCTCAAAGGTAAGGGATGGAAAGTTATGTTCCACCTCCTTGAGAATAGAAGGAATGCTTACCTAAATTATTTAGAATTTTTCTACACAGGATATTTGTTCTCCATTTACTTACTCAAGCATTTATTTCTGTCAGCATGGCCTCAGGAATATGCATCTTATACTTTGAGTTTTCATCCTGTAGTTCCCTATATGTTCTTTGCTCACCTTGTTCTGACTGTAGCCATTGGGTGTTCTTTTGGTTGGCTCCTGTGTTCCCTTGATATACCCCCCTATTTTTTTTTTTTGGCACTATGAGATATTTCTAGCTTACCTTGTCTATTTCTTGCATCAGTCCTAGGACCAAACATTCTCCAGGAAACTCTGGTTCCTTCTGTTGGGAATTGGAAATTAAGGTCTGGGAAACAGGCTCTCTGCTACCAGGGCGTCACAGATTGGGGACCCTTTCAGGGGATGGAGCTGGAAAATATATGCATATAAGCACTGTCTCCATTATGTGAAATGTGACTTCCTACAGTTATCTCCACTTCTGTTCTGATATCACATTTTATCCTGGCTTTCTCACTTTGCTTTCCCCTAACATCCTACACCAGTAGTGAGAAACCATTCCTTTATTTACATGATCAATCTAAGTCTACACATGCAACATTCAGAATTGCTAACTGTACCTGTGTAAGGAATAACTTCATAAGGTTCCCCGTGCCTATGTACAGGTCCTTCTGTCTTTAGTCTTACAGTTTCTAGTCATTTCCAAAGTTATTTAGGTCAGTGCCTCTTTTTCCTTACTCTTTTCCGTGAGGTTATGGCAGACATTCGTAATAGACTTAGACTCATTTTCCCATTTCATTCTGGGATTGGTATCTTCCTGTTTTTATTTTTCTTTTTGCAGAAATTAGGTGTGCATATAAGATTCATCCATATGTTGAATTGCTCTCATAGCATTTTCCTTTTCATCACTTCAGTGTCATTCATTTTATTAATGTACTTCAGTTTATTGAAGGTACGTGTCCTTCACCTATTGAAGAATATCTTGGTGGTGTCTAGGTTTTGGTGATTATTAATAAAGCCGCTATGAATTTTTATGTGTAGGTTTTTCTGTGCAGATATATTTTCAAATCAGTTGGGTAGATGCCTATGTGTGGGACTTCCCAAGTGACTGTCCCATTTTGCCTTCCTGCCAGCAGTGAATGAGTGTTCCTGCTGTTCCACATCCTCATTAGTACTTGGTATTGCCAATTCTTTTCATCCCCAGAAATACCTAAATTTAAACACATGTATTTCTTATGTTTGAACTATTGTATAGCTTCTGGCTGCAGCTCAAGCTTCCTGGAGTCACCTGGTCTTTTGTAGATCTGTCCCCTTGCTATGGAGATTTGACCAAGACTCCTTGTCAGCTACAGCTAATTTTCTTTCAGAAATCAGCAGTGCCTTAGATATTTTTTTCAAGGTCTGTAAAAACAAGTTTGGATACTTGCCTAAGCCACTGTTCATTAGAAGCGCTAGTTTCATATATTCACTTGTTCATCAAATATTTATTGAATACCTACTGTATGCTGGGCCATGGGGATACAGCAGTGAAATAAATAAATGACAAGGTCATTTGCAGTTATGGGGCTTATATTGGTAGGGGAGAACAATTTTTCATCTAAGCATATAATATAATGTAATATATAAAGAAGTGATAAATACCATGATCAAATCAAAGCAGGATGCAGGAATCCAGGAAATACTGGAGTTGGCAGGGGAGAATGGGGCTGGTGAGGGAAGAGCTGAGAAAATGACAGTTGGTGTCACAGAAGGAGAGAGTAGCATAGAGGTCACTTGAGGCTGGGAAGGGTGGAGGTGATAAAAGGAGGTTGGATCACAGTTACCAAAATATGGTTGGAAACGAGTAAATTCTAGTGTTCTATAGCAACTGATTATATATTTCAAAATAACTGGAAGAGAGGATTTTGAATGTTCTCATCACAAAGAAATGATAAATGATTGAGGCAATAGAAAAGGTAATTACCCTGATTTGATCATTATATGATGTATACATGTGTTGACCTGTCACACTGTACTCTGTAAATGTGTATAATTGTGTCAATTAAAAAAAATGGTGGCAGTAACAGGAATCTGAAAGTGGTGAGCTACCTATGTCAGCCAGGACAGTTTCCTGAGGGATGGACGTTCCAGGCAGAGGAAAGAGTTAGAGCAGGTGCCATAGTATGATGAGGCTTGCCACATATCAGGAAGAGCAAGGAGTCCAGTGGCTGGGGCTGAGTAAGCAAAGGTGGTAGTATGCACAGTTGGGGTGGGGGAGGGAGCTCAGTCTTGTTTGATTTGGTAGACAGGTGATCTTCAAACTTCAATGTGTCTGCACATCACCTGGGAATCCTGTTAAAATGCCGAGACTGATTTATGTGGTCTGGGGTGGGACCTGAGACTCTGCATTTTATTTTAATTTTTTTTCCATTTGTTTTATTTAGTGATACATGACAGTAGAATGCATTTATGCCCCTTGATATATCATACATAGATGGGATATAATTTTCTCATTTTTCTGAGCGTACATGTTGCAAATTCATATTGGTCATGCAGTCACAAATATACATAACAGTAATAATGTCTGGTTCATTCTACTATATGAGTTCCTAGGTGATAGTGTTCCTGCTGCTTCATGGATAAATAGCAACATTGGAGACTGGTCAGGGTTTTGTTCTGAATAGACTAAAAGTCTTAGGTGGATTGTTAGCATGGGAATGATGTGATTTGAGTTTATATTTTTTTAAGTCTTACTCTCCCTTGAATAGAGAATCTGCTGAGGAAGCAAGGCAGAAAGCACATTGACTGCTTAGGAGTCTATAGCTGCAGTCTGAGTGAAAGATTCCAGTGTTCACACTTGAGTGGTGGTGATGGCAGTAGTGGGAATAGTGCCCATCCTCACAGTTGCATGCTTTGTGCGCTGCCCAAGGTACTCAGAGTGGGCATGTTGGGCTGGCGATTCAGTTACATTTCTTTTGGGTAATCCATCCTTTAGGTGATTCATAGCTCAAATAGGACATCAATTCTGCAATTCCTTCTTTGAGAAGTTGAGGGATGCCTTTTTATTATTCATGCAAAGGCAGGATATGTGTTTGTTGGACTCTCCTTTTAGAAGGGGTTGGATTTACCATAGGAGACTGGACAGTTAACACACAGAGAAGGCAAGTGTGACAAAAGCCTTTGTCTTTCAGTTTTTCCTTGTTCTGTCATGTGCTGCTGCCTGAGTTCATGGCCCATGAAAGCTTTTCCTGGAAAGTAGTACAGCCACAAGAGCTAAGCTGAACTTTGAATTTTCCAGAGAGTAGTCTTTCAAAGAAATTGCTCCTGCCAGAGGAGATGGAAAACAGACCCAAGTCATTTGTTTTAGGCTTCTCTCTGTGAGCAGATAGAAGTGAAATCTCTTTTTAAAATGTCTCTGTAGGACTATAAAAGTGGTCACTAAATATAAGAGGAGAGAGCCATAGCTACGTATGCCAGTTTCTAAACTACATCTGCTAGTTAATCTCCTACTCCCCACAGGCAGAAGTGGTCTGAAAATATGTCTTGCCAGAGAAGCGAACCTGTGAAGAGATGCATCATGTGTTCGGAGCTGGTGAAATGGTGTGGTTGTCTTCATCAAGCTGGCCAGTGGCTGGTGCTTGCCTTGGGTTGAAGAACTAAAGGTTGTATCACCCTTATAGGTTTTCTGGTAGTGCAAGTTATGTTCCTTGGCACTATGTATGTTAATTAAATGCTGCTCCTTGAGGACACATTCCTTGTGGACTGGACATTGGCATAGCACCAAGGCTACTTGAAATATAAACAACAACAACAACAACAAAAACAAAATACAAAACCAAAGCAAAACAATGATGTTGTTGTAACCTTTGGACCAGTGATGCTCATAGCATGGGTTATTTGAGTTCTGGTTCGGGGGTATCGTGTTCAACCTGTGTCCTTCACTGAATGTGGACTGATAGATCCTGATGACAGGCAAGGGTATGACATTCACCAGGACTCTATGTATTGTTTTAGAAAAGAAGTCAAATGAATAGAGACCACCTCGACAGAAACGGATGATGCAGTGGGCTTCCCAATACGGAAGGTTCTGGGGAGTCACATTCACAGCTTGGGTCCCCTAAAAGGGGGCTTAGTCAAGGGGAGATCTGGGTGTTTTTTTTTTTTTTTTCACTGTGGTGTTCACTGTTAGGTCTCCCAGATCTGGTTGGGACTCTGGGTCCCCCACCCCCCACCCCACATTGGATTAAATGTCTTTCTTCTTTGTTGAGAATTTGAATTTTATTTCACATATTTGTTAAGTAGATGTAGGAGTAGTATTTCCCTCATTTCTGGAACCTCAGGCTTTAGAATAAAGACACAGTATATGGTAGGTAAATAGTTGTCCAATGAAATAGAGAATGAGTGTGAGGACTTGGACTCTTCCTAGTTTGGATCTCTGCCTTGTTGGAATGGTTTAATTATCTAGATCATGGACCATTGGGTTACTTCTTTAAATTATAAAAATTAATTCCCCAGTTTACAAGAATTCTTTATCATGAAAATTTCTTTCCCTCAGTTCTCTTGCGGCTCACTAGCTTACTGGTATTTTAATATGTTTCATTTTAAACAAAGCAGGATATCCCTGCACTAGGGTTGAGCTTGGAGTATGCATTTCAGTGGCTGAATCCTGAATCCAGACTTTAGATAAGATTTGGTCTGAACAGTGCTTAAAATCTTTTTGAATGGATTTCTATCTTTTAGATCTCAGAAGATTTTGCCCCAAGACTCTGGATTTCTGATTTTTGTTGAAATGTTTCCAAATGACAACATAGGGACCTTTTTTTTGCATGTGGTGACTGTTAGCATGTGCTCAGTGGTGGCTGTCCTCCATGTTCACTGTTATTTGCCTTCTCTCAGTTGGTGTTGGATTTTGGGTTCTCTGGTCCAAGATTATGCTTTCCAGTGAGGAGTTAAGTTCCAACTCCAATTTAAACTAACATAAAATGAATTATTAATTGCAATAGGAAGCTGATTACTTGATAAAAACAGTTTTTTCCCCCCCGAACTTCTTAGGGTTTTGTGAATTAAGTGATTTATTTGTTCTAAAATGTAGCTTTGGTTTTAAAATACCAATAATTTGAAGGCTCATTCTGGTGCCCTTCTAAAGTTGCTAGAGCCTGTTTTGAGCATGCCCAGTTATTTCAGACTAGAAATGGAGGTTTTTTTTCCTTGTTTAATTGTCTAACACCTTAATATGTTTGCACAATGGTTGTCTAGATAAATTTTAATAGCATATACTCTGAATTATCTCAATAGAAAAAGTTTGTGATACTAAATAGATATGAAACTTGATAATTGATGATGTTATCGTATTTGTCTGGTTCTTTGTAATATAAAAACAACATTTTCATTCTCTGGCTTACATGATTCTGATAAAGGCTTGGTAAGGTAGTTGTAAGTTAAAACTCAGAAGCTAAGCAACATGATAATAAGTATTATTCTTCATTAACGTCTCTATATTACTAACATAGTGCTAAATATCTCATGTACATTATCCTATTTATTCATCAAGCAATTCAAAGAAGTCATCAACATGCTCATGCCAAGATGAAGACTTGAGAAATCTTAAACAGTTTGTAGTAGTTTACATGAAAATAGATAGCATAGTGGAACTCAGCTTCAAATCTCTGCCTTACTTTGATGTCACCACCATGACTACTTTAAATTATACTATAAGTTGAATAGTACTAGGACTCACAGATCTAAGCCAGATACCACAGTTCTTTGGACTATTGTATATCTTGCTATAAAAGCACAATATTTTTGAAAGTTCATAGAAGCAGTCATTACTGAGTAAATAAATATGAATCTGTTTGTATATATCTGCTGATGCAAATGAGAATCGTTAGCATTTAGCCAGCAGAAAGTTAAATTCTTTCACTATTTTTCAATCTGTTGATTTACAAGTTAAAATAATGCTGTTGGATAAAAGTGTGTCGTATTCACCATGCTTTTCTTGTGTTAAGTATTTTCTTTTGTTTAATTGATATCTTTTCTGTGTCCTCCTATTTACTTTCCTTTGATGAATATTCAGTGATTTTTTTCTCAGTATGGTTACCTTGGTTTGAAGGAAAAATATTGACCTATGTGTCAAATAATCTTTCATTTTTATTATTATTCTTAATTAAAGCTATTTAACCTGACCTCAGACCTGCTGTGACTTACCAGACACTGCTGTGCATTCAAACCCTTTGGATTAGCCCCATAGTGTGACTGCAGAGATCATGTTGGCTGGAAAGTTAATGATGGAAGCTCTTCATTTCCCAAGAGAAGAAAAAAATAGAGCGACTGCTCTTGCAGATGACTTAAACATACATGTGGCATTGACAAATGGCTTGACTGTACTTACATTGATATTAGTTTGGAGACAACAGAAGGTTTTTAACTCCTAATTTCAAGTTTGAACTCATATGACTTTGAACTTCAACTATAAAATTGCAAATAATATTTATGAAAATGCCATGATTCAACTCCCATGCTATTCTGTCTTGGGTTTCAGTGAGCTCCACAAATCAATACAATAGCTCAGAGTGATTTTCTTGTTGTTTCCAGAAACAGTGTGTGAAATGATGGCTGTGTTCTACTAAGTGAGGTTGCTTATTATATTATTTAATGAGGGTTATCAGGTTATTTCTCTACTTCTGACTTGACGAAATTTCTCTCTAGATTTTATTAACTTTTCTGTCACCTTCCTAGGTTTACAGATTTTTTTTTCTCATTTTAATTTTTCTTAATTTTTTGGTTGTGTGTGTGTGTGTGTGTGTGTGTGTGTGTATGTGTGTGTGTGTATGCTACCTGATTGCCATTTGTCCAACAAGAGAACACAGTGATTTTGCTGGTGGCCTCAGGTTTCCTGACTCTGAATCTTGAAATTTCCAATATCATATAGTGTTTTATAGTGTTTGCTACATGAACTCTCCAGAACCACCAGGCAGGAACTTTTTTTTAACATCTATTTTCCTTTGATCTTTGAACTTAGAATTCCCATAAGGTAATTGTTGAATACCATCACATGCACTGCATAAATTGTTTTGTTCCTTGGATGAGGATGTCTAAATTCTCATATAAGGTAAAAACAGACTTTTAGTGGGGAGAAGTGGAAAAATTAAAGCTCTGTTATTAATGTACATTCACTTTGATTATCTTCAGATTTGATTTTAATGTTTAAGCATATATGCACAGAAATCTTAAGGGAAAATATAACAAATAGTTGGATCTTTGCCTTCTATCACTTTATATGGTGGCAATAAAAATTGCCAACCCTGTTGGTGGAAAGCAGGACTTGACAAACTATGGCCAATAGGCAAGTATGGTCTACTACCTTTTTTGGTATGACTCTGGAGTTTTGAGGGAAATGATAGTATAAGGGAATGCCCAGATAAATGTGAGGCTGTTCTTCTAGGTGGAGGTGAGCATCATGGAAGGGATGCTAGGATTTGATTTAGGATTGGTGGAACCTGAAGAAAACATTTTTTATTTTTTGCCCCATGTTCTTTAGTTTATCTAGGCAGGTGTTACATGATTTCATTATACCTGATTGGATTTTATGAGAGAAATTATTTGTTATTCTTACGGATTTGGGGATTTGAGAAGCATGGAAGCTACCTTCTAATAATGCTAAGTGTATATTTCATGCATATATTTATGAAATGGAGACTGCTCTCTTTCTAATTGGGTAACTTTCTTTAATAGCATATTATTTAAGATTTGCTTAAGACTGTTCTTGAAAACTATGACCTTTAATAGCTGCATAGGGTTTCATTTGCATTGATGAGAAATAGTGTCGTTAATTAATTGTTCTTAAAATTTGGATTTTTATTATTTTTGTTTTGTTTGCCAATATAAATAACACCGGGAAAGACAGCCTTCCTTTAATATAGGATGATAATTCCTTGGGATATTCCTTAGGATAGGTTTTTTACACAGGGTTCCTTGGGTTAATGAGAATTTAATACCAATTTGCTCTCCAGAAATTTCTTTCTGTTGGAATATATATAAGTGCAATGTTATTGTGTTTTACTATCTGCATATTTATCACTTTATCACTCAGAAAAGTTTTATAATTAAAAAATATAAAACTGGCACATTTCTTGTGAATACTATACCCAAAGTTATCTGTTGGTAGGGTAATTAGGAATATTTATTCCATTATTTTCCACAGGGTTATTGCTGGTGCGTTAAGATAAATTTTATATAGGGATATAGTGCTTAACTCTCCTATTTCCAAAGTTTTTAGTTTTTCTCTCAGTTTGCATCAGGCCACAGAGAGGTGAGAGTGCACTTTGAAGTGTACAAGTCTTCAGCGTCCCTTACCATGTGTGAAAAGGCACACTAAAGTCTCTATTTTTGGTCCATTCTCATCTAAGCTCCCTCCAAAACATTACTGGTAAGTATCATGCTGATAGGATCTAAATTGGGTGAATACAGCTCGATTAATCTGTCACTTTGAATGCTTCTGTTTTTAGAGTAGATGTTTAGAAATATTAAGGTTTTGTTTTGTGTTAATTGTTTTTTTTTTCCAGATATGATTTTTTTCTTTTTTTAAAGAAGAGAATCCTGAATTGTGTTCGTCATTACAAGAACTTAGAATGGGTTAGGAAATGACTATAGTCTCTTGCTTCTTTTAGCCTAAAACAGAATTTATGTTTTAATTTAGTTTGTGAAATTGTTTTAACATGAGTGTTAAGGCCAATGGTATAATAAAATGTCACTGATTTCTCATTTCTGATTTTTTTCATTTAACAATGTCCATTGGCTTTCAGATACGTTGATTTTTAGGGGATTGGATTTGACTGCTTATAGCTCTTATAAAATTATGCTGTTATAATGGTGAATTGTCATTTTAGGTGCTATCCGACTTTTATGTTCTCTATACTCTGGCATTTCAATGGAGAATTAGGTATTTATGTGTGGGTGAAAGCAGATTTAATGAACACAAAAACCATTATCCTTGCTCCTTCAAAGCTGTCTCCATACTTACCATACAAAAACCACAGAGAAGCTGTATGCTTAATATTTTGTTTTGCTTATTTTGTCTCAGTCCTCTAATGTCAATATTAGGAGGATCAAAAACTAGTGTCCTTGAAAAAATATGATAGGTCCAATTGCTATTTATCAGGGACTTTGAAGATCAAGACCATTATTATATGTTTATAATAATTTATAAGGAGACAAAGTGTAATTGTGTAAATGCACTAATAATGCACCTCGGTTGTTTTCCACTCTGGACATCATCTTCCTTTGCTCAAAGTAAAGACCTTTGAGTCACCCTTCTGTGATTCATTCACTGTGTTCTGGGGTGAGATTGGTGTGTTTGGAGGTTCAGTTTTAATCCAGCTGTTGTCAATCCAAACCCCTCTACCTGCCATTCTTCCTCTTATCTCCAGCCCCCATCCCATAGGAATTTACTTGGGAAGAGTACAGCAACCATGGTAACCAGGAACCAGGACTCTCTAAGTAGTTGCTCTTAGGAACTGTCCTTGGTCTGTTGGAAAGTGATACTTATTTCCCCCAGGATGACGGAATGAGAATCTTGAAAGGCTATACCTGGGCTGGTCATCTCTACCCACATTTGGGGAGCAGAAATCAGAGGCAAGAGCTTGAAAGAGACAGGCTCTTGAGGAGTCCCTTATGACCCTCAAGCCGTCTAAGACTGAAGTGAGCTCTGCT
This sequence comes from Marmota marmota marmota, assembly GCF_001458135.2. Lineage (NCBI taxonomy): Eukaryota > Metazoa > Chordata > Mammalia > Rodentia > Sciuridae > Marmota > Marmota marmota. Next base: position 26,719,347 of record NW_026000037.1, read on the forward strand.
TTTGACATCAAAATGACATTCTTATACATTTTCTTCCCCCCTCCACTCCCTTTTCATTTGTTGTAGGAATTTAGGGAATGCTTTGGTCATCCCTAAAGGAAAGAATACTTTCCCCTTCGCTCAGCTCACTTGGTTCCAGGCACACTGGCTCTTTGCTGTCCCTTAGACATACCAGGCACCTAGGGCCATTTGCATTTGCTGGGACTTCTTTCTGGAAAGCTCTCCCCATGGTCTTGGTCCTTACCCCTTCAAGTTATTGCTCAAATCTCAACTCAATGAGGACTTCCCTGACTATCTTATTTAGAATAAAGCACGTTCATCTCTTCACAAATTCCATCTACCTTCAAGTATGCTAAATATGTTGTTCACTGTCAGTAGTTCTTCACTGTCACTGGGTCTTTGAATCAAGAGATTTTTTTTTATCAGTTTTATTTCCTGTGAAACCTCCGGCACCTCAAATGGTGTTGGATACGGTGGGTACTCAAGGAATACTGTTGAACTATATATGCTAACAGCTGGTCGTTTCTCTGTCCCGAGATTATTTGTTAATTACAAGGGAAAAGTAGTAGTTTATGCAGCGGAATTACCTGGAAGTCACACTCTTAACTGAGTGATTAAAAAGTGTGCATCCCCAACAAGGGGACAAAAAGGCAATCCTTGCCTCTGAGTGTGAGGCACTGGGAAGGACACAGCACCACTTCTGTATTATCATCATAAGTGCCAGGAAACATAGGAAAGCATCAGACGAATCCACTGTGAGGAATGGTCTATAGTAAACAATTGGGGCGTACTCTTCAAGAACATTTGTATAATAAATGACAAGGAAAGGCTGGAAAGTTTTTGGATTAAAGCCAACAAAAAAAGATGTGAACAAATGCAGTGTGTGATCCTGAATTAGAAAATGATGTTATGAAGGGTCATTATTGGAGCAATTGGAATAATTTGAATATAGGCTATATTTTAGATATTTGTAGCACATGGATGTCAAATTCCTGAATTTGACAATTATACTGTGATTATATAAATTAGTGTCCTTGTCCTTACCAAACACTCACTGAAGTAGTTAGGGGTCAAGCATTAAGGTGTGTGCAACTTTAAAAACTCTCAGCACTATCTTTATGTCTCTGAATACATTTATATTTACATGTGTCTTTAGAGAAAGAAGCAAAAAATCAAGTGCTGTGATGTTAGCAATAGAGAATTTAGGTGAAAGGTGAATGAAAATTCATTGTGTCAAAAAGAAAATTTACAGATAAATTTCAATAATAATAGGTGGGACAATATGAAATAACTAATATCTGGTAATTTTTTATTTTTATAAGTGATAATTTCATATGGTCCATCTAATTCAACTTTTCTGTAGGTTTGATTTTTTTTTTAATGAAAACATAGTGCAAATGTGGTAGGTATGACAATCTTCTGAGTCATGTATTTCTGTGGATCACTTTTCCCCCAGTAATTTTATATCAGCCTGACTTTTTAAGCTCCCATATCCTGTGTACTTAGGGAAAGAAAGAAAATGTAAAGTTGCCAATTAGTGGCTTTTCAGTTCATGATAATTTTGTCATACTTGATATTCATTTATAATCAGTTTGAAACTTCAAACTTCATCCTGCATGACAGTTCAGGGCTCCCTGGGCCTGGCTCCTCTAGAGTGTGTTTCTTGGATTGGCTCTCATGGACTGCATTCTCTCCTCTCCCTTCTCTACCTTAGTCTTCTGGGAAGCTGGTGGGGTTGGGGATGGTAATGGCTCTGGAGGGTAGGGAGAATCCTCTTTTGTGATTGACAAGCACAGAAACTGGCTGAGGTGGAGGAAGTTGCTTTCTTTGGTATCATCTGCTTCTCAGGCAGGTGCTGTGGATGGATGACTGTGACCTCTGCAAAGACTCTTTTCTCAGTTTAGCTGGTGTGTGCTCTGAGCTTCTCCTGCCTTGAAGTTCTCAAAACAATGTGTGCACTCAGTCCTAACTCCAAATTCTGACCTCTGAGGGAACCTTTACATCTCATACCACTAGTCCATTAGTTGGCTACAGCCCAACTTCAACTAAAAATTTCTTTCCTTTGCTGCAAACTTGAGGAGGGCAGAGCCTTGCAGTATGCATGGATGGGACCTGGTAAGAGTTCAGTCAGTGTGCACTGTTTATAGAGAATACAGTACTTGATGTCTGGTTTTGAATGACCAGGAATATAATGAGATGTCTGGGGCCTGGATCATAGATCAAGGTTCATCACTTAGTTTTGAGCCTGTTTTAAGTAGAATGAGCTGTATTCGCTCTAGACAGAACAAAGTAACTAGGTCATGATTGGAGAAGGACGTGGTAGTTACAAAGCAGTCCTCTTCCCTTTTGTATTTCTCTGAGTAATGAAGAGGCTTGTTCACTGCCATTGTCACTGAAGTGATTGGTCAGAATTTTAGGATCATGGAACTGAGATTCCATCCAGATTGGCCTCCACCAAGGCCACTTTAAGATGATTTAATGTTAGCACAGAACCCACTGGGGTGTTTGTGTGGGTGTGTGTATAGACATACAAAAGCCCAAGGACCTCATTCTTCTAGAAGTAATTGTGGACCCATGCTGAGACTGAGTCCTGCTGGTGTTGGCAGTAGCTGGTGGCCCTCCCTGAAGGATAAGTGAGTGTCAAATACTCCCTCAAGTACCTTAAACAGTTGGAATCATTTAGTCCTCAGCTGAACAAAGCAAACTTGTAAAATAGGCATTATTTCTGCCATTGTGTGAAGGGAGATTTTGACTTTAGTTCTGATTGATTCTGAGTCTGTTGCTTTAAAATCCTGAAAACATGCATGTTACTTAATAAAAGAAGGGACGAAGTATCCTGGGAAGGAGCAAGTGGATGAAGGCTGGGGGCACATGCTAAACATCTCCATGGGACATTTTAAAAGGGAGACTTTTTTATTAATTAATTTCTTTGCCTCATGATTCAGAGGATAGAGTAGAGAATATAGTAAGTTTCAAAGCACCCCAGATAATTCAGATGTCCTAGCCCTAGAAAGTTAGCTAGATTTAGCCCTGTACCTCAAAGTGTTTATTCTAAGTAAATGTGTGAATTCTAATTTATTTTGTATAGTACTCTTTGGGACCAGTCTTTGAAGAGTTTGGAGTCTAATTACAAGGGAATATTATCATTAAGCAACTGTTTTATACTTCTTTTATGACATGGGTAAATTTAGATCAATGGTAGGCACGTAATGCATGCTTTCCAGTTGCTCGGTTAACTGTAAGCAGGAAGAGGTGCATATCATCTGCAAGAGGGGCATTAACATGTGGGATGTCCTTGCATGAGATGGGTTTTCAGAGATGAAGACAGAATTGATGACGGATAACCAAAGAGAATGGGCTCCTAGTAGAAACATTTGGAAATTCCTTAACTATCTCATTCCTATGGGCTATTGACGTTCTAATTTGAATACATTCAGCTGTTTGAGGAACATTTCTCTCTCCATTTTGGCTGTATTTTCCTTTTCCTTGTGACAGCCGGCACTTGCTTTGGTTGGCAGAAAGCAGATGACACTTGTTTGTAAAGGCACAGTTGAAAGCACAAGCCTGCTTCCCTCTGAGTCTGCTCCTTCAGGTCTTCTGTGTCTTTTGCTAGTAACATTAATCAATTTTATCTCTTCACAGATTTCCTTCTTTATATTTAAAACCTGGCTTAACTTACTTTTCATGACTTTACCGTTTATTCTTTATTCTCCATAAAGATCTCATTTTAGCCAATTTATTACTTGGGCAAAAATTTCTAAAGTTCATTTTTATTATTTTTCTGAGTTTTGTCTTCTTTTCCTGGGGTTTAGAATTTATTACTGTGCAATCACATCTAACAATGATATCCCACTGAAATTCCTCTGTGACTCGTAACTAAATTAATAAAGAACACTTGGGTAAGCCCCTTTCTTTGAATTGTTCCTATTAGTATCAAGAAATTGTCTAAGACACGGCAAAAATGAATCTGGTTAACTGTGGTTCATTTCCTGGGTTTTCTAGCAAATTCTGTAGTAAATTGTTCCTATAGAAAAATTGAGCGTGATACTAATAACTGATGATAATAATGCTAATATGTATTAAGGGCTTCCTGGGGATCAAATATTGTACTAAATATTTTGTACCTGTTATCTCCTTTAATCTCCACAACAGTGTGCTGAATTCAGTATGCATTTATCACGATCATACACAGATGGAAACTGAGGCATAAAGAAATTATAAAACTTTCCCCAAAAGGTAAAGGGAGTAAGTGTTGTGTACATAGTTGCTTTAAAAATATTTTTGTCCCTTCTCTGTTTTGTTTTTTTAAAAAAATTACCTACATTTAAATACATTTTATTTTTGGATTTTGTACATTTTTGTTATCTAAGCACACTCTGATTACTTAATATTGTATGAGACTGAGATCCTGTCTTTGTTCATATCCACAAGGAGATTTTTCTGTTAGGTTAGTGTGGAAGTTCAGTTTATCTAATGTGTGAATCCCAAAGTTATCTCCTTTAAAGCGCTGTTCTGGAATGTTGACAAATCATTTTGTGTGGCTGCGCTTCAGTATTTTGAGTGTACCAAATATAATCAATGTTTGACTGATTAAATATGTTTCTTGCAAAATATTTTATTAGGTTTGCAAGCTCTAATACATGGCCTGCTGTCCTGTTTCTGATAGCTAAGGGTGGATGTGGAAACTTTTTAATACATGGAGTGTCTCCTCTTTGCTGATAGATGTTTCTGTAAAAAATGGATAAGGTGATGAGATCAGAATCAACTGTGTTTCTTATGCAGAACCAGTGCTTGAGATGCATGCTAAGTCCCTAGCTATGCATCTCATTAACTTGCCTAGCAGTTGGAGATCTGCATACTGACTTTGAAAATATTTCATTACAGTATTTTTCTAAGGGAGGCTTTACATTTGCCAAAGAACTGACAAGATATGTGTCTCTATAACTCACCTAGTTTTATATTATGATCAATATGAAAGATTGCCTCTGATTACCGGGGGATGCCATGAAACTGTTAAGATATATTAAGTTTCTAGTTTATTTTCTGATTGACTGGATCTTGTAAAATACAGGAGAAGGAAGTGCATTGAAGGAAATTTTAGACTGCTATTTCTTCCTACTCGGCTCTTTTCTTTAAAAATCTTTGTCCAATATTTGTCTTTTAATGTTTACAACCACTTATAAGAAATGAAAAGATTTTTTTCCCATTTTACAGTTGACTCAATATAAAGGAAAGCGTGATAGTTTTCTGTTGCTGCTGTTAACAGATCACCACAGATTTCAATGACTTAAAACAAATTTATTACCTTTGTATTAGTTAGCTGTTTGTTACTGTTACACGATGCCAGAGATAGACAACATAAAAAGAGGAAAGGTTTATTTTGGCTTATAGTTTCAGAGATTCCAGCCCATGGTTGGTTGGCCCTGTTGCTCCAGGCATGTGTTGAGCTATCACATCATAGCAGGAAACACTGGTGGAACAATGTTCTCATCTTAAGAGAGACAGGCAGGGATGGGAGCCTCTAGTGACCTAAGACTTCCCACTAAGCTCACCTCTTAAAGGTGCCACCTCCTTCCACCACCAAGGGGGACCAGACCCTTAACATATAGGCCTTTGGGGGACATTTTAAATCCAAACTGTAGTATCTTATTAATCTTTATGTCAGAAATCTGCCATGAGTCTCACTCAGGGGCTGTAATCAAAGTGTTGGCAGGGCTGTGTTCTGTCTGCAGTCTCTCAAGGAGAACGTTTCCTCACCTTTCTTATGATCTAGAGGCCAATTGCATTCTTTGCTCATGTTCCCTTCTTCTGTCTTGGAAGCCTGCAACAATATTCCAGTCTCTTGAATGCTTCCAGTCTTCCTTCTAACCTCTTTAACACAGCCAGGATGGATCTTTTGCTTTCAAGGACTCATGATTAGATTGGGCCTGCCTTTCTAATCCCAAATCATCTTGCCATCTCACAGCCCTCTTCTCTCACAACATATGCAGTGTCCTTCTGTGATGTAAAATAGCACATTCACAGGTTCTGGGGATTAAGACGCAGACATCTTTTGGGATGGAGACATTATTCTGCCTACATCAGTTTCCCCAGTATTATGTCAGGATTGTTTTTACATAGTGTTAGTTTCATTCCTTTCATTATGAAGCAATATGCTCTGAAGTAGATTTTTCAGACATGTAAAATAGTTCATAATTATTTAATTGGACTGTAATGACATAGATTTTTAAGAAATGACAGATATGAAGTAGGGTGTCTTTGTTTAATAAATTTCCTCAGACTAAGAAGACCGTTTCCCAGGATTGACATTGACAGGATTCATCATCATCTTCTGCAGAACTTATTTTAGAGATTTGTCACAGGTCCCAAATAAACTTTTAAGTTCCTTAAAGGAGGTGATTCTGATCCATCCTGTTCCCCAATGGATCCTGCTCAGTGCTGAGATGGTAGTTCCATGTTTGTTTCTCAATTGCTCTTAAAGAGCTGTTTGAATACTAACTCCAATAGGACTGGCCCAGAGAACATTGGAAAAGGCGCAGACTGTCTTTCCTGGCTCCAGCCTCTTTCTACCCCTCTCTCTTCCTAGGCCACACTGTCCCATCTCACCACCTCGGATGGTATGGGGAGCTTTTTTTCCTAGCAAGATCCTTACTCACGATGTCTGGAAAAATTAGTTTGCTTGCATCGTAATAGTAAAATCACCAAGAGAGGCGTGATGGAATATTTAGATGCAACCAGTAAATAGAGAATTTCTTTAAAATAAAGCCTTCCTGGAATCCCTAACTCACACTCTATTACCTCTCAGAAGATATCTCAAAAGGAGTGATCTTGGATATATTTTAGCAATATCCTTGAGGGTAGAATCTAATTCTGGGATAGACTTAATGATTAACTGACGTATTTACATCCCCATGTCTTTGAGAATAGAGTTTCTGAATTTCCTTGACAAAGGGTATATTCTAATAAATAGAAACTTAGAAAATAAGAACAAGTGCAAAAGAAGAAAACATGCTAAATCTTAATGGAGCCAATATAGTTTCTGTGTGTGATCAGTGATCAGCTTTAACCTTACTAACCACAGCACAAAGAGAATCATGAGAAGCTGCCAGTCCCTCTGGCAACATTAGTCAACTCCAGACATTTCCAGGATCTCTGTCCAGCGTTTCTGGAGATCTTCTGTTGACTTGGAATGCTGGGTACAATATCCAAGACCTTGAGAAAACCCCCGTTTGTGGTATTCCAGTGTCCAGATCTGTGCATGCCAGAAAAGAGGGATGAATGGATATTCTTGAACTGTTTGGGACAGAGACCAAGACATTGTGCGGTCCTAGGCAGCAAAGGGAGAGAAACTTAACTCTAGTTGTCCAGCCCAGGGCGACAATTCATCTGTACACTAGGGGATGAAAGGGAAGTCTTATTTGAGGAAAGAATAACTCGGTGTCCTCAGAGGGCCTGACTCTGTTGCCACAGTGGTGCTGCCCTTTAGTGGAGGTTGACCATGGGGTGATGGGCGTGAGGAAGCACCTCCCAGCTTCAGAGGCTGGGCTGAAAACCCAGCTACGGCGTGTCACAGACCCTCTCTAGGGGAAGATCCAGGTACATTTCTTAAGACTTAAATGTAGTTGTTATTTATCAACAGAAATGTGTGAGAGATTTAGAGATAGTTGTATTGAAGGGAGGGGGAGGGAGAGAATAAAAGAAGCTCATTTTTATGCTTTGTCTGATTGCACATTACCGAAATTAAATTCAGTCCAATTCTTTTAGTACTCAGGAACAATGTCTAGTAGGTCGCGCGTGTGTGTTTTGTATGTGTGTGTTGTATACAGGTGCCCTCAAGGTGCTAAGGTGACTGAAGATGGGCTTGCATTACACTCTCTGCTCTTCGTTTCTTGATCTCTAGTTTTTCAGTCCACTCTTACCTGTCACCTGACCCTTCTTCACTCCACGTAAAATTACTGACGTCTGTCTCTAATAACCTTCATGTCTTGAAACTCAAAAGTCCTCATTTAACCTCTTAAGAGCATTCAGCTCATATCATCCTCTCCTCCTCTAAGTAGCTTTTTTTTCCGTGTTTCTTCCTCATTTAATAGCAGGTGTCATTCATTTTGTTACGCAAATCAGAAGCCAAGGAGCTGTCCTTGAGGACCCCTCTTCCATATACCCGCATCTATCACATGAGCAAATTTGGCCATCTCATTCCTACACCCTCCCGGCTTCTTTGCTTGTCTAACATGATATCATTTCCTACCTGAAGTAGTCTCTTCAGTATCTCCCCATATCCAATCTTGCTCTATTTCTTCCCTCACATTGTTGCCAGAAATTTACATTTGATAGTGGTGTTCTTTCACAGTGAAACCTGTAACATGACCAACAAGGCCCTGGGTGCCTGTGTTTGCCTTCCTCTCCAGCAGCATCTTGTGTCCCTCGTTCTTTGCACTGGAGCCTTCTTTCATTTCCCCAGAATTGCCAAGCATCCATTGGCCACAGGGCTTTTGCACTTGCAATGTACTCTGTGAGATTCTTACCTCTTGTGTTTTACCTTGTTGGTGTCTTTTTGTCTTTAGATTTAGCAACACTGTTGCTTCTTCTGGAATATTCCCTCTGAATTTCCTTTCTAGGCTCCTTCCCCCTTTTACCTCCAACGTAGCAGCCTATCAATGCGTGTCTCTTACTAGACTGAGCTCTCTGAGAGAAGGAGGTATGTTTGTTTTGGTACCTGATACAGTATGAACTCAGTAAATATTTTTGAGTGAAATCCTGTTTCTTCTCTGATTCTTCATTCATTGTTCATATCCTTGAGACATCTTCCTATCTCAAGATTTCTCTAGCCCCCGTCACTGAAGCAGGAGTCCTCTTGTGTTCTCATTCTCAATGTAGTGTTCTTCTAACAAGACAGTAAGTTATTTAAGGACTAAGTGTAAGTCTGTGGGAGCAAGGGAAATGTCCTGTGTTTTAAAGACCCCCTCCAGCGTTTTAGACTGCTGCTGGGCACACAGGGGAGTTTACACCTAGATATGGGGATCCATCTGCTTTCATCCAAATGCATGTGGGAATCCAATCATAATCTTCTGCACACGACACCTCTTCTATTGGCTTTTTCCTATAGCCACCTCAGATATGGAACGGGTTGGGGTAAAGGAGATGTGGAAATAAAACCATTAGTTTGCATCCCTTCCATGTGGGAGGTTGGGGAGCCTTAGGGAGCACAGGTTTCAACTCTTTTACCTTTTAGATCAGGAAACTGAGACCTGGAGAGAAGAAACTCGTGCTTTACAGGAGGCAGGTGTGCAATAACTTGTACCAGGTTACAGGACTAATGAGAAGACAAATCATGGCCATAACATGGGTCCCCTGACTCCGGGCCCATTGTTCTTTACTAGATTGTCTCATTTAAATTTAGAGAGGGAAGATTAAGTTCTCATTAATACAAAGAGGAATACATGCTGGGAATTGAAATTAATAGGGACAGGGAAAGCCAGGAAAATCCTGGGGGAAAGTACAGGTGTATGGGTGAGGCCAGGTGGAGCAGGGGTGGGTTATGTATTTGGTTAAAGTCATTACCTATAGTTTATTTTTGTTTGAAGAATATACATTACATTTATTTCCCTTATCTCTTACCACTTTAATCTTTATTTGTAGAATAATTATACAATAAAAAATCCCTTTTAAAATTATCCTTTTCCCTCTTGACTCTTTTTTATCTTTTTAATATTTTTATTATACAAACTCCAGCTCATGACCCTACAGAGTCTCATGGTCTGTAAACGCCAGCAGTTGTGTATGCTCAACACAACACAAAACTTGTTGCTTTATCGTATACCTCTTTCTTCATTTGTTTTTCTAGGTACCAGATGCAATTGTCTTTCTTTGCAAACCTGTGCCATGCCTGTGTGTATGTGCACATGAGTATACACACACACCCCTCTACCTGAATGTGCATAAACAAAAACTTAAGCCGAAGTGAAATAATGTGACATATGGTACCTGATAAGCCAGAGTCTCAATAGCAGATCTGTAATCAAGGGTGCAGATGTTTGGCATTTGACAAATGAAATTTTTTTATGTAAAACTGTTTTAGTACATTAAGTTAAAAGATGGAAAATTAGCTGCATTCTATAATGAACATTTTCTTCTCCTGAAAAGAAATAAAATGAGAAACTTAACCAAACAAATAAGTTAGGCCCCTAGTGATCCTCTGAATATGTTTTTCAAAGGACTCAGATTTCATTTTTATTGCCTCTTGGGGGTTCTTTTATTCTGTTTTCAGTATTCACTTTATGTAGATAATAAAGGTGTTCTGAGTTTTGTTAACCTTAAAGTATTTGGAATTCATTTCAATAGGATATTGTTATGTTTTTTTTTTTCCTCCAGTGTTGAACTTTGCCATAAATGAAATTTTTCAATACCTGTTGAATCTTTTCAGGTATCCCTTTTCTCCCCATTTATGAGACCTCTTTTCCCTTCTAAACAACTATATTTACATGTTTTAAATGGATAATGGTTTATTTTTCAATATGTGTTGTTGTTTAAATTATTGTCATCAAATTTAGTTCTACATACAATTTGGCCTTAGTTATCCCCTATGCAGAATTACTTCTTGTTTAAGAGTATGCTAGTCTCTTAACTGTACCTTGCCTGTAAATCCCTTTAAATTAGGAGTGAGATCTTATGATAAGTGATCCAAGACACCTTTATTTCTTTTAGATTCCTTTTAGAAAAGGGAAGAATTGAACTGCTTAGCAGAAAATGACACATGTAGATCAATTATGAATACATAAAGCAATCATAAGCTAATAATTGCTGTCAATAAAACTATTTGGCATTTTATCTATGAAGTCCTCAAAAATGGTGCCACCACTTTCCTCCTTCTCTTCATTTGCTTGGTTCTCTGGAGTTTTAGGCCTGCAGAATAATCAGGTCAAAAAATAAAGGGCTTCTCTTTGCCAATGAAATTTTTTAAAATTTCTTTTTATCAGAAGCAGCTCAAAATGATATTTCTATCACACTGTTATCTTTACAGTGGGAGGAAATAAATATCACAGTTAAAGATTGAACATAATTTACATATTTAGTAATTAATATTTGTATAAAAATTTATTTTATTATTTGAGCCTTCCAACTACCTAATCCAATAACTAGAGAGACATTTACATTCTCTGTTTTCGTATGAAGAAACTACCATATTAAATGATCATGCAAATGTACGTATGTTGAATAGCAGACCTTGAGCTCCAACCCAGATATCTGACTTTAGATCCTTTGGGATTCCCACCATGGCTTACGTCTTTGGCAGAATAGCTAAGCTGTAAGTGGATACTGTTATTTCTGAAGCTAGCTGTTCTTCAATGTGTATAATAATAGCATTTCTATATGGCAAACAAACCCATTAAAATCCATCTGCCTAGGAGCTCAGATTTCATTAGAAAAATGTGGACATCAGTTGTTAGTGTACCAAATAGAAATACTTGGTAGTTAGAGTCAAATGGTTTATGAGATTTTGAGAATTTGAAGCTCTACCAAATATCAACTTTTGTGGGGTGGGAGTTAGAGATTTTAGCAGCTATATTTATTGGTTTTGGCAAATGGTCCTTGGTATTCATCATCTCCCTCTTATGCGTCAGCCCCCTTTTATGAGGCTTCTTCTTCATTCAAGCCCAAGACAGTACTTCTGTAGAGAACTTTTCTCTGTTGATCAGGATGCTGGAATCTCTTCCTTCTAGGAAACTCCTGTAATAATTGTAGGTCCTCCTCTTTTAGCACTTAGCAAATGTGTTAGCTTAATTCCTTGTAAATGTTCTGCCTCCTCAACTGGACTTAAGGTCCCCTGTGGATAAAACAGTGCTTTTTCTTCTTTACAATATTAGTTTGACCATAGTGCCTTATATATAGTAGGCAGTAATAAATACTGGTTTCCTCCAGAGGAAGACTGAAGTATAGGAAGAGAAAAAGAGGAAGAGCGGGATGGAGGAGGGAGGGAGGGAGGAGAGAAGGAAGGTAGGAAGAAATTTATCATGAGGAATTGGATCCTAGTTTCAGACCATGAGAATCCCCAGGTCTGCCATCTGTAAACTGGAGCCCTGAGAAAATTGCTGGTATAGCTTAGCCCAAGTCTGCAGACCTGAGACCAGGGGACCTGTGGTGCAGGTCTCAGTTTGAGGGCCTGGGAAGACTCATGTTCTAGCTTGTGCACTCAAGCAGAAGGGATGAATTCTCTTTCCTTCTGCCTTTTGTTCTATTTAAGACCTCCGCGGATTGGATGACACTCACCCATGTGTGGAGTTCAGTCTACTTTACTAAGATAAGTTGCTAATCTTATCTGGAAACACCTGCATGGACATACCCAGGAATAATGTTTAATCTGGATATCCCATGTCCCAGTCAATTTTTGAATGGTTATAAGATGGTACTATAATGAATGGATAAAGAAAATGCAGAATATATACACAATGGAATATTCGTATAAATAATGAAAATATGGCATTTGCTGGTAAATGGATGGAATTGGAGGCTTTCATGTGAAGTGAAATAAGCCAATCCTCCAAAAACAAAAGCCGAATATTCTCTCTGACTTGCAGATGCTGACTCACAATGGCCGGGTTGGAGGGGAAGAGTGGAGGTTCACCGGGTCTGACAGGAGGGAATGGTGGGAAGACATGATGAGAATGGGAGAGGCAGTAGGATCATCGGACATAGCTTTCCTATGTTCGTATTTGAATACGTGACCAGTGTGACTCCACATCATGTTCAACCACAAGAATGGGAAGTTATACCTACATGTGTGTATGATATGTCAAAATACATTCTACTGTCAAGTACCAAAAAGAACAAATAAAAAAATTAAAAGAAAAAGATGGTACTGTACCTGTGGCCTTAATACGCTTGCCATCGGCTATCCTAGTCTCCAACTTTCATATAACATAAGTATATATAGCTATAATTTATTTTGCATCTAAAATTTAGCAAGTACGAGGAAGGATGCTTATGAGAGCAGTCTCCCCTTTTTATAGTTCAGACACTGAAGCGTAGGTAACCTACCCAGGGTTGCCAATATGTAGCATATCTGGAATGCATTCTACCGTGTTGCCTCTGGAAGCCTGGCCAGTGTTTTCACTCCTCACGATACAGTTTTATTCTCAGTTGTATCTTTGCTCTCTGTCTGGAAATACTGGTAGCTAGACCAACAGAGGCAGATCATTCTTCTAAAATCTATTAATGGACTATATTTGTGATGGGTGATCATCACACTGGTGGAAATTAATACTCTAATAAGTTTAAAACTAAAGGGCACTTACATGCATAGAGCTTGATTATTTTCTGGGAACTTTTTTTTTTTTTTTCCACAAAAAGCTGGTACTTTTAATGACCCATCTCATTCCTTTTTAAATTTAAGACAGTAATTAGAGCTAATCTCAGCTGGGTGAACTATGAAGGGTCAAGTGTGAGTCTCATAATTTAAAGGCCTTTGTGATGAATATTATTAGAAATATCCTACTTTGCTATTTTACTTTTGTGTATGCGAAGCCACATTTTTGTAAACTGCTGATTTAGAGCTTGGTTTACAGAAAAAAAGGTTGTTTTTCATGCAGGCAAGTGCAAACAAAAGGCCGACTAGAATAATTTAGACTATCCTTAAGCATCTTTCTATGTATAATAGATCTACTTATTCAGCCTTTGAAGGCAAAGAAATGAATGATAGATCAGATGGGTGGAAAGATTGTTGAGATATGGTTAATGACTGTAACTTGCAACAATTATTAAATTTATAAAAAAATAATAAAAGTATTCATGGCAAATTTTACTTGTTTAAAATGTGTGGCATTGTTTCCAAATTCTCATAATTTTTTTTTGAGATTTATTTTTGTAATTTTGGAGTTCAGTAGTTTAGCCAGATTCTGTATCAGAACATTTTCTACTGGGGACTTTCCCCTATAAGTAGCTAATACAAAGCAGTATGACCAAATAGCTTATCATATTGGCTGGTAAATGTCACTGCCCCAACCTGCTAAAACCCAAGAGCAAAAGGATTAATGTCTAGAACATTGGGGCCACCAAGTACTGTGTTCCTGGCTAGCACCCATCCTGTTGGTGCAAAGTGTTTTGAATATCACCCTTGGTAGTTCCTGTGTAAGGTTGTGTAGCTCAGAGCCTGTGGCTCTTTTCTGCTCTCTGTCAAGCCAAGAGTTGGCTTCTGAATATTCTCTGACATTTCTAATTAAAGTTAATCATGGAGTCTTCCAAGGTATATATATATATATCCCATACCTTGAAAAAGTTCCATGTATCTAGGCAAAAGTCAGTGGAATAAAGCTCGTGTTGTACATCCCTGATTTGTGACTGGCATTGTTTCCCAAGAAATTGTGTGTAGCTTGATTGTAAACTATTTGTAGGGGTCTTAGAATTTTATGCTGAAGGTATCTAGACTAGAGGAATAGAGGTTTGGATTTGGTGAGTGTAGATGGAAAATGTATTCCATAATTTGTGAAATGCTTTTTATTTAAAAGAAGAGGGTCTTAAACTCTTCATGTACATACAGTCATTATTATTGCAGTAGGAATGGCAACACTTAGCATTTGCTGAACACCTATTTGATGCCTGGTATCACATGGACAGCTGGCATTGGTCAAGTGCCACATTGATACTTATAATAAATCTATGTTCTGTAGCTTTTGTAGCAATAAACTGTTTAAAATAATTAATGAAATAAAGGTTTAATGTAAGGAAATGTTCTAGTGTAGCTAATTCTCATTTTATCCTCATGAAACGAGAGAGAGAGAGAGAGAGAATATGAGAATGAATTAAGTGGCTTGACAGAAGCCAGATGCTTGTGATTGGTGAAGCTCATCTTGCCATACAGATCAGCCTCTGTAGCCCATATGCCAGTCTGTGCACCACTACTCTGATGCTAGGACATCTCCCAATAACCAGGGCCCTATTGCCATACAAAGCCCAATTTTTGAATGAGGAACTCTTTAAAGTTATGAAAAATTTCCAGCTATAAATGTAAAAAATATATAAATATAAAAAAGGGAAACTGTTTTGTGGTGTTTCCACATCATTCAGGAGATGAGAGGGAAGAAGGGAGATGTGTGGAGTTTTTTAATTGAGTCCAGGTATAACTCTCCTGTGAATGCTAAAGCATATTTTCCTTAGTTATTGAAATAGGATTATTAACATTAGTTTGCCTCATAGGAGATGTTAATAATTGAGTGTTGAGAAACTTTTAAATTAGGAATATTGATGATGTAAATTATCATGATGTCGAAAGTGAATTCATTAAATTTCGCAGCTGGGAGGAGACCCTGGCTTTAACATCTGTCCCTCCATTAATGTCAGGAGAAGATTATGCCCTTGGGCAAGCTGACTTGGGTGCCCATTCTCCTTCTACACTCTGTGGGCAGCCTTTTGAATTATATCCTTGGTCTTTGGGGGGAAGTAATCCTGTAATCAGTAATTTGTTTTAGCTTCTTCTCTGCTCAGTTAGGAAGAATGTCTACAATATCATCTCTTAGACTTCTACTTTCCCCACAAACAATGTAGACATAAAAGACTTCAGTACATTTTTTTTCCCTTCCTGGAGCACTTGCCAAACTTCCTGAAGGCCCTGCGTTCTAAGAGAACTGGTACACATTTGGGTTGTTACATAAGGGACTGAATATATTTTGGATGTTGTTAAAAGAACACAGGGATTTTCATTGTATAAGGACAGAGACAAGAGAATTAATGTGTGTTTATCTTTGATTTCAGGGAAGAAATTAAACTAATCTCGTCAATTATTTGGGAAGTTTCTAACTGTACTCTGAAATCTTTGTTTCCCAAAACAGCGGAGTGCATTGTTAGAAAGGAGATCATTGCATGTGGGAAGAGCATTCAGCTGGTGTCTGTTTTCAAATATGAAATTAAAGAATTTGAAGTTAATTTCAGAGCTGAAGAAAACTGCTAGTCAAAACAGCGTAGGCCATTTTGGAAGTGTTATTCCATTATTTAAATCATATTTACTCAAGAAGTATGTATGTGCAGTGCTATACAAGCATCCTATGAATGTCATTGCAAATGAAAATTTCACCCATACTAATTGAGCTCCAGCTACTAATTGGACAGTGGGACCTGAGGTTTTTAATTTTATCTCACTTTTTTAGTTGATCTGTACTTTTGCCAGAGTTAAAATGTGACAGCTGAGAAGCCCCTTTCCCATCATCATGATAACGAGATGCCTGTGCATGTGCACACATCCTTAATGATTTACCCTGATATTGTCAGCTCTGAGGGCAGTATGGATGCCGTACAGTAGTTCACATGCATTAACTTGTTGTACCTACTATACCAATTGGTAAAATCACCTTGCAACCTAGTATCCTCTCGGGGATCTTAGCACCTCCCTGGCCATTCTTTCCCTGTCACCTTTTTTGGACCACCATCTGTTGACCTCTGATTATTGCATGATCCTGGGATAATTCTTGGTCCATTGCTCTCTAACTGCACTCATTCCTTAGGTGATTTCAGCCACCATAGCTTTAAATAGCATCTACCTGCAGAAGATTTTCAGATTTTTTATTTCCAGTTCCAGGAGCTCCTGACTTTTGCTCATTTGTGTTGAATATATATCTCTTGTTGGGTGTCTGAAGTTATCACATGCATGGTGTGCCTGAGATGACAACTATTCATTCCTGCCACATGCACCTGTCGCTTATCTTGGTCCTCTCCTATCTCCTCCATCTTCCAATGGTACTACTGTTTTCCCTATTCCCCGGCCCCCCAAAATCTAGAGATTATTTTTGAACTTTATCTTTGTTTTACATTACACATTCTATCCAGTAGCATCTAAGTTCCATATGCTATACTTTCAAAATATGTTCCACATGTATCCCAAAGTTTGGCTTCATCTTCCCAAAAGATCTCCTTGTGTTCACTCCTAACATGATGGTACTCTGTATTCAGAGTGAATCTTCCAAAATATAAAACGAATCTTCCTGTCTTCCAAAGTGAGATTAGTCTTCCTGTCCTGCTGAGAATTAAATCTCAAGTCTGAACCATGGCCTGCCAGATCCTCCATGGTATGGCCATTACTTAATGTTTTTCTTCATTGTTTTTTAAATTGCTCTCTTTTACACTCACCTAATTCATTCTGCCTTATTCATACTCATTTTGCTGACCAACTCTCTACTGGGGGGTCTCTGTTGCCTCCATTTATACTGTTTTCCCCCAAGATATATGCTTGTCTCACTCATTTACATCCTGTGTGTGTGTGTGTGTGGAGGTGGGGGTGTACTGGGGATTGAACTCAGGGGCACTTGACCACTGAACCACATCCCCAGCCCTATTTTGTATTTTATTTACAGACAGGGTCTCATGGAGTTGCTTAGCGGCTTACTGTTGCTGAGGTTGGCTTTGAACTCGCGATCCTCCTTAACCAAACTCTTGAGCCGCTGGGATTATAGATGTGTGCCATTCTGCCCGGCCTCACTCTTTTTTTTTTTTTTTTA
>NW_026000037.1:26738215-26756061 GCF_001458135.2 Marmota marmota marmota
ATTATTTCTTGCCTTCTACTTCTTTTGCTGTTGTTTTGCTCTTCTTTTTCAAGGATTTTGAGATGAAGTATGAGATCATTTATTTGTTGGTTTTTTCTTTTTTTAAGGAATGAACTCCAAGCAATGAATTTTCCTCTTAGAACTGCTTTCAATGTGTCCCATAGATTCCGATATGTTGTGTCTGTGTTTTCATTTATCTCTAAGAATTTTTTAATTTCCTCCTTGATGTCTTCTATAACCCATTGATCATTCAGTAACCTATTGTTCATTCTCCAAGTGATGTATGCTTTTTCCTTCCTTCTTTTATCGTTGATTTTCAGTTTCATTCCATTATGATCAGATAAGATGCATGGTATTATCTCTACTCCTTTATATTGCCGGCCTCACTCTTTTGATTGAGAAATCCTTACTCTTCCCCTGGATACCTAGAATAACTCATGTATTACACTAAAACAGCAACTGTGCCTCTCTCTCTATCCTTGTTCCATGTTTCATAGCCCTTCTCCTTACCTGAAATAATATTGGTCATTTCACTTGCTCTTTCATTGTCTCCTTGGCAAGTGTGGAAACTCCATCTGGATGTGACTGTGTGTGTGTTGTTCACCACTGTGTGGCATCTACACATCTGGCACATAATGGGTGAGTAAATGATATGCTTACTCTAATCTTTTCTTGGATACTTTTACCTATTAGCTAGTCTTCATCTTGTGATGGTTTACATTATTTCTTTTACATCACATCTTACCTTGCTGTGAATACTAAACAGTACTTTGGTTCCCTTCGAATGAAGGAGCTTCTCATTTAAGAGATAGTCAGGAATCATAATGAGTCCAGCTACTGGAATTGGAGAGACAATCTTGGGTTAAATGCTGGATGTTTAACTACATATTTTGGGATTTATAAACAATTTGCTCCATTTCCTTTGCCCTCATTTTTATCATCTGTAAACTGGAAATAATGATATCACACTCATGATTGTTGAATAAATAAAATCATATATGTGGAGCTCTTGTTATAGAGCGAATGCTCAAATATAGTACATGCTATTATTAGAGTTGGTCATAAAGAATTGGGTAAACTCTGTATGTGATTAGATTATTGATTATCAAGTGACCACATTTGTGTGTGTGTGTGTGTGTATATGTATATATATGTATATGTGTGTGTATATATATATATATATATATAAAATCTGATTATCTGAATGCGACTCTGGGTTTTCTTAGGAACCTCTTTCGTGGGCTGGGATTGTAATTCAGGCAGAGAAGGAAGGCAGGTAGGCAGTTTGTGGCCATTCTTAAATGAGAAGTCATGCTTCGGGCTTAGAGATACTATGTGCTATTTCCCTTTTATCATTAAATATGCAGTAGAGTCAAGATTTAAACCACCACAAATAAAGCTGTACAAGAAATGTTAGCTTCAGTATTTTCTATACTTGATCTCCCCTTGCTTGCAAGCCTTTCCACAAAATGTGCTAGGTCTTGATAAAACATAAATTTTCTGATTCCTTGTTTTAAAAAGTCATATTTTGTTATTGAATTTTTTTTTCATGTAAAAATAGCCAGCTTTCCTTTTTTTTTTTTTAATCTTTTCTCATTCTCCTTACCAAGATTGGGTTCATGAGTAAAGAGGAACCAAGGAGACTGACACACTAACTTCTGGGTGTCTGTGTGTGTGTGGGGTGGGTAATGGGCTATAGCTATTTTGGTGTGACCCTCGAAGTCTGAATTTGAACCTGAAGGGGTATGACATGACCCATCTGCAAGTTTTGGAGCACCATGCTGGCACTTGTAGCTGACCTGCGCAGCTGCCTTGTTCTATGAGCCTGGGTTCCTTCCTTTCTCTCAGCACCTAGAAAGCCCTGAAAGTGGCAGGACATTAGGATCCCTCCGCTGATTTAGCTCCAGCATGCTAGACATTCAGTACTCAATGAGAGAATGCTTTGGCCGGTCACAGAGATGGAAGTCACTATTTCTCTTGGGTAGTTGCAGGGCAGATCAGAGAAGGCACTCTAAGTTCGAGGTTAAAGGGAAAAAAAAGAACATAATGTCAAGAGGTATGCAGTAAGTAGAGTGATATGACAGGAGATTAGGTCTATAGGGAATGACAGGGAAAATATGAAATGACTCCAGATTTTTTGGTGTGTTTGACTGGATATTGTGGTACTACCAGAGGAGAGGGGGAAGACATCAAAAAGATCTTCCTATTCTGTTATTAATGCATGTAGCAGTTATTGAGCAGTTGCTGCCTGCCAAGTCCTTCACGTCCTTTACTCTTAGATCATTCTCCCAAAAACTCTATAAGAATCATTACCATCTTCCATTTTGCATAGCAGGAAGGAGAGCCTCAGTGGATTGGATGATCCACACAATGGAAGATGTCAGAACCAAGAATTGAACCCAGTCTGTGTGACTCTAGCTTGCTTAAAATATATTTTAAATGTCTGCATTTTAATGTTTAATATAATTCCATTTTAAATGATATTAATGATAGAGAAATGAGAAAAAAACTTAAAGCAAAAACGAGAGATATGGCCATTCAGAGTCTTACCACACAAAAACCTTGTGTTGGCTTTATTTTTCTAGATGAATATGCATGTGGAGATGAAGGTGTGTTAGACACCTACAGGTGGGACAGCTGAGAATATCATCTCTAGGTGGTTGATAATGAGTCTGGATCTCATGCCAGCAGTCACACTTAGAGACATATTTGGGAAGCATAGCTGGATGGATGGTAGATAAACTGTAAACATGGAGACATTACATTTAAAAGGGAAACCCCAAACCTAACTATTGCAACCATATGGACCTTAACCTTCTGTAGAGATCTCTCATTGTATTTGCAGAAATGAAAGGGTAGGTTCATACCAGCAAATTTTTAAGGAATCTCGTACTGTCATGATAACAAACTTCTCAATGATTCTAGAGATTTCTGGTGCTTTTTTCCCATGTTAGTTGATTGCGAATTTGTCAGTGTCTCCTGCTTTACCTATAATGGGACCTAAGTCGTCCTAGCAGGCTAATTGAACTATAAAAATGACACTCTGAGGCAGCTAAGTCTCTGGAAGCATGAATTTGTCAAATAAAAGGATTTAAAGACAATTGTTTTTAAAGAATAGCTTGCACTCTTGTGTTATCACTTCCTTTTTCATCCAAATGATTTCTGTGTTCTTGGGAAAATACCAGCATTCATCATTGTTAAGATGGAAAAAAAAACTGCACTGGGTTATTTTATAGATGTCAAAAGCTACACAGGAAGGAGAGAACACCACGAGGTACTAACAGTATGAAACAGTTTGTGTTCCTTGTACCTTGTCCAAAAATAATTGACTCATTAATCTCAACTATATCAATCTGGTCCTATTATGAGGGTCAAAGATAGGTTAATTCTAATAAGTGGATGAGTATCAGTTCACAGATAGGCATGCATTTAACAGATATTATCTTAGCAAGAAAGCAATAATTAGAAAAAATTATTTAGTGAGGTAATCTCAGGAAAAGATACCATAGTTAGTGAAACCCCTAGTATCTATCTCAGGACTACAGAATGAAAACTGAGTTATGTCCCTAAAAATGACATTTGAAAATTTCCTTTTTGGAAAACACTTTATAAAATAATTAGCAAAACACTTTCAGTATGGGAACAATAATCTCACTCAAATCAGAGAACAGTTTGGATGAAAAAACATGGGGCTTTTGATGTTAGATTGCTTTGACTGTACTGCCTGACCCTGTCACTTGGCTATTTAACTTTGGGCAAGTCATGTTACTACTAGTCTTTGTTTTTTTCCTCCACAAGAAGGTACAACAATCTATTTCTCAAACTTATTTTAGGAATTCAACGAGAATATATCAAGCACTGTCTTTCATATATTGTAATTGTTCAATAAATGCTCCCTCAACAATAATGACCACTAATAAGGTACTGATTGGCATGGTCTCCCTTTCCAACAAAATGTTATTGTAATTTTAAAATTGAGCAAAATAACTTCACTGATACCAAGTGCTTTCTTTCTTTATGCTTCTTTGTTTCCTAGTAAGATGTTCTTTTCTTTTCTTTCATTTAACTTAACAGCTTCAAAAGCACTGTTTATACATCTATTGTCAAGGGTAATCATTCAGTTGAAGTAAGGCAATGTCCCATTGTTATAGTTATTGGTGCCTATTGGGAAGAAAGAATTTCATCAAATCTGCTTAAACATTGCATTTTCTTACATTTCCCAAGAGGAATCCTGGCTTCATCTAAAGTTCTCTCAGATGATACTTACATTAACACACTTATCCTGCATAATGGAGTCATATTTGTGAATGCCACACTGTTCTTTTCTCATGCATCATAACCATATCAAATGCAGAGGTAAACCACAAAAATGGATAAAAAATATTAAAACTTTAATAGTCAAGCGAAAATTAATGCAAATTTATGACCTATACTTTCTTAAGGGATGAAATTTGATGAAAAAGATGGGATTATCACCCTAATGGAAGAGATAGGCATGCAAAGAACCCATATTGAACTCATACCTTAATGGAGATATGCATCTATTTTTATAGATACCTGAAAATGATCCATTGCGACAACATGTCCCTTGGTGTGCAAATAAAAGGTGCATATTTTAATAAGGCTGTTTCTCTGTACTGGGCAGGTGAGGAGGGATCCAAAACAGGACACCCTGACAATTTTTGAGATGGCTGTTCTCTGGTGTATTGTCATATTTTGGGGGTTCTGTGTTACTTCTTGTTCTCATAGGAGCAAAGGGGAAAGTACTGTGCTTCCAAGTGCCTTTTGGCAGGGTTTGGTGACTTTGATCTTTTTAGACATTGGGCTTCTGTATATGGGTTCATTTCTGAGAAAGATTTATTGATCAGAGTCCAGGCAGGCAAACTAAAGTCATTCTAAATTTCAAACAGAGAATTTTTAAAAAATTTATTCTACTTAGTTATACATGACAGCAGAATGCGTTTCAATTCATTGTACACAAATGGAGCCCAATTTTTCAATTCTCTGGTTGTACGTGATGTAGAGTCGCACCATTTATGCAATCATACATGTATCTAGGGTAATGATGTCCATCTCATTCCATGATCTTTTAATGCAGGAAGTTACCACAGGGGAATGGATGAGCTGAGAAGCCAAACAATGGGCAATTTTAACTGAAAACTGAAAGCTACTTACATCTTTAAATCCGGAAGAACAAAGGAGAGGGAGGTGTTGTTGCCAAAGCCCTGGAGCTGGGGCCAAGTGATGAAAGCTGGAATTACAGCTGGCCTGCCTGCTGAATGCTGGGAATACTTAGGGTGGAATTTTCCAGAAGGAGTTGGAACCAGAGAGAAGAGGCTCCTCAGATATCAAGACAAGGAGAGAGAAGAATCTTGGCTTTTTTCCCCTCCTTCTTGCTATTCCCCTTTCAGTGCCTCCTGTTGGCCAAGCCTGGCAAGGGAATTGCAAATGTGTGGAAGGTAATTTTGAAGGAGAAGGGCTGAGATTGAATTTGAGGACAAACAGGTGATGGCCACTGAGGCAGACAGGAAATGAGCCCTCCTTCAAGGAGCAATCAGCAGGAGGTGGGGTCAGCAGACAGTCTCTGCCTCTCAGCTCATTCAGCCTGTCTCAGAGAGTCAGATTGCCTAGGTCATGCCCAATTCAGTGCCGGCCTGCCTCTGGTGACTGAAGTAGGACAACTTGTAAGGGCTAGCTAGCCCTCTGACCTTAAGACACCATAACTCCCAACAAGTGTATCCTCTCCCAAGACTTTGCTAAGCCTAAACGGCAGTTCAGCTTCTCCCTTTGTCTACTTCCCCTTCTTCCTTTCACAGGTATTGATACCATGTAAATGTGTTGCACCCCAACTCCATTTCAGTATATTTGTTAATTACTTGATGTTGAACAGAGAAATGTTTATCAACTCACACCTTGAACATGACGCAGAGTAGAGGGACTAAAGAGCAGGCTTGGGGTCTGGGAAGAGAAATTTGATTGTACTTTACATATTAGAGAAAAATGATTGTACTTTCACTCAGGCGAGGGAGAGGGCTTCAAGCATTGGATGAATTCACAGAGGAGGGGGAAAGATTGGGAGATGTTAAATAGGTGGGTAGTGGTGAAGTGAAGATTCTGGAGAGATGAAGAGCTCAAGGTGTTAACAGTGGGAATTAGTATGCTTAGTGCAAGTGGTACTATAAGAATTTAGGACCTGGCTGTGGTCCTAAATTCTGCTCCAAGGAAGGACAAGAAGTCATGATAAGTGAGACAGATTTTCCTTTTTAACTTTGCAGCATCTGGGGGACATATATTTCACAGTGTGGCAAAAAGAGGCATGCAGATTTTAAATAAGCTTTATAACAAGGTTTTGTATACCACTTCACATTTTTGCCCCATAAATACTTTTAATTACAAAAGCATAATTGAGACAAGTGCAAAATATGATGTTTAAATGCAAACTTTCTCCCCCCTAGGGTTTCATATTAGGAAGAAAATCTGAAAGACACAATTATAGAATGCAGCATTGTGCTAACCTGTTGTGCACTTTGGTTTAGAAAAGGAGTTGTGGTAGTAATACACAGAGGGAAGGTGTAAGTTTTTGTTTTTTCCACTTAGATGTAGGTAGTCTGTGAACATGAATTTATCATGCTTCTCAATTAAACTGAAGATAACTATGCTAAAAATTAAAATAATGTTGCATAGTTATTGAAGAAGAGAGGTGTCATCAAAAGTTATTCCTGAACATTTAGAAGTTTAAGTGGAAAATTTCCATTGTTTTCTTGTGACATTATATAGCACCTAGGATATGCTACTTATTTAAAAGACTATTTGGACTATTCCTGTTACTGACCTCATGAAGGAACTCTGGTGAGAACAGGAGGGAGTCAAACACCTTCCTATCATTGTCCCTGATCTTGGCTCTGGGATAATCAATAGACTTCCTGATGGATGTTCCTTAGTTAAGATCAATCAAGGAGTCAAATCAAGAGTGGAAAGTCTTCCTGACAAGATGAGACCTTTGTTTCTATCCAGGTCAACATCCACAATGATTTGGTGTGAGAGACTGAGCTTCTCAAGTCATTGCCTCTTCTGAAAGAGATCAGAATATGGCAATTAAGGAGGCACCAGCTACTGAGACAGATGCCTTAAGCCATGCTTAAGATTCTCTTTTATGTCATGTGGGAAAAGATCAGTAACTAGAAAATGAAATAATTTCTTTTCATTAAAGAAATGAAAACAATTTCTGCTACAGTAATTTGATAATAAAGTTTATATATTACAGGAAGCAAGAGCAACACCCCACTACCTGCCTGATTTTCTTTAGTTATAAGGCTGATGCTAAATAATTAACATGAAAATTGTTTATAGATGCCCTTATTTTATTGAAAAGCACTCTGTGATTCCATTTTAACCTTACTTAGTAATTCATTGCAGAGTGCAAGCAACAAAGGTATCATCATAATTATACATTGAAAATTGCTCTACTAGGATGTAACTTTCTTATTCATATTATGAATGAGTTATGAATTATGTAGAATTCAGTTAGAATATGATCACAGCCAATATATGGAGAAGAAAATCATCTACTGAATCACTGTATGGATTTTACAACACACAGATTTCCATAGTCACATTAAGATAGCTTTAGAATTTACTAGCAATTCTCTTTTCTAGGACTCCATTGATATGTAATAAATATCAATAATAAATAATAATGGCAAGGAGTTGACACTGCATTTATACATCCTGCTTGGTCTATATGTGATCATTTGGATTATTTAGAGTTCATGTAAAGATGAGCGCTGGCAACAAGAGACACATTTGAAAAGCTTTCATCTAACACAAATTTCCCATTTTTTTCCTCATGAGAAAGACTTACACTGCTTAATTAAAGGTGGGAATTAAGATGTCTTGTGAACACATCTTAATTTGGATGGAAATAAATGGAATTACTTTGATTTGGAATAAACCTTCTGGTAAGGAAGTCTGCTGCCCTATTTAGAAAGGGTTCTGCCTCTGGCCAAGGTGCTACTGTGCTAATAAAGTCAAAGAGAACTGGGGATGAGCACAGCATACAGAAGTCAAAATGTGGTCAGTGGGATATGAGAGCAGTGGGTGAACTTTCCACGATGGAAATGAATATGCAAAGGAGTTTCTTGATTTTAGCTCC
This sequence comes from Marmota marmota marmota, assembly GCF_001458135.2. NCBI lineage: Eukaryota > Metazoa > Chordata > Mammalia > Rodentia > Sciuridae > Marmota > Marmota marmota. The sequence continues at coordinate 26,746,368 of NW_026000037.1, forward strand.
ATCTAGAACTCTCTGGAAAGCAGGTCCTTGGAACGAGGAGGTTTTTTTCTGCAGGGGTAGAGTCCACAGGCTGAAAGGAGAAAGGATACTTTGGAGGGTTTGGGCGCTTTCTGTCTCTTGAAGCAAAAGAGATGATAGATTTTCCTGGGAGGGGCACCATGCCTTTCTAAGAAAGTCTTTAGTGCCTGGTTAAGAAAAGGTGAATGTATATTGAAATGGTAAAATATTCATTAAATTTTTTAAAAAATTAGCATATTATTATTTTTTGAGTGATTTCTTTGTAACTCTGATGAAAGATGGATATATAAGATGCATGATAAAGATGCATGTAGGGGACAGAACCCTCTCTTTCAAGGAGATCTACCTAAATCCCACCTTATAAAACCAAATCAGAGGACATTCAAGCCTATCTTTAACTTCTGAGATCTTCAGGTATCTTTGATTTTTAACTCACACATTGGCAGAGTGCTTGTTGCTGCTTCAGGGTTTTATTTAGTTGGACTAAACTAACTATGAAATAACTAACATTAGAAGCAGAACATTTGAAATTCTAAAACCATCCTTCATTCCCTTCTTCTTACAGGAAAATGTTTCCTAAGACTTCAGTGTGTATTTGAAGGTTTCCTTCGTGCCATGCTGGATCACCCATTATAGAACTTTTCAAGTGGAAGGGACCTAAAACATTGTCATGTGGAGCTGCCACCTGTGTGTTTTAAAGCACATTAGGCAAATCCAGAGACCATTGTTTGTAACATCAAAGATGTAAGGGATCTTAGTAGTGTTTGAACCCAGTCTATAGACCAGTGTAAGGATTCCTTGTACAATGTCTCTGGAAGATGTGGTCAGAGCACTGTAAGCAGCACTGGGCTATTTTTATCAAACTTTTAAGACTGTGAATCTTCTATTATGCAACCTATTGCATCTCTAACTTGTATCAGAATCATCTGGAAAGCTGGTGAAACAGATTTGCTGGCTTCAGCCAGGGAATTTTGTATTCAGAAGGGCTGGGACAGGGCCCTAGAATTTGCGTTTCTAACATGTTTCCAGGTGTGGTTGATGCTACTATCCTAGAGATCATATTTTGGGACCCAACAATGTAACTTATAGTTTTGGATGATACCTGAGATTTGAAAGCTAACAAAAGGACATACAATGAAAAGATAGTTTATCAATAATATATATTCTAATAACTTTCTCAAGAATGCTGTTCGTTTGAAAATCTGAATTTTAGATTTTTTTTTATGGTCCTCTGAATGTATTTGTTGAGGGCAATGAAGACTTAAGTATTTATTCTTTATTGTTCAGTTTTTTTTTTTGCCAAAAAGCAAGTCTCTAAGTCATTTTGAGAAAGCTGTAGGGGTTTAGTTATGCAAAGGTGTGTTGAAGATGAAATGTTGTTATTCTCTTGAAAGTTCGTGCAGAGACACATTAGATTGAACAAGATTTTTCATGGTTTTAAAATTTGTAGTTAAACTTCTCACTTTGTGATCACAAATGCCCTATTTGTTTTCTTCTCTTTCTCTCCCTATTTTTAGAGAATGATAATACTGACAACAATGATACTAATAGCAGCTACTGTTTATTGACTTTTTTATGTCCAGCATTTTAACTTATGGAGGTCTTCAAATAACTCTGCAATTCTCATTTCTGAGTGAGGTGATTGGCACTGGGAAATATTACATGGTTTATTCAGAGACATATGCATTCTGATACCATAGGCTGAAAAGACTTGTATTTTCTTCAGTAACCGCCCCCATTAATTATATATAGCCATGTGCCACATAATGATGTTTCTATGAGGGATGGACCATGTGTACAACAGTGGTTTCATGAGATTCTAATTGACCTGAAACTTTTCCTTTAGACTAGCATGTTGGAACCTTCATTTTTTAAGTACACTATTTGGTATTTGTACAACAGTGAAAATGCCTACTGATAGTTTTTCAGTAAATGACCTGTTGTTAAGTGATACACAACTTTATCTGGTTTCTGAAGCATTTTGCCTTTTGTTTTTATCAGTTTCACTTGAAATCTAAGGGACTAACATATTGAGTACCTACTAGATGGATGTACATTTTATTTTTGTTGTTTCATTTCTTCCTTACATATTCTGAAAGTGTAGTAATTTTAAACTCATTTTATAGATGACACTTCTGAAGTTTTGAGAAGGCTAAGGGACTTAATATCTAACTAACCCTGGGAAAAGTTTTTGAACCCAAGCTGTTCTGCCTCCGAACCCTTTACAAGACCTGACAATGCTTCCCTAAGCCTTGAAGTGGTCTTACTGTGAGTCACTATTAAAAATGATAATTGTGACCAATCACCTTTAGTATTATTGTAAGTCTTATCCATAGGCAGAGCCTCTTCTTTCTAGAGAGATTTGAGCTGTTCAAGGAAGTCCTGCTCCATACTAACTAGTAAAACATGCAGAGTCTGGAGAGACTGGCATTTATGTATTAATGTTTCATTGCAAGCAGCCTCAGTGTCTCCAGTTGTGCAAATGTGTCCCCCTGGGGAGGACTAATGCACTAAAACCCTTAGAGATTACTTTTCATTTTCTTCAGAAATAGGCCAAATGATCCTGAGAAAAGTTGTTCAGGTATTTTTGTTACAGAATCCTAGAGACATACAGAAATGTACAGCAAATAATATACTACCTATGTATATAGCACACAGCTTTCTTGAATTTTAATAGTTTTCTATATTTGCTTCAGGAGCTTAACATTACTTTTACATTGAAGCATCATCTTTGTCCCAGGCCTATTCCCTTCTACCTTTCTTCTGACTTAAACACTATCTATTTGATATTTATAATTTCAATTTGTCTTTTTATACTATCACTGTACATATTCATCTGCAATCTGTATACGGGGTAAAAATGGGAGTTCATAACCCACTTGAATCAAAGTGTGAAATATGATATATCAAGAACTATGTAATGTTTTGAACAACCAACAATAAAAATAAATAAAAATAAGCATATTTTATGTTTTAAAAATTTTTGTAAGTGGTTTCATACTTTATATGTCAGTTTTTTTTGTATTCCTTTTTTTATTCTTAATTTCTTTTTTTTTGTCCCAAAGGATCAAATTTATTATTTTTAAGCTTCAAAATTCAACTCAAAGCTTTTGTTCATAGCCTGTGTTCTAAATATTTCCAGACTTATAAACAAACTAATAGCAGTGTAGAATATTTAAATCAGCAAGAAAATGAATTACATTGTCTCTTCCTTGTTTTCTTAAACTTTGAAATTATTTTATTTAATATATAAGAACAGAAAAAGTGTACCTATTTATAGAGGTACATGTGAAATTTTGATACACATATAATGTTGAACACAGGTACACATGTCTCACATATGGGAACAATGTTCCAATAGTTGAAATATTTTAAGACAGGATTAGAAAAATAGAAAGGAAAAGTTTTGCTCTGTTTGCTTTTTATTCTTAATTTCTCTAGTAGATATTTTTATTTTTTTTATTGGTTGTTCAAAACATTACAAAGCTCTTGACATATCATATTTCATACATTAGATTCAAGTGGGTTATGAACTCCCATTTTTACCCCAAATACAGATTGTATACGTCATTTTTCAATTTGTTTCTTTATGCAATCTTATTTTTTTGAGAATTATCTATGTTGATGAGTATTTTTTTTCATTCATGTTTGTAAATTGAATGATCCTGTATTATGTATGTACACTTAAAATGACTTGTCCCTTTTGTGTAGTCTTTTAGATTCTTTTTATAATTTCTACTGTGAAAAACACTGAATAATGTGTAATACTTTTTTCTTTAATTATATTGGAAAGATTTTTCTACTGTATATAAAAGAAAGAAAAAAAAAGAAATTGTAGGAATGAAGGGTATGTAAGTCTTCGACTTTTCTGTATGATACCAGTTTTCTAAAAGTGTTGTACCAGTGTGCTCTACCACAGGCAAGGACCTTTTTTTTTTTTTTTTTGTAAGACATTTCATTTTATTTAACCTGGGAAATATAAAGTGCGTGACTTTGGTTTTAATTTTTTATTTTCCTAATTATACTGTGAAATATTTTTTCATCTGCTTATCAATGAATGAAATGTAATTTTACCTATTTTGAAGCAAATGATAATGGTCTTATTTCTAATCTTTGAAGATATTTTAAATTTACTGATGCATATTCATCAATATTTTGTGTTCATTTTCACTTCTTATGTCTTCAATAATTTGACTTTTCCTTCTGAAATATATTCTTTAGGAATTTTCTTAAATATATTTAACATTTAAGGGTCTAAAAATGTGTTTATTATGAACTCATTCAGGAGTGATAATTTAGCTGGTTATGAAATTAGATACTTCTACTTACTTTTTGTCAGTCATTTAAAGATATCGAGCTACTGTCTTCTGTTACTGATAAGAAATGTAAGACCAGGATAATTGTTCCATTATAAGTTATCTGTCTTTTCATTCTGAAAAACTTTTACTTGTTGTACTCTGTAGTTTTTTTCATAAGTCTAAATATGAATTCATCTTTAATTCTTACTCGGTATTCAACATACTGTATAGTTCCTAAATTATGACAAACTGTCATCTAATATCTCTAAGTATTCTTGCCCAACCCCTTTTCTATTCTTTTTTTGTTTTTTGCAACTAGTGTCAGTTGTGAGCTCTGTAGCCCTTCAGTCTACCCCACCATGTCTTTTAGCTACTCTTTGTAGTTATTATTTCCTCCTCTGTCTTCATATACTGGATTTGGGGTGAATTCTTCAGTTATGTTTTCTGATTATTTTATTTAATATATTGGGACTGGAATTTCTCTCACATTGTGAACTATTGCACAGGAAATTACCATACAAATTAATTGTGTAAAATTGCCTTTCATTGTGTTTTTGCAGTATCTGTTGTCAGATGGAAGTACCTAGTTTTGACTCAACTCAGCTGGAATAACTTTCTTCCACGAACCATGCTCCTCTTCTTTGATCCAGGGACCTAGGGAGAAATATTCTTCTTATGGCAACTGTAGAAATATAAGAGAGCAAGTAGACACACTCAAAATTTCTTAAGGCTTAGTATTGCATCATTTCAGCTTGTTTCTGTTGGACACAGTAATTTAAAAAAAAATTGTGACCAAAGTCAAGAAATGTGGAAATATATTCTGCTATTATGGGAAGAATTTTGAAAATCATTGCTAAGGGTATAACCAGAGGCAAATGTGAAGAACTGAGGCCAATAATGAGTCCGTAGCAACTAAAGTTTGTAATCTCTGAGGGAAGAGAATAAGGGTCCTCCAAAATTGTTCACACCCTATTCCCTGTTGATATGTTTTAAGGAAAAGGGACCTTGCAGATTTAATTACAGTCATGTATGGCCCCTTAAAATTGGGAAATGATCTTAGATGTGTACCCCATGTAATCAAATGAGCCATTAAATGCAGAGAGTCTTCTCTGACCCAAAAACATGTGGCAGAAGACAAAGGCAGAAAATATTTGAAAAAGAAAGGGGGAATTGAAGAGATTCCAAGTATGAGAAGGGCTCTGATGTATAGAGGGACACATGCCAGGAATAAAGAGATGTGTCTAGAGGATAATGTTGACCTGGGTTGACAACTATCAAGGAAATAGGACTACTTCAGTCTTCCTCAAGGAACTGAATTCTGCCAACAACCTGAATAGCTGGCAGGTGGCCTCTTCCCCAAAGCTTTCAGAAAAGAGAAAGCCCTGCAGACACTTTGCTTTTGATCTTGTGCCACCCAGAGAAGAGGAACCAGTTGAGTGACACTGAGCTACTTGTCCTTCAAAACCCATTAGATGATAATGAGTTTTGCTTTGAGCTAGCAAGTTTGTGGTTATTTGTTACAATAGCAATAGAAAACTAATATAATTGCCAAGGTTTCAATTTAGTTCTTTCACAGAATATTTTAAACTATAATTTCTGACTGCTTTATCATTTGTTTGATCTTTTTAATAAAAGCCTATTTTTATTCTATAAATGAAAAAGCGCCCAAATATTTTTATTTTTACAGTGCCACACGGAATTAATTTTGTGTTGAATTCACATTGTATGTGTTCAAATATTTGCCTTTCTTACCATTAATTTTTTTGTGTGTGTTTTGGCATTTGGTTAGAAAATTTTGTCTAGAATTTTTTTAAACTTTTAAAGTTGTTTCAAATCTACAGAAAAATTAAAAGAACAGGTAAAGCACTCCTGCAGCCCTAGCACTCAGTTTTCTCAATATTTAACTTTTTATTGTACTTCTCCATCTCTCTCTCTGTGTGTAAGCACAAATGAACTAGTTCACACTTCCTGGAAATAAGAATTCTCTCTTAAATTATTGCTGACCAGCCTATGTATCCTCATAATCAGGAAATCAACATAGATACACTCATTATCTGTCCTGATGACCTCATTCAAATTTAACCATCTGTTTCACCAAAGTCTCTTATTCCTCCTTGGTCCACATGCAATCTAGGATTTTGTGTTGCACTTAGTCATCAGGGATCAATGGCCACTTTAAATAACGGTTTCTCTTTCCTTCCATGTCTATCATGATCTCTACATTCTTAAAGAGTACAGGCCTTTATTCTACAGTGTGATCTTAATGTGGTCTGTCCACTGTTTCCCCATGACCAAACTCAGGGCATGTATTCTTGGCAGCATACCATTGGAATGACTGTGTGGTTTTTCTCGGTACCTAGAATCAGCAGACACACAATATTGACGCATCAAATCACTGGTGATGCTATCCTCTATTATCTATTATATCTTCGGATCTTCATAGCATCTGTATCTTCCAGATAGTATCTAGGTTTCTTATTTTAAAAATGCCACTTTTTCTTTGTTTTCTATTAACCTTTTGTGGGACAATATTGCTATACTATGCAAAACCTCACAGATTAGGCTTGGCATTCATCGATGACTCCTGTTTCTCTTAACTACCACTACTCTGATTGTCAAGTAATGATTATCTAACTTCTGGTTTCATCTTTATTTTTACATTTGCAGGTAAGCAGTCTACTATGAGAAAGAATTTCCCCTTCTCCCATATCATTCAATTATATCAGCATGGATGCATTAATTCCTAGCTTATTCAACAGGGTGTTATTAGAGGGAGGTTTTTATTTTTATTTTTTTAATATTTGAATTGTCCTGAATTTGACCAGTGGTAGAAGGCTTGTGTCCTTTTGCCATTTTCCCCAACCTTTTTCTGCCTCCATCCTTATTTTCTGGCATAACAGATTATACAAAACTCATCTTGTCATCTTGTATTTTCTTGAACCAGCCTAGAATAAGCTATTCTTCCTGAAGAATGGTTATTTCCAGACCAGATCTTGTCACTTAATGTGCTCATGGCTACTAGAATGTTATTGTTTCTAGGGCCTCTTAGAAAGTAGAGATGGGGAAATGTGTGTGTATGTGCGCGCATGCATGTGTGCATGCACAGGCATGCTATCCATAATCAGGTGTACATGTAATTATTTTTATATCTGGTATATGTATGCGTATATGTGTAAAAATATATAAATCCTATGAATTACAAATACTAGATAGTGAAAATGGTCTCCACGATCTTTGATATATTTACCTAATCAGCACATTTGTTCAATTAACTAACTTTCCCACCATTCCACTTTTTCTACCACCAGCTAGCCTTCACATGACACCCCTGCTCCTCCTACTTTCTCAGGGAGTATCACCATGACTTCAACACAGTACCCATTTTCCCCATTGTCCTGTTTCTGCACGTGCTCTGTTTGGCAAGGTAGAAAAAGATAAGAAAGAAAGATGAGAAATTGGGAAGGGACATTTTGAAAGGAAAGACAGAGCACTTTAATTGAGTCCAACATTTTGTTTGGTTTTCTTCTTTCTCACTTTACCTATCCTTCTCGGCTAGGGTTTTAGAATGACATTTTGTGCTCCTGAATCATGGTGAAACTCGGAAGCAGTGAGTACCTTGGTTCGGATCTTCATAGCATCTATATCTTCCTTCTTCCTAATATTTTCTATGAGTTGGTTCCCCAGTTGGTGGTCAGCAGGGGTTTTTATTTTATTGTTTAAATTCCTTTTCCAAATATGAAAAGCCCTTTCTTGGGCACTTGCTTCAAATAAGAAGCCTTAGTGTGAAGTGTCATATCATACAAAGACGTTTTTTCCTGTCTGCCTCAGATTATGATTTGGTCAACTTTTTCATCACTGTGACCAAAAGTCCTGAGAAGAAGAAGAATGTGGAGGAGGAAGAGCTTATTTGGGGCCCTCGGTTTTGGGGGTCTCAAACCCTAGATGGCTGACTTCATTGTTCTGAGCTGGAGGTGAGGCAGAAGGGCATGACATCAGGAAGCAAAGAGAGCTTGCTCTTCTCACCAGGGACAAAATATAAACCCCAAAGTCATACCCCCAGTGACCTACCTCCTCTAACCATAATCTACCTGTTTATAGTTACTTCCAAGTTGATCTTTATCAGTAGATTAATGCACTGATTACATTAAGAATCTCATAACTCAATTATTTCACTTCTGAAAATTCTTGCTTTGTCTCACATGTGAGATTTGTGGAGACACCTTATATATAAATCATCATATTTCATCCTAGCCCCCCAAAGCTCATGTACATGTCATAAAGCAAAATACATTTAGTCCATTTCTAAGAGTCCCCATTGTCTTAACAGTTCCAACATTACCCAAAAGTCCAAATCCAAAGTGTGAGCCTTTGTAAAAAATAATTAAAAAAACCCCAAGTTACTATATGCAATATATAATGGCACAGAGTAAACATTTTCATCCTAAAAGGGAGAAATAGGAAAATAGAAGAGATGGGATCCAAACAAGAGCAAAATCCAGGTGGACAAACAAGTCCTTTAGCTCTGTGTTTAGCGTCTAGGGCATGTGGCATTGTGATATTCTCTTCAAAGGCCTTTTGTAGCTCCATCCCTATGGCCTTGCTGGTTGCAGCCCACATGACCTCTCTTTTGGATTGTTTCTCCTCTATTCCTGAAGCTTTCTTTGGCAGATGACCTATTTTAACTGACATCTGTTAATCTCAGTGATCTCTACTGCAGCTTCCTTCTCACATCTTCATGCATCACCCTTTTGGGCTAGATCAGAGGGACTTTGACCTTCCCATACTTTGCTTGGCCTCCAATGCCTTCCTTTGAATTTTTGGTGGAAGCCTACATGACTCTCCAACTCCTGCATCCTGCATTCCTGTATAACCAGCACCATGTAGTGTAGTTGATGCCAGGTTCTACCACGATCTCGCAAAATAGCCAAGCCTTTCAAGATCAGAGCTGTATCCTCTGAGTACCTGATGGTAAAGCGTGATCAAACAACTACCTAGGTCCCCCTGTACAGGCAGGATTCCACAATAACCTAAAAGGAAGTTTTACTTTTATTTTTATTATTATTATTAGTTGTTCAAAACATTACAAAGCTCTTGACATATCATATTTCATACTTTTGATTCAAGCAGATTATGAACTCCCAGTTTTACCCCGTATACATATTGCAGATTCACATCGGTTACACATCCACTTTTTTACATACTGCCATACTAGTGTCTGTTGTATTCTGCTGCCCTTCCTATCCTCTACTAACCCCCTCCCCTCCCCTCCCCTCCCCTCCCATCTTCTCTCTCTCGTTTTTTTTCCCCTTTCCCCTCACTTCCTCTTATATGTAATTTTGTATAACAATGAGGGTCTCCTTCCTTTACCATGCAATTTC
>NW_026000037.1:26763198-26873318 GCF_001458135.2 Marmota marmota marmota
TGCGATGGAAATCCTTCCTCCAGGTTCCGGAGCACCCCACTATTGCTGGAAATTCCTAACAAGATATCCTTTAGCCGTCCTGACTTGTCATACTCCCACACAGTGAAGCAGCACACGGGGGTAATGCACTCCCCTCGCCGCCATCTTCCAAATCCAAATCCTCCCATTCATCTATTGAAGGGCATCTGGGTTGGTTCCACAGTCTAGCTATTGTGAATTGTGCTGCTATGAACATCGTTGAAGCAGTATCCCTATAGTATGATATCTTTGAGCCTGAGATGGGTGTTGTCTTGCCAATTCCTTGGATGCTTTCAAGCCATCTTTCCTAATTGTTTCTGAGTAAAGTGGTTAGGGTGTCTTTAGTGGTTGTAATCTTTTTAACAATCACACTTTCCTCTGCCCAAGTTTTACTTGCAGTTTTCTGACCAAACTGATTTTTTAAAAAAATCTTTTGGCTCTGGTTTCTGCTTTTGATTGTCACAGTAAACATGGCTAAAAACCACCAGTAATATCCATGCAACTGCCTGAATGCTGTGCTGCCTTGAAATTTCCTCCACCAGATTAATTTGTCCATCACCTTTAAATTCAGCCTCATAGAAAGTTTCAGGAACAGGCAAAATATAGACAATTTCTTTGCCAGAATGTAATATGAATGGCTTCTAGTCCAGTTTCCAACAGAGTCCTCCTTTTCCTCTGAAATCTCATGAGCCTGGTCTTTACCATCTGCAGTTCTATCAGCCTCCTGGTTTTCTGAGCCCCGACCAGAATTTCCTATTAAAATCCACTTAGAACATTCTAATAGTTTTCCAAATTGCATCTCTAAACTTTCCAACATCTCTCCTCCAACAAACCGGCTCCAAAAGCTTCTGATCCTCATGGTCAGGTTAGACACAGAAATGACCCCACTTCTTGGTACCAGTTTTGGCTTTAGTCAACTTTTTTTGTTACTATGACCAAAAGACCTGATCAGAACAATACAGAGAAGGAAAAGACTTTTAGGGGCTCATGGTTTTAGAGGTCTCAGTCCATAGATGGTTGACTCCATTGCTCTGAGCCTTAGGTCAGGCAGAACATCATGGCAGAAGGACGTGATGGAGGAGAGCAGCTCAGAACATAGCAACAGGAAGCAGAAAGAGAATCCTGCTCATCATGGACAAAATATAAACCCCAACATCACACCCTCAATGACCTACCTTCTTCAGCCACACCCTTCCTGCCTATAATTACTGCCTAGTTAATCCGTATCAGTGGATTCATGCACTAAATTAAGGGTGTCATAACTTAGTCATTTCATTTCTGAAAATTCTTAACATTGTCTCATGCATGAGCATTTGGGGCCACCTCATATCTAAATCATAACAGATGAGTTTGTGGCTGGTTCTGCATACTTCCAAGCTTGGCACTTAGAATGCTTATGGTTTTGCTCTTCTTGGTGCTACGCTATGGAGATAGCTTTCTTTGATTTTCTGTATATTTATGTAAGCATTTTCCCTATTCTGATTTTATTTTTATGTATAAAGTGAACAATGGATATATCTTCACTAAAATTTGACTCTGTTTCTAGTATTCATCAGTGCATGTCATCCTTCTACCCCATCCCCATACTTCCTCCAGTGAAAATCTTATCATGGCTTCACATTGTCCTATAATAAATTCAAACTATTTATCATTACTTAAAAGGGTCTATAATATGATCTGCCACATGCCTTTATTCCCTATTTTTTTGTCAATATTCCCTCATTCATTGTGATCCTACTTCAGGGTTGTGGGGAGGGTAGCATCAAATCACTGGCAATGTTCAATGAGTACTTTTTTGCCCTGAAAGACACAAGCCCTTTGTGGTCATTTTGAAGAAAATATGGAAAAGGATCATGACCCTGAATACAATAATATGAGCCTTGGTAGATCTTCTCTCTGCTTAAATTCCCCTTCTATCCTTCCCCAGATCTTTACCATCATATTTTATTTCCTTATTGCATTTATCATTTCACAAAGAATTCTGTGTATTTTTCAGTTCATATTTTTGTCCATTGCAAAGGTGGGAGAACACTTCTGAGTCACTGGTGTTATAAAGACTCTTAATAAAATGCTGTTGAATGGATGAGTCCCGCACAATCAAGAGGGAACCAGGTAAATATGGGCATTTAGGGAGTTGAGAGAACTCAAATGTAAGAAGAGGCTGAGGGGTCTTCCAAAACATACCCTACATTCCTTTTCAACAGGCTGGGGTCAGCTTTGATTATATTCACCAAAAGGCTCACATTATTGTATTTAGGGTCATGATCCTTTTCCATATTTTCTTCAAAATGACTCTTAATGTCAGTGCTAAATCTTTTCTTGAACTTGGGTCAATTTACTTAGCTCTTGAAGTAAAAGATCACTCAATTACAATGAACTGGATATTTGAGTGGAATTCAGAATTTCTGTTAATTGTTTTCCTGGCATCTCCATTTAATTTTTTTCATAGAGAACACACAGTTTTCTGAAATGCTTTTCTTACATGTTTACTTTTCATTCTTTTAGAATAGAGACCTAGATTGGTTTCTTGATGTGATATTCTGTTTTGAGATATTCATTTTATTTCCAGTTTTCATTCATTTTGGCTGATTTTATTTTTACAGTCACCAAAAAGTGTGGCATGGCTTCTATGAAAGATCATTTGGTGTATAAGCATTAAAATAAAATTTAATTGTCTATATTGGTTTTACATTGTCACCAATTAGGAAATGTCAGTTCATGAAATTATGTGTTCAAGTTTAAATGTTTAACAACAAGAAGAATGACATATTCTTGAGTCCCCAGTGTCAGTCTCTCATTGTGACATTCAGTAAGTCCACTGTGGTTAAGACTATGTTTCTGTGCTACCATGGTAAGCAGAATGTATGTGTCCCACCAGATGTCACAGTAAAGTGACTAAAAGTGTCCATGACTCCTTTTCTCCGCTCTCTGATCCTGAAAGTGCTAAAGCAAAAGAAGTGCTAACACACCTTCCCAATTCTTCAAGGCATCCTGTGTTGTTTTTCTCCACTCTTCCTAAATTTTGAACTTAGTTCTGTCCTATATGATGTCTATAAAGTGTTTCTACACTATGTAAAATTCGCTAATTTATATACTTATAATCATATATTTCTTTTTTTAAGAATCATATAATTCCTAATTTATATATTTACAAATGAATGAATTTAAGCTTAACTAAAATGATTCCAGTGCTATTGAGTGGTGACAAAATCATAAACCTGCAGGAGCAACCTGAAGTTCTACCAGATACAAACATAATATTGACTCCAACAAAATAAATAACCATATTATAAAATATGACCATATTTTAAAATATGATCATAGTTTAAGATAATTTGAGGAAAATGGAGTTCTTCTTTTTCATAATAATGGTTCTCTATTGTTGAACATTGATATATCATTTTTTTTTTCTGTCTAAACTAAATCCTCTCTCTCACACCTGCAGGTTAAACCTGTTTCTTGCTGCTCGGGCATCTGTAGAGAATAGCTGTTTGCCTCTCTTCCCATTGTATTACTTGAAGGTGACTGTATTTATGCACTGGCATCCTGCCTTTTAATTCTGAAGTATCTGCAGTTCCTTGAGCCTTCTTCTTAAACCTTATATTATGCACTCCTTATTTTGGTTGAGAATAGTGTTAGAAACAGATGTCTTAAAACCATGGTTGAACACAGCAGTTGAGGAAAATAATTAACAGTGCAAGGGAACAGAGATTTGTTACTTAGATAGGCTAATTAAAAAAACAATTTTAAAGTGATGATTATTAAATTAATAGCATCCTAGGCTTGGACAGAACATTTTTACTACGTTTTAGAATGATTCCTTGGGAGAATTGCAAATGTCTAGTTTGAAAAAAAAAATCAAGAAATAGTAGCTATTTAAAAAGGGAATCGATAGGTGTGTCCAGCGATGGGTGGACCTGCCATGGGACTTGCAGACATGCCGAATTGTGGTTCGTCCCAGGCTTACATCCTCATTGTCATTGTCTGTTCATTCCATGCAATATAAGGCTAATGGCCCTTCACATTTTTGTCCATTTTTCTGATCATCCCTGGGCATCCTGTGAAATGCTTAAGTAATACATCAAAAACATATTCTTTCAGACGATATACTACTAACACTATTATTTTCTTTATACTATCTAAAATATTGATGCCATTGTTGCTTCACAAGTCTAGTCCATTTGCGTTAATATTTTCATATTCCTTTCCAATACGTGTGGGAATGCTGCCCTGAGAAACTGACCTAATATTTCCAGATGATCAAGTCCTCTTTTTCCTCCCATCATCTGAATTGCTCTCGCCACCCAGTGTGAAGATGAAAAAAAAAAAAATAGTAGGCTGATGTCCCATAATATCTTCCCGTGGTGCACCCTTATTGAATTATTTCCAGGTGGATGCGACAGATGTTCATCAAGTCGCTCCCGGCTTCCACTGTTAATTGAACCATAATGGGAGTGACAGCAGGGAAGGACAAATTACAGGAGTCGAGATACAATTTGAACCCTGGGTTCTTATGACCTTCCTAGAAACGTTGGTTGGGCTAACAATTCTTGTTTCTTTCTCATGTGTGGGAAGAAATGTGAGATGGTTTCAGCTACACTACATCAATGAACTAATGTCCTTGGAAATTAGGAGTGTCTTACTGTTGACACTTGTTATCAATCAACTTGTTATTTCCTTCACAGTGATGTGTTAACACGTTACAAATCAAGAGTCATAATTCCTAAGTATGAATCATGTCTTTAGAGAAGTCACTTAATCTTGATGAACCATAATTTCATCATTTTCAGAAGAAGCAAACATTAGCTCTTTTTAAAGTGTCAGAAATAAGGCCTCCACATGCCCGTGAATATTCTTTGTAAGGATATAACTGTTATGTGTGTGCCTGTTTTAAAAGCCACTTAACTAGGATTAAAGAGTCGCTACTCAAATAATTGAATCTGGTGCAGAGAAAAATGGACTTGAAGTTAACCAGCTCTGTGCCAATATGCTAATCGATGATGACGATAGTTAAAGAAGAGACTATTTTGAGAATAGAAGACAGGGATGGCAATGTAGTTTAGTGGTAGAACACTTACCTAGCATGCATGGGTCTTTGGGTTCAGTCCCTAGCACTGGAATAAAGGAGAAAAGAGAAAGAAAAGAGAGAATAGAAGAACTTATAGTTTCTAGAGATGAGTTCATGGTAAGAGTGAGTGGCATTCTTCAAATAAGGTGGGATGAAGGGGTTGATGAGAGGGCTAGTGTGGGTGTGAGCCCCCTGCCTCTGGGAAGAACCCAAGAGGGGAAGACACTGCAAACCTGTCCAGGTTTGGATGCTACTGTGTTCATTGGGAAAGGCTTCTCTTCAAGTTCTTTGGTATTTTTTCTTAAGAGGAATGATATGAACCCAAAAGGGAAACCCAGAACTAAAGTTGTCATCAAGGAAGGGGAGGAAGGGTCAAGACCCATTAGTTGAGCCATAGTGGAAAAGGAATAGGACCAGCCATCAGTTCTCCCAGTGGATACCAGGGGGTAAAAGAGCATAAAAAGAAACCAAATCAGTCTCTAAAATCTGGTATTGCAAGAGGTGAGTGTGGAGCCCAGTGTCATGCTGGAGTGGATTGGAGAAGAGGACTATGTTTTATCTGAGGAGTTGAGGGCAGGGGTTGGGAGGCCAGGGAGGTGGAATGAGGGAGGACTCGAGGAGATAGGGCCATGAGCCGATGGAACACGCAATTGCTGTGTTACAGCCCTTGACCTCCTCTACCACGTTCACAGACTATGTGGGGAGTGCCTCCCAAATCTACCCCACCAACCCAGGGCTTGCCCTCAAACCATAGTCACGTGTACAACTTCCTATCTGCTCTCTCTACTTGGAGGTGTGATAAACAGTCTCAA
The DNA here is from genome assembly GCF_001458135.2 of Marmota marmota marmota. Taxonomy (NCBI): domain Eukaryota; kingdom Metazoa; phylum Chordata; class Mammalia; order Rodentia; family Sciuridae; genus Marmota; species Marmota marmota. Next base: position 26,769,097 of record NW_026000037.1, read on the forward strand.
CATCAAAAATCGAATTCCCAGTGTCCCTTCCTACCCCAAATCTCTTTCTTGCATCTCATAGCTTTCCTGTTAGTTAGCAGTTCCATTCTTCAAGTTGCTGGTATCCAAAAGAAGTCATCCTGACTCCTCTTTTGTACTCTCATTTCATCCATCAGCAAATCTTATTGTCACTACCTTAAAAATATTTCTAGAATTTAAATAATTCTTTCAACCTCCACTCATAACTACCTTTATAAATAAATCTCCCTGTTCCTATATTTACTCCTCCTATAGTTTCTTAACACAGCAACCAGAGAAATCTTGCTAGAATGTAAGACAAATCATGTCACTCTTTTGTTCAAAATACTATTGTCACTCCTCTTCTTACTCATAGTAAAAGAAAAAAATCATTACAGTGGCTTACCTGTGCTCTTTTGCTCTTCTGAAATTATTTCCTCTATATCTCCTCTTACTCTTTCTACTCCACTCTCATAAATTTCCTACCTCAGGACCTTGGCACTTACTATTCCTTCTGCCTGAAATACTGATTCCCAGAGGGAAGCACAGCTTACCCTGCTATATTCTTACCACCAAGAATAATACTTGGTATATAGTAGGCACTCACTAATATGTATTGAGAGACTTAATTTAACTTAAATTAGGATATGGGCCAGGAGGCTGGTGATGTGGGTAGGACAGGAAGTATCTGCTGAAGAAGCAAGAGTATGTTCTGTTACATGTAGGAGTCAGGATTTGGCATAGAAATATTTTGTGTAAGGCAGTAATCTAATTTTAGAATTTCACTGTATTATAGTTTACATTCTATTTTTTTCCTTCGCTTATTTTAAAATCTAGTTTCTCTTTGAACTGTTCTTAGATTGTTATTCAATTTATATTTATTGAACACCTACTATATGTCAGATTGTATGTTGAGTGCTTAAAAATTTATCACATTTGAACCACAGAAAACCTGTGCATTAGGTATTATTTTCTCATTTTGCAGGGGAGGAAATGGAGTTTCAGTAAGGGCGAGGAGACCTACCTCGAGTCAGAGCAAGTCAGTTTTGAATATGGTTGAATCCACTCTCCAGACTTTACTCCATCAGCAGAATCATCAAGCCTTTGTGGGAGTTACTATTTTTGGACTATCCATATTTATCTTCTTCCATTTTGGTAGGAGATCTAGAGAAATAGAAAGAATCTAGGTATGCTAGTCATTTATTGCATAGTAAATTACTCCAAAGTTTAGTATCTTAAAACAATAATAAGCATTGTCTCATTGAGTCTCTGGTGCGGCATTTTTTGAGAAGGATTAGTGCCGGTGTCAGCTGCAGGTTCATCTGGCTTCTAAGGAGACGACCCATACAAGTGTGGAACTTAGTGGTGGCCATTGGCAGGGGCTCTCATCTCCTTACTGTATGGACTCCGTAGTTGGTGTGTCTGCACAATAGGGCAGGTGAATAAGAGAGTGCAGGGCAAAAGTATTAAGATCTTTAATGACCTAGCTCAGGAACTCACATGAGGTCACTTTCACATTTTCCCATTCAGTGAGGGGGCAGAACTGTGCCAAGTGTGGCCGTGAGGAGGTGAGAATCATCAGGAGCCATTGTGGAGGCTGAATACCTCAGCCTGCTCTGTGGGCCCAGCAACTCCCAGCTCTCCCACACAGGTCCCTGGATCTACTTTCCCAAATCCCCAAAGTCTGCACTTATAACATCAAGTCCATGTCCAGAACCCCATCATCTGAATTCAGTCAGGCATTATTAATATCATTCCACAAAATTTTGCTGTTTTAGATCCTCTTCTACGTATCAGATCACTTTTATTTCTTTGCTGGACATTGAACATTTGATAAGCATTGATTAAGTGTCTAGGCACTGAGATAGGAATATAAAAATTGATAACACAGAATCCTTACCTCTGGGAAGCTCACTGTGAGATGTATGAAAGAGATGCATAAATAATTATTGCACAGCATGCTTTGGGATCATATGTTGGGCAGTTAATAATTTGTCAAGATGAAGGAGAAGACCCTAGATGAGGGGCCATTTATGCTTCCTGTGTGTCCCAGAGAAGTTTGTAAAGCAATTGAATTCATAAAGGCATTTAACCTAGAAGAGAGAACATGAAGCAAAAATCTACTTATTCTTCCTCTTAAATATGATCAGCCCTTTGCCCTCTGCTCTTTCTGTACTTCTTTCTCTTACCCTGAGAACTTGTTCTGTTTTCTACTTTCATGGACTTAACTACCAATTTAATGGGCCTGAATTTCCAAATCCATTGCTCATTGAGTTACATCAAAAGCTCTTGGTTCAGATCCTTTACCATGAGGCTTCCATCTATTTCTAAGGCTCTAGTCTCAGCACTTTAGTGTGTGCCATTCCTGTACTGGATGCTTCTTGCTTTCCTGTGGTCCAACCTTGTCTGAACTCTCCTCATCTTTCAGACTCTGCTCCTGGAACTCATTCTAGAAGCTCCTAGAACACTCATGATCTGCAATGAGAAATTGGCACTTACACAGGGTACCTTGTTAATGAAACCTTTATTATGGGGCCAGTAATTGCCAATTAGTTGATAAGCAGCCTCAGAGGAGGGGCCACATACAGTTCTTCTTGTTTTCACCTGAGCATAAAACTGTTTTTCTCCGTTTTCTGGTACTTATTAAATAATTGATGCTGGCAATGTTTGATATGAAGTATGGTGTTAGAGGAGGGAGCAGGATTATGAGGCTCTGCTCACTGTGTCGCCTGAGACATAATACCACGAAGTTAGGTGTGTGTCAGATTTTCACAGCATCAGAGGGACCATCCAGATTCTTGTGCATTCGAAATTCATCAAATATTAAATGAAATCAGCTGGCAGTTGGCTGCAGCACTGACTGTCACTGTGAGAGAATTTGGACTCAGTTCTTTGAATGGATAGTCAATTGCAACAGAGAATATTGAGGGAAGAAGGTATTGCAGTGGATTTTGGTTGACTTAGGGCACTGAGAAGAACAACTCTTAGGGGTGAGAAGGATAAACAGAGAGAAGCAGGCATTTCTAGCTCTGCTTGACTTTAAGCCTTCATTACCAAACACAGGAGCAGCTTCAACAAAAATAAATCAAACTGAGGATACCTTCTTGAAAGAGGCAAATCATTTACATTTATTTCAATTTTCATGATAAACAATATCAAAGTTATCCTGCAACAAACCTTGATTATATACACTGGGCCACGAAGCCCAAGGGTCTGCTTCCTGTCTTGCTCCAGGCATTTCCATTAAAAGTTGATGGTAACTCTGAGTTTAGATGAGCTTTGTATAGCACAAAAGAGAGGGAAAGCATGCCCCTCTTTGCTACTTGGAGAAGAATGGCTACATGGGGAAACAATACTATTTTTAAAGTAGTCATTAAAGTTTCTTTTGCAGCAAGATTATTTTCCTTCTTGGGAAAAACATCGTTTCACTGACAAATTGCCAAAATCCACACAGTGCAGTGAGATGGTCTTGCTGGGCTGGCTTCTTCCAGCAGGGAGCAGGTACTTTTACTAAGCACTCAGTATGTGCTGCAAATTGTGCTCATGTTGGTGTTGGGTACACACAGTGTGTCCTCCAAAATTTAAAAAAAAATGTAAAATTGAGGTGTTTTGAAATACACATTGTTATTAAAATTGAAGTTTGAAAAGAGGACAAAGAAGAATAAAATCTCTGCTATTTCTACTGTGCATACACAACTAACATTTTTAGTATATTATTTCTTTTGAAATTTAATGTGTAGATTTTTTCCTCATAATTTTAGACAAACATAATATTGAAGATTTTTCAAGTCACCATGTACACATTTTCCATAATTTTATTCTCTTCGTAGCTAAAACAATGTGGTTATACAATATTCCATTGAGAAGGTAGTAGCAAAGTTAATCATTTCCCCATAATAAGCTTTTGGGTTACTGCCTTTCTAATTAATGTTATTATGTTCCTAATTAATATTTATAATAAACCCTGACATGAACACTTACGTGCACCAGTTTATTTTTTTATACTTATTTTTGGAGGACCCTTAATTGGGAATCAGTTTTCCATAGTGTTTGAGAATTTTTACTCTCCTAGCCCAATTGTTCATGATAATCTTATTTCTGGCATGGGTATTATGCCACCCTGTACCCTTTACCTGCTGGCTGCCCATCTCTCACAGCCCTGTCCCTCAGAGAATTGCCCTTCACCTCCTGGAGAAAAAGCTATTTTGATGAAGGATTGAAACCCTGATTAATGGGCAGTGGCTGAATGAGCTGGACAGGCTTAACCTAGAAAAGTTAAGTCTTGGAGTTTTATCATTTGTCAGAAAGATGAGAAATACTTTAGCTCTAACTGTAAAGGGAAGAGTTAAGATCAAAGGCTTTAGATTAAGAAAGGAAAACAATCATTACAATTTGAGATGAACATCCTAATAATTAGAGCTGTCCAAAACTGGAATGTACTGCTTTAGGGGGCATTGTATTAATTTCTCTGTCATTGGAAGTATTCATTCCTGCAAAGAATAGTGGAGAAGCTTTGAGCTGTGGAGATGTCTTCCCACATGCTTTCAATTTCTTGATCCTTCTAGAGTACCTATCAGTGCTATTAATGTTCTCTTATATGTTTTGATATTGATTTTAACATTCATTCCTTCTTGTGTTTGTGAGTTAGAAGATGTAAGGAGATTTGCCTTAGAGGGAGAGGAGGAGGAAGTTTACAAAAACAGTGGAGATGGTTGAGGAAGGGTACAATCATCCCCTCGGAAGATATCTGCACTGGATCTGATTATAAAATGAACACTATTAACAATGGTGTTTTTTCCCGAAGTGACTGATCCTCTTTAAGAATTATGCTATGGTATTTTTCTAAATAGTGACAAAGATTTATTGGAGTGCATCCTTCCACCTTGTCTCCTACCCTGTGACCAATGACAAGCATTTTTTTTTTTTAAAGCAGGTGGAGGATTCAAGTGCAGTGGTGGCCACAGACCAGACAGACACCTGACCCACAAGGTGACATATTGTGTTACTTTTTGTCTCATAAATATACAATTCCATGCAAATAGGATTTGCTCAGCTTGGAGGATATGCTTTAGCTCTGGTTTCCCAAAAGGATTATCAACACCTATTGAGTAAGTGTGATTATCACTTCCAACAATGTACCCAACCAGGAAAAAGTGAGATTTCTTTTTTAAACATTGTGAGAGTATCATTTCATTCTTGTCATTTACCCAGTGCTTCATAAGCTCACCTTATGTGGGTACTAATGCATTTAGATTGTGTCATTTTGTTTTAAAGCGTTGAAGAATCTCTGCTGTTTCTTTCCTCTGTGTCAGACAATTGCTTCATTCCCATGGGTACCTCTTTTTGACCTTCAGATTTCTGAGTGTTATTTCTTTTTCCCCAGCTTGCAGAGGTCATATTTGTGTTGCTGTTAATATCTAGTGCAATGATACAGCAGAAATCAGGCCTGAAGGAAGTTATGTTCTGAACTTTAATAGAAAATGATTATATTAAAACTTGTTATCTTAAAAGACCCACGTTCCTTGAAGCTTTCGTAACTCTTCCTCACTCTTAACTCTGAAAAAAAATGAGTGACTATTTGTAGAAATTATAAGGCATCTGACATTCCAAGACTGTTAGTCCAGGGGATATAATTCATTTATTTTCTTTAAGAACTTTACTTAATCATTAATTAAGGCTTGCTTATTAAAGCTTCAGTTTGACATTTTATTTTCCACGTACCATCACATTCAGAAAAAGCATCTCTCTTTGAAGCCTTAGAGATCTTCCAACATCGTACCTGTCAGAGCTTACTTCAGCTTTGGAATTGCCTGTGACCTGGAAAATATTTGCTTTTTAAATGTGTCATGATGATAGGGTGAAATGAAAGAAGTTAGGTATCTAAGGTCTGTGAAAAACGGAATGTTGTAATGTTTTGGGAGGACCCAGAACTGGGAATCAGTTTTCCCTAAGTGTTTGAGAATTTGGGCTCTTCTAGCCTTATTGTGCATTATAATCTTATTATACTATGATCTATTATTATAATGGAACGTATCTATTTGCTTCATTCATTCCTTCATTTATTTAACATCTTCAGTGCCCTTACTGGGTCCAGATGTTGGACTACAAGCTAGGAATACAAGATAAAGAAAATAAAGCCTCTCCAAACTCTTGTTTGGATGCCACACTTCAGGGATTTTTAAGTTTTTGAAAATGCATGTCTTCAGCGTGCTAGCATTCCATGTAAGTGAGTTAGTTTATGCCAAGAATGAAATGATAGTAAAGCCATCTTTCTTTTCCTGGCTGTCCCATTTGGGCCTTGCTACTTCAGTGGATACCTTGGTGATCAATATTGGCTTATTTGCCTTCTTCTGAAGCCCGTGTGTCTCCATGCAGTGTGGGGCTATATCAGTGTGGCTTGCAAAGACAGTGCACAAAGAAATTATTTTTTAGTCCCACAGTTCTTCATTGGTCCTCTTCTCTCCTCAGTTTTCTTCCCTCTTAAATGAGAGTGAAAGGTTTAAACATACTTTTCAGAGTGGAGTAATTTCGAATAAGATAGTAAATAGTTTTAATGAACTATGTGGGTAACAGTAATATCATTTCACAGAAGAGATCCGTCCTATTGCTGTTTAATTAAAATCTTACTGCTGATGGAAAGTTCTCTCTCTGGTGTTTTCTTTAATGCATTCATGATGCATCTGTCTGGGCTCCCTTGCTAGAGATATCTTTCATTATAATCCACTTATCTAAGTTTGTAATTAAACTTGTGAATGTAAAATTTCCGGTGGCAAATTGCCAGGATACCCAGTGAACTTTTGTTCTGTTTCTGAGATAAATCACTCTGAAATTTTTGGTTTTGTGTTTTGGCCAGTTGATCATTTTAAAAGTATTGTGTTTGTAATTGGTGAGAATATAAATTAGTGAAACCATATGGAAAACAGATTCCTCAGAAAACTAAAAACAGAACTAGTGTATGATCCAGCTATCCCCCTGCTGGGTATGTATCCAAAGGAAGTGAAGTCAGCATACCAAAGAGATAGCTACAGCACTGTGGGTGGAGAGCCAAGATAGGGAATCAACTAAGGTACCCATCAACAAATAAATTGATAAGAAAAGGTGGTATATATACACAACAAATATTATTCATCTATTAAAAAGGTCAAAATCTTGAAATTTGCAATAGCATGGATTGAACTGGAGGACATTATATTAAGTGGAGTAAGCCAGGCACAGAAAGACAGATACCACATATTCTTGTTGATATCCAGAAGATAAAAGAGTTGATTTCATGGATGTAGAGAGTAGAATGTGATTATTAGATGGAAGGGTTGGGGAATGAGGGACAGAAAGATGTCAGATAACAGGTACAAAAATACTGTCAGTATGAATAAGTTATAGTGTTCATCAGCACTGTAGGGTAACTATAGTTTACAACAATTTATTTATATAAATTGAGAGAAGTAAAAAAGTTGGCAGGCTCCCAACACACACACACACACACACACACACACACACAAATAAATGTTTAAGGAGATGGAAATGCCCATTTCCCTGTTTTGACCATTATACATTATGTACATATGGCAAATTGTAACATTATACCTGATAAATGTGTATGTTTATGTACACATACATTTTAATATTGTGATATGATAATGAAGATGAAGAGCATTAATTTCTGTTCTTTGGGATTGGAATTAGATAGTATTGATTGAATGTACTGCAGTTTTTTAAGGTAGGAAAATGATAAATGAAATGTACTTTGAGACAGTTGCCTTCAGGCTGTGTTCATCTGTTTAAAACATTCACAGTTTTGAAGATGCCAGTACAAAGGATATAGTGTGTCTTCTGTTGATCAAACATATTCTTGCAACTTTCCTTGTGGTCTCTGTAAAAATAAAAAGTCTGGGGCTGGGGTTGTGGCTCAGTGGTAGAGCATTTGCCTAGCATGTGTGAGGTACTGGGTTTGATTCTCAGCACCTCATATAAATAAATGAATAAAATAAAGGTTCATCAACATCTAAAAAAATTAAAGAAAATATAAACAGTCCTTTTGCATTTCAACGTTGTTTGGGATGTTTGCTTTCAGAATTACTCCACTGTTTGGGGAAGTGGAGATGACACAGGACGAAAGAACATTCTACCAAAGAATCTAATGAGCAAATTATTAATGGTCAGTGCACTGCCATAATAAATGAAAACTATTAAAATACAATGGAGGAGCCCGCTAGAAAATTTTACAGGCTTATAAACACGTTATTATTTTCATGTCAATTGTGGACACATTTTTCAATAAATTCCTTTGCAACAGTGGATGCATAATTAATCAAGAGAACACAAAGCTATGTTTACAGTTTAACTGGATAATTGTCCTGACATTAAATATTTAGAATTTTATATTGTAGGAAATATTAATGAGTAATTAAGTATTTTTAATTTTAAAGGTCAACACATTTGAAAAAAAGGATGCATCTTATTCATACAGTCTAGTTATCCTAAAATCTTATAAAGTTCTTTAGAGTAACTATTAAATATTAGCCCACATAAATTCCCTTCTCTACATAATTTGCATAATGTGTGTATGCATATATAATGTGCACGTATGTATACAATTTGGTAAAAAGACATTATTAAATCCCTGTACCTTCAAGAAGGACGGACTGTAGACTAACACCATAGGTACCTATTTTATTTCTTGAACTATCTACAGAAGGCATTATATCTATTTTATCACTCTTTTTAGAATGTAAGATTTTCAAATGGAATGTGTTTTCTTTACATAATTAACCTAAACTCCTCTAAGTAGGATATTATAGATTTTTGTTTTTTCTTTAGTGACTATGTTTTTAAACTTATTTTTATTACAGTATTAAACTTTTACATTTTCTCTATAAAAATCTTCTACTTAAGACATTTAAAAGTTTAGGCAATATTCAACTTTTTCTTTTCAATGTTTGGGGCTGATACAGTGAAATATTAATAACTTATTTCTAAAATAGGAGTAATTTGTCAGATATCTGGCACAGGGCTGTATAACTACATGAATTAACTTCTGGTTTGTGTCTGAATTCTCTTTTCCATACTTAGTAACATTCTTAGTTGTGCAAATCTTCCACTACTCCCTCATTTTCAAACACTTTCTTCAATTGAGAGAGAAACATTAAATTCTTCCATATATACATGCATACATACATATGGCTACCTCTTTTGGGCCTCCATTCCTGACTTCTAAATTGGTGTGGCTCTGACTCTGTCATTTCTTTCCCAGCTTTGTTCACTCTCCAAGATGAACTTATTTATTCCTACAGCTTCATAACAAAGCTCATTTCTCCGTATTCATTCCCATATCTCTTGTTTTGACTTCTTCTCTGACCTCATGCATCCACTTACCAATCAACAGCTCCACGTTGATATCTGGTAGACAGCTCTCAGATAAGTATCTGAGAGCAGAGTTCTTCATTTCCTGCATATCCCACAGCCCAGTTCTTGCCTCCATATCACCATCTCAATAATGGCTGCATGCTTCACCAGACCAGAAGCCCAGAAATCATCCTGAAAACCCTTCACATCTGAAAATTGATCCATTAGCACTTCTCATTTGGCACAGGCCAACAGTAAACTTAAGAATGTTAGGAGTAATGAGATGATTCTTTCAGGAAATGAGATGACTTTCCATGGAGCGATGACAAGCTGGTTCTGAAATCACAATAATGTGCCATGATACCTTCAAGAGGGTATGGCATCTGCATAGAAGGAAGTTGTATAGATGTATTCTTTCTTTAGAATGGAGGGAGTAGTGGAAGATTTGCACATTCTGCCTGTGTGAATGGATTTGTTCTCACTGAGGAATCTGGGGCATTTAACCAGAGTAATTGCTACCTTTCTTTGGTCGGCAGCCTCAGATCCCTCAATGAGAACAAACTCATTTATATAGCTTCTTTGTATGCAGTTACCATCATAAATTAAGCACCTCTTTCTTCGCTGGAGTAACAGGTATGAGAAATGCAACAGATGCAAATAATTTTCTGGGACTAACGTGTGTATTATATGAAATATCTAACCATGTTCAGGTCATCAGGATGTTCCAAAGTGTTGCTTGAATCACATGAGATGAAAAGTTGTATTTCAGTTTGTGTAAGTTAGAGAGACACATTCATATGGATAGATGTGTATGTATAGAACATCTGCCCCTAGTGACATGGATACTGTAGGACTTAAGTTGCTTTTAGTTCATGCAATGGAATACACACAAAATAGTAGCTTTAAAATAAAGGGATTATTGTTTTCACAAAACAGAAAGTCTACTAGTTCATGTTCTAAAACAGTAGCTGTAGCCCCATGATGAAGCTGAGTCTGACTCTCAGGATTCTTTTGTATTTCTGAACTCATTTATTTTTAGAAGATGATATTCAATCTCTGGTCTGAAGATAATTCTAGCAACTTAAGGTATTATATCTGTGTTCTTTGGAAAAGAGGCCAATGGCAAAAGATCATATTTTCTTTGGGGCTTCTATATTTTCATTTAACAGCAAGGTCTTCACACCTCTAGACACTTATGCCTACAAATCATTGACCAGAACCATGTCTTATGACTGGTTTGGTGACAAGCAAATCTGGGAATATGATTTCTTTCTTTTTCAAACAGGGCTTGCAGACTTCCTAAAAAGCTGTAGCTCTAGAAGAAAGTGATAATATAGTAATATCTGTCACCGTACCAAGTTGTAGCTTTGAAAGTGTCAGAAAACCTATTTCAAGCTCTCCTTCTATTATGTCCCCTGGCAAAAGTTTGTTCAGAGATACGTAAAATATTTGTGTCAACTTTTCTGCAGAATTTTCTGTGGCTTTATACATGATGCAACTGACTGCATTTATTAATGCAGCAAACCCCAAACAGTGCAATTTAATATTTTTTTTTATGATACATAGCTATGCATTACATGCTCACATTTGATGTCATGACCTTTCAATACTGTTCTGGAGTCTGCAGACTGAGGTTCATGGCAGTAGTTGGTGGTTAAAAGGCCTGAGAAAGTTACTAAACGTCTTGTCATTGCAAGGCCAGAGGTTACTTTCTCATTAAATAGAGATGATAATACCTGTTTTCTCCTTCACAGGGTCAGTGTGAATCTTTAATGGGACTCTTGGTAGAAGAGTGTTCTTAGCTCTTCAGAAATAAAGCACAAGTCACAAGATTAGGATGTTGAAAAATCATCTCCTGTTTCTTTGCTGCAGGGCAGGATTGCACTGGAAGTGTTCCTTAAGTATAGCTGGAGTAAGGGTTTTTCTTAATGTTGAGAGACCAATGACAGTGGTAACAATGACAACTCCTTAGTGAGAACACATCCTCTGGCATGCCCTCACCTGCAACACTTTCTATATTTTATTTCATCTTTACTCCCCTAAAGGTTGTGGGAGGACTGTTGCCCTCATTTTATAGTTGAGAACCCTCAGCTTGGAGGTCATCTGGTACCTCAGGAGTACTGTGGTAAATGCAAGTGTTGTGGTGTCTGGGCTGTTTTCTGGCCCAACTTTAACACCTTCTGGCTGAGGTGACTTTCAGCATACTTATTTAACATGCTTCATAATAATTCTCTTTTGCAACAAAATAGGAATAATTGCTCACAGTTTTATTATGAGGATTTAGTGAAATGGTATGTGACTTGTCTCATACAATCTTCTAACAGAACCCACAGGGTTGAAAAGGATATACTTTTTCAGGGACATGAGGAATTGCTTGTATCAATGTTGACTCACAACATTAGTTTCTCTTGTTTCCGAGGAAGATTGCTGAGGTTCCTTGCAAACAACTAACTACCTTTGTGAGCTCAGTTTGTCACTTAATTCTGTATGCCTCAGTTTCCTCATCTCTAAAATGAGAGGTAATGTGGATAAGTACTTCATAGGACTATGGAGTACTGAGGACTGAGGTCAATATTTGTATATAGTAGCATATGGTAAGCACATGATAGAAGATGAAATGGAATGTGTAACGTTGTTATCAAAAATTAGCCTGTTAATCGCCCATCATTATTGAGCCCTCTTCTCTGCACACTTGCCATGAGATGGCACTATGGGGATATGCATAATCACAGTTTGCTTTTCTCCCATTCATTGCTATTCCTTCAGGCTGAAAGCAAATTGGAACAGTTTTTATTTTATTTTTTAAGGTTTGTACCTTCTAAATATTCAAGGGCTTCAATGATAAGAATATATTTAAAGGAAAATGAAATGCATATGAAATATAAGGCACATTTTTCATAGTTTGAATGGGTTTTAAATTATTAGAAAACTAAGGCTAAAGGGAGAAAACTGTGTTTTTATTTCTCTTAGTATTCATCAGTTTAGAGCTAACCTTGCAAATACATTTTGGATGCTAAGATATATAGTAAATAAGTTGATTTGGAAATTCGACGACCTTCATGATATAAATTATTCATGCCATCATGGATAGCACATCTCCTGCATACCATATTTTATCATAGCTATAGCATTTTTTCATTTGTGTTATACAAACAGTGGAGTGGAATCTGTGTCTTGTCCTTTCATTTGTTACAGTGAACTTTTGTGTGGCTCCTCAAGTTAAAGACATCAGAATGAATCCCAGTGTCTTCTAAGGCATAATTTAGTGAGATTCAGGCATTTGGGGAAAAGAAAGGCAACATGGTTTAGTAAGACAAACCTGTGTTCAAATTCCATCTTGCATTTTCCATCAGCTCAGCAGAGTCTCCTTTTATTTATGTGTGAAATGTTAGCAGCAGGGTCAATGGAGAAAGCTCCATCAATGCTGGTCTCCTATTCTCTGCCCTCAAGCTTCTTGGGAAAGGGATGTAATGAGGAAGAGCAGTGTGGTCAGTGTAAAACCTAAAACACGTGGGTGTTTTTAGGAGGAATCTTGCTGTTACTTCCTGAATCAAAATCTTTTTCTTATTACCTAGGATCTGTTGTAGATTTTTCTTTTGTTCCAGATCTGTCTTAGGTTTCCTACTGGTACTCTGCTTTGTTAGTGACAGCTAGGAGATATGATGATTGCAGGAGTCCAGAAGGTTCTGCAAGCCACTCTACCCTAGCATCTTCCACGCTGAGAGTTGGGTCCTGGCCTAGGTAATCACAGAAGGAGCTGTGAAGGCATTAGTTTCCTTTGCAGTGTTCATACAGAGCTTTTGGCTGGCGAGACAGCTTAGGAGGAGACCAAGGCTCATAGTAACCTGTGTTAAGATAATATTAATATTTTTTTTTCCAAGAAAAATACAAAGATTGATGAAAAATTAAAAATATTTATGTGTGAATCTTTGGCTACTCATCCTGGATCATTCATTCTTTGACTACTCATTCTAAAAATCTCTTTTTAGCTTCCTAACTACAGCCATTCATAGTAGAGCAAATATGCTTTTGGTCCATCTTTTCCTTAGTTTACATTTTAATGACCTTAATAGATTTTAGATGTGCTAAATACATGCCTCCCACTAATGAGAATGGACAAAGTTTTCTATTCCAGGGTGATTCTTTTTTTTTTTTGTACCAGGGATTGAATTCAGGGGCACTCAACCACTGAGCCACATCCCCAGCCTTTTTTTTTGTATTTTATTTAGAGACAGAGTCTCACTGAGTTGATTAGGGCCTCACTAAATTGCTGAGGCTGGTTTTGAACTCGTGATCCTCTTGCCTCAGCCTCCCCTGCCACTAGGATTACAGAAGTGTGCCACCGTGTCTGGCCCAGGGTGATTCTGTGTCATGAAAAGGGCGGCTTCAACAGAGAGCTGGTCCTACAACATAGTTACTTTATAACTTTAGAAATAGCTTGGAATCAACAACCCTAAAATATAATCATTTTTATCAAACACACTCTAATGTGGCACTGACTCAAATTCATTTTTATGTATAAGGCCAGCTTTCCCATGGGTATGTTTGTCACCAGGAAGAAACTTTGTAACTTCACCAGGAAGTTATTTTATTTTATGGTGACAAGATAGATGTAGATTTTTTTTTTCCTGCTGCTTCTGTGGCATAATTGGCCATGACATTTCCTGAAAAATATTCACTCTAAAGTCTTTGTTTCAATTCCATATTATACAGTTGTAATCACATCTCTCACTGTGTGTGTGTGTGTACACGCATTTGCATGTCTGGCAAAAACCCTGTGTTGGAGTTTCTAATGAAATAATAGCCTGATTTCAGTCCATCTTTCAGTAAAAGTGGAGTGACCATCCATTGATACACGAAAGTAAAGTTGAAAATATCATGATACAATGCCCTTTGTTTCTTAATAGCATGTGAATTTGTCATTATCAATGTGTTATATCCATATTTGAGGGTATGTCTGGATATTCAAAGATATGTCATAAAAGGGCCACAATTCATTGATGGATGCTAACTTGCAAGGGAGCATGTGGAGGGGAATTGAGATTCCAGGGCTTCTAGGGTAGAAGGGGGAATTCTTTCCCCCATAAACCTATTGCTGAGCCCATGGCCTTGTGCACTCGATATAGCAGGTACTGACTTGTGAACACATAAGCCTGTGGTTGTGCCCTGCCCCCTACCACTCCCAGAGGTCCTTCTTTAGCTCTGTGGCAGCTCCAATCTGAAATGTAGCACTCTTTTCACCTGCGGAATGGGAGGGAGGGCATGCAGTGTGCTTCCCCGTGGTGATGAAATGTGTCTGTGAATCGTCACATTGGCAAGGGAGCTAGAGTGGGCCTGTATGTACATGCTGGCTGCTGTCCATGGGGTTCTGGAAAATAGCTCATGGCCAGAACAATTAAGGTTCTGTAAAAATATACTAATTTTAACATATTTTTCTGCCTCACAAAGAAGTGCCATATGGGCTATCAATGGACTTAGAACAAACTATATTTTAGTATCTATGTTGCTTGGCCCTTAGCAAAAGTGCAGCTACGATCAGACATATTCTTGATTGTTTGCCCCAAGTAAATTTGTCTAGTTCAGTTCTCCTGGGGCAGAGGATTTAGAATTGTGTCTAGTGATGTCCCTTGGGTTCCATGAAATCCTCCAAGAGGCCACTCTTGAAGACAAACTTCAGCAAAGTGGGTCTCATTTTATTTCAGCCAGAGCCCTCTGCTTTTACCATTCTCAGTATTGGTTTGTAATATGGAACGTTGAAGAAAAGCTTCTGGTTGTCTTTCAAAGTATTCTCTTCATCCCTGAAATGATACAGGCCATTTGAGAGCTGTGTACTTGAACTTCATTGCTTGACTCCTTGTAGAATAACTTTTACTGACTTGTACTTTGTTACTGTACCCTAGGAGTGTTCCAGGAATGCCAAGAGACTCCGCCATATGCAACTTGCGGTTGTCTGTTTTATTTGATGAAGTAATGTGCTCATCTGTATTTATGAGGACTCCTGGGGTAAATCTCTTCAGTGCTTGAGAGAAGGACAATGGCTTTTCTTGGAGAGAAAAGAAAAAAAGGAGTTATACACATGAGGACTATAGGACTATAGTAGCTATTTCTTTTCTTTGGTCACTAGGAAGCTCATGTTTAGATTTGTTACCCACCTTTAGCAATTTTGCAGATGGATATTTAGGGTTATTAACTTCTATCCTTGGTATCCTTTTGTACTGTTCAAGATTTTTATCCTCTATGCCTATGTGTCTTTACATATTTTTTTCATAATTCATGCATTATGGAATGTTATCTCAGCTGTCTTTTTAACACCAGGCAGCATTTCTCTCTTTCTTTCATCTTATTATTTTGCATTGCTGGGGATTGAATCCAGGGTTTCACACTTGCTAGGAAAGCACTCTACCACTGTCCTACATTTCAACCTTTTAATATATTTTAGAAGGTTGTACCTGGAGGTTATAGTTCCATGGCACAGCATGGCCTAGAATGCACATGGCCTTGGATTCAGTACTATCCACCCCAAACAAAAACAAGAACCAAGCAAACAAACAAATAAAAAAAATTCTATTGGATATCTAGCATCACATTGGACTTCAGCTACTCTAAAGTAAATGCCTTTTATCTTCCCTTTCAAATCCATCTCTTTTCTTCTTTCTCCTCTTTGGGTTCCATGGGTTTAGTCATCTAGGTTTGCAGTCATGCTGTCCTATTTAATCTCCTTCCTCTTATATAACACACCCAATTGTCAACCAGATCCTTTTAATCCAACCTGAGCCCTACCTCTCAAATCTCTCCAGGTCTTTTTCATCCATGAGTAGTTACCTGGACTGTTTTACCAGTTTCCTAACTGCCCCTGATTTCTGTAACATCATCCACTAATAATCCTTATGCACACCGATTTCAATTATTTCAAAGTCATTCTCTTCCCAGAATTCTTCTTGTTACTATCCACAGCATGAGCTCAAATCCCCCAAGGATCTTTATAATTTGGTCCCCAGTCTGTGTTGTGTCTCTCATCTCTGTGCATTTCTTCCTGCTCCTTGTGTCCTTCCCTGCAACCACCCACCTCACCACTAGTTCCCCAACATGATATGCATTTCCACGCCTTGTGGTTCATTCTGCCTGATGTGTCCTTCCTGACTCCTTCTAGCCCTTATGATTCCCTGGGTTCTTCTCAGCTATTATCTTGTGTGAGGTTCCCCCCTCTTTTTCTCAGCACAGAAGAGTAATTGCCTTGTCTTCAGTCTTCCCATCTATTTTTTTATGCTACTTTTAGAGGATTCTTTACCCTTTTTTGAACTTTGTTGTGTTTACTTACCTTTCTTCTCCAAATTTGTGAACTATTTGGAATTTGGCTGAGTGGAAGGGAACATGCATACCAGTTTTCTGCCAATCTTGCTTTCTCTTAAGAATAAAATGCAACTGACTGAGGGGCTACCAAGTCCATAGAATCAATGAAGGCTTCTGTGGGTCTGTGGGTAAGGATTGAAAGTGTGACTGATTAACTGCTGACCTTCAAATATTGGTATTGTATGTGTTATCATCTTCAGGTTAATGGAAGATTTCTAATACTATCATGATAAAGGTGCCAGAAGTCAAAGTGAGTTTTCATCATTTATGAACAGAATAAACTTAATCTGATTTTCTTTTATTCTTTTAGGAATAGGCAAGTCAAGAGGCTGAGAAGTCTGAAGAATGTTTCCAAAGGATAATCTGGCTGTTACTTGCTGGGTATGGAGGAGCATGAGGAAGCTGTTTCTATTACTGTCTCTCTTGCTGCCCCATGCAGCTCATTTGGAAGGCAAAAGAGATAATCAGTTCATCTGGAAACCAGGTAGGAATGTCCTGGCTGTTCCTTTGTCCCATTGTTATTAATGAGAAATCATGCTTCCCATCCTTGATCTTATTATGGAATAGTGGGAAATATACAGGCAGGAAAAATAAACCCTTTATTTTATAGCTTACATTGGATTTTTATTCTTGCATAATTGTCACCGCTATCCGTGATGCTTGTTATGCTTCAAAATTTTCATGTTGTTGTCAATTAAAGTTATGATTTCCATAGTTACATCTACTTCTCCTTTGTGAAATATTTCACCACTGTGCAGCACAGTTGCAGCAAAAATGACATCTGAATTTAGCAGGTATCCTTTGCTACAAATGCTTTGGAACAGTCCTGTATGAGTCTTTCTTTCAGGGTTCAAACTAGTTAGCTATTTAGTATTAAATACTTTCCAGCATACATCCTGTATATCTAGGTTTGGGGGCATGAAATATTATTCTAATAGTTTTGCTTACTAGTTGTGACTATAAAGTCATCTTAATGATGTTGGTGATCCTTAGCTATATTATGTATAATCTTTTCATATATATGAATAAGTTGAGCTTGGTGTTTGGAAGCTTATATATAACTTACATTCTTCCTTAAATATTTCCTTAATTTAGCTGTGAAAAAAATTTGTTAATTTAATTTCAAAGTTAATAATTTATTAAGTTAAATTATGAGCCCCATATATCTTGGCTCTTTGTGTCACTGATACTTTTTTGTTCTTCTGGATTTTAATTTTCTTAACATTTCACAATCAGATCGTTTAAAATATTTATTACTGTTTCAAGAATCCTTTCTTGCAAATACAGATAACTTATACTCCTAATATAGTGGAAGGAAAATGTGATGTTGTAGAAGATCTATGGTTCTCAGAGTTTTCATTTTGGTCTCATCATCTGTAAATTAAATAGACTGTGAACGTATTGTCACCATGGAAATATGTATAAAAGTGATATTTGTAATATTTAAATGACTTTGCAAAAATGAAAGTGAATTATGCTTTAAAGGATATTAAGTAAAAAACTCCAGCACCATTAGAGAGATAGTCTGGAGGAAATTTAATTGCATCAAAGCCCCTATAAATTAATTTAATTGTGGCTCCAAAACCACAGTAGTGATTTGTGTTTTTCCCCCTTTAGAGTAGTTTTAGGAGACTTTGAAAATAGTTTTAAAAGTCAATGTTGCTTTTCTGCAAATGGAGCTATTTTGTTTTAATAACAAAAGACAAATATTTTATCACATTAAAATAAGCACATTTATCTGATTCTACTCCTGTCTAAATTTCTCCAAAAAATGCAATTAAAATGACAAATAGCAAATTTGAGATGAATGAGATATGTTAAGAGAATGGGCTTAATTTGAAGTAAATTTAAAAAATATCTGCTGTTTCAAAAGTAGGTCATTAGAACTGGAAGGAGCAGAATCAACTCTACACTGAATGAATACATTGATAACTGTCAAACTTGAGGTTTAGCAATGAGGATCCTTCCTATCAGATACATTGCATGTTCAAATGAATATCCAGGTCATTATTTTCATTTTCCCTGGTGTTCTTTGCTTCCTTCCCTTCTTGCTGTTACATTACAAAGGTAGTAAGTAAGATACATTTCTCTCATTTCTGAATTCAATTCTAAACCAAATTATTTGTACCTGATCATATATTTTAAAATAGGAAAGTTGAAGCAGTATAAAATTAAAGCAAAAATCCAGACTATGTATTGAATTCACCAATCTCTTTAGGGTTCTAAAATTTTCCTTGCATGTGTACATATATATTGTACATATTTATGTATACAAATTACAACACACAAGTATTGCTATTAATGTTGTTTAGGATTTTTCCAGGAAAGAAATGGCTAGGGAAAAACACTATTCATGAAAGTGGGCGAGGCCGAGGAGAGTTTGAAGACAGCCACCAGGATTGTGCAGTGCCCCTAATTACATCAGTTGGGGGGTCTTTACAATTTGTAGGCCAACAGGGGTAAGGAAAAAGAATGGTTTCTAGAATCTCAAGAAAAAAGCATTCATCTGTAGATGCAGTGCCTTCCAGATGCCTTGGCCTTTAGAGGACTAGAACCAACCAAAGGTAGAAACTAGGAAAGGAACTGGAGAGTGAATGGACCTTGCCTCATCTTTCCTTCTGTTTCATCTTCTCCCGAAGTTTCCATTGTCTGAACTCTACCAGAAGCCACAAGAGAGGAGAGCCTATTGAATCCATGTAGATGGGCCTCCTGGGCAGGGAGGATGGTGGAGAATGATGGATATGAAAATACCTAATTAATACACATACACAACTAGAATCATGCTCTCAGCTTTCTTTTTTTGCAGCTTCATTTATCTCATATAATTTATCATATAATTGACATATAATGGTCTTGATGAATATTACATCATAGAGCCCATAGGTCAGCCTCATCTTTTAATGATTGTCTAGTATTTTTGCATGTTTTAATAAAATAAGTCATTTCACTAGTTTCCTTTTCATTTATTTTTTCTTTCCCCGTTGCTTTGCATTTCTGTGGTTTCTAGTTTCTTTGCTTTTATAAAAACTAATGACATGGATGAATCAGGATTTTAAAGGTAAGAAGTAGATTTATTTACTTGAGGAACCATATATCCTGGAGCAGTTCTGGATCACCCCTTTCATAGTCAACTTTGAAACCTTAAAATCTGTTACCTATTGATGAGTTTACTATATTTCATTTCGATTTTAAAGCTGTTTTTAGTTGAAACTAGTAATAATTTTTACAGCATGTTATCACATCACAAGACCGATGTAATCTGGAATTTGAATAGACTTCCATGGAGACTCAGGTAAGTATATTTTAGAAACCTGGAAACCATTCTCTTGGTTTAGATTGTAGTGTCATCCACTTAAACTCTTTGTTAGTGTCTATTGTTTTTTCTTTGAATCAGAACATTAGATGTTAGTCAACTTTACCCAAATTAGTGGCATTTCTAGGTGAGTCATGGTTTCAGAAAAACAATGGATTGATAAATAATAATATATGTTGCTAAAGATTTCTGTACTAAAGGAGAGTCTAGTGTATCATAGACTGTGGGGTCATTGATCTGGCAAGGCTGTTGAATGCCTGATCAGTTAGTTAGTGTCAGGCTATCTACCATTCATGTGAAGAAAGAAGGGTCACGTTAGGAAGAGTATCAGTTAAGGAATAAGGTTGCCTTCTGTTGTAAGTTTAGGTATGTAATTATTCATGTGTACCTTCTTTGTAGGAGACAGTAAGTGGTAGTTTGTAAAAAGTTCTAAGTATTAATTCTAAGAGGTGCACTCATCACTCATTCCACTAATACCTACTGAGTGCTGACTGTGTGTCAGACACTGTTACAAGGATGTGAGATAAGTGGAAAATTGAGAGTAAGTCAGACAAATCCTTGGTTTTCAGGAACTGGGTACTAAACGTGATCAGTAGTTAGAGAACAGGTTAGATGATGAGAAGTGCGAAGAAGCACAGACAGGGCAAAGAAGACGGATATATGGTGGTAGATGAGAGACTGATAGTTTTAGTTGGTTGTCCATGGGATACCTCAAGAAGGAAGTGAATTTGAGTGAAGACCTTCAGGAAGTGAGGGAGCCAGCCATGGGGATATTGACAGATGGATGGTGCAATAGGGCAGTGGCTCTGAGACAGGAGTGCCTGGGACACGTTTAAAGACCAAGAGAGGAGCCCAGCATGCTGCAGCAGAGAGAACATGGGCATAGTGATGGGAGATAAGGACAGAGAGGTGGGGGGGCCAGATCAGTTGTGTTCCTCAGAGGACAAGGTTGTTACTTTGGATGATACACAAAGACGCTAGAGGGATTTCAGTGAGCAGTGACATGATCTGACTTTCTTTTTAGTAAAATTTGAGAAGGGTCCTTGTGGTAGGTAGGTAGTTGAAAAGGGTAGAGCAGAAAGACCAGTTAGGCAGCTAGAGAAATAAGGAGTGATGATAATGATCTGACCCAAGGTCATGGCATGAAGATGGTGAGAAAGGGTTGAGTTCTGGATATAGGTAGGGCCATGTTTTTCTGCCAGAGGTGATTTTGGCCATGTATGAAGACATTTCTGGTTGGCACAACTAGGTGTGCTACTAAATATCCTACAATGCACAGAATGGCCCTCCTCAAGAAAGGAATTATCAGGCCTCCAAATATCAATGGTGCTCAGGTTGAAAACCCTGATTCAGGGCACAGCCCTCAGGATTTGTGATGGGGTGGGAGGGAAGAGACATTAGGTGATTTGGACTTTTCCTTGAGCAGCTGGAAGAGTGGAGTTGACATATTTAAGATGGGCTGTCTGGGAAGGAGCTGCGATGCAGAGAATGCAGTATTAGGAGGTAGGTATTGGGCAGTGTGTTAGAAATTCATGTGGAAGTGTTGACCAGAAAGTGAGATGTGTAGGGTCTGATTCAGTAGGAGACTTTTGCTGGAGAAATTAATTTGGGAACCGCAAGCAAAGTGGTAGAATTTAAACGTGAAGCCTTAGAAATGAAGAGATGAGCTTGAGATATGTGATCCTAAATATGTAGTGGATCACATTCTAATTACTTCCATTTGGAAGCCAAATGACATTAAAACATTATTTTGGTAAATGCATATAAACTTTGCCATTTTAGCAGTTTTAAAGGTGTAAAATTCAGTGATATTTAGTACATTTGCAGTGTGGTGGAACCATTACAGCTATCTAGTTCCAGAACATTTTCATTATCTAAAATTACATTTGCAACTGATCTTATAAAAACTAGGAAACAAATTTTTTTTTTTTTGGAAAACAAGTTCCAAAAGAAAAAGATATTCTGTATTCGTTTTTTTGTGACAGATTTTTTAAATAGCCTAAGTCATTCTAAGAGATCACTCTGGCGTAATGAAAAGTGCTAAAGTTTTGTGCACAAGCTGAATCCTCAAATCCTGAGTGTTTAATGGGGAGAAAGTTATTGAACCTCTATGGGCCTTATTTATCTGAAAATGGGTAAACAATCAACATTTCACAGGATTGTTTTGAGAAGCAAGATACTATTTTGAAATGCTTATTGTGTAAGTGGTTACTCAGATGTTACTATTTCTATCATTATGTTATAATTTCATATTTGAAATATTTGATTTTATTATACAACTTTTGCATGCATTTCTTAGACACACAAAAGGAAAGTTTGTTTTATAGTTTTATATACCTTATTAATAAATAATTATAAGTAATATTATAGACATTTACTTTCTTGCCATATGCCAAATCCTTGGAAAGTTTTAATTTTCATAGTTTCTACCCAGTGAATAAAATGGGTGAGAAGAATGACCTATGTTCTAAGAACTAAGTAGAAAGATTGGAATTATTCTTTTGGGGAAAAAAAAGGAGATGATCGAAATCACATTGCATAAGGAGAAAAGGATCTTACATACGTTCATATTTATTATAGTTTAAGTAATATTTTCAATGTTGAAAGTACTTTAAGGAAAAATTGCATTATATATTATACATATATTATATTAAAGTTCAGAAGTATTTAGAGAAAATAAAATGTTCTTGGAAGAAAGCTATTTTTTGATAGTGCAATAAGCCCATGAAATATTTTCTCTGGATCATTTTAATTTCTTCCATGGGTTTTAGTTAATGGAGAAGGCACATGTTTATTATACTTTCAGTGGTGGTGTTTCTGTGATAACAAAAATTTTAGACATACGGGGCTTGGGATTTACTGCTAAAATTTTTAATCATTTTTCATTAGAGACTACAAGCGCTAATTTCATGATATTGCCAATAAGTCAGAAAAAATGTATATTACCCAAATAACATAAAATATACTTCTCTACTATTTTTTCCTAAATAGCACTAAAATGTAGGTTTCATGAGAACAGGGTATTTTGTTGGATTTGTTCACTAATATATTTAAGAACTTAGAACACCAATAACTACTGTATAAAAATATACCCAGCCCATTAATAAGGGGCACTGTTTTTTGGTGTGTGTGTGCATGCATACATGTTTGTGTGTGTGTGTTGTGTGTCTGAGATGTGAGGAGACAAAAATGTATGATCTATGTTATTCTGGAGCTTGAAGATATTGAGGATCTATGAAATTACTGAAACCAAAGTCACACTTTACAGATTAGTGAATGTGGAAATAAAGTCTATATTTCCACATTGCTTGATTTTACTAGCAGTGGTGATCATATGTGGAAAAATGTTTTCAACTCATTTTCTTAAAAAATAGAGTACAATATTCTGGAAAATAACGTTAGAGATAAAATAGCGTTAAAAATAAAAATATTACTACCACACTTAGGTGAGATAGACCTATAGTATCTCATCTTACCAGTTCCATTCCACAGAGGGACACAGTTTCTGTTATTTTGATGTTTATTCTCATATTTAACTCCATATTTCTAAGCAGCATTTTCATTATTGATACTTCTTGATTTATAAATATTAGATATTTCCTATCAATCTGCTGTTATGCTAAATGAGGATTTGATCTCTCATCCATCTACCTCTACCGTCCTACCTGCAGTCTTCCAAACTAGTTGTATCAAGATCTTTAAGTCAATGGGTGCTCATTTCCTATGTAGATATTGTTCTATGCTGAGCCAACAAGTGTACCCTCTCTCTTTCAGCTCTTTGTTTTATAAAGAAATGAAAAGTGGCCTCATTTTGTTTTCTGTGTGGTCTTTGAGCCTATTGCTGTTTTTCCCCAAATACTCCATTAGAGATGTCACATGCCCAAACATTCCAGTGCAGCTCTTAAGAATAATTACATTATTTTCTTTGGGAGATCTTTGTGCAGCCATCTGTCCCCTGAATTCAGTCTGGACTACAGTGTCTAGGTGTTTTCTGTGGAACTTCCCTTCACTCCCTTTCGTCTTGAATTCCTTCTTTCCTGTGCTTGTTTCTCTCCCTTGCGTTATTTTCCAGAATGGCTAAGTTTATCTTCTGGTACTGCTGAAACAGGGTGTGTTGAAAGTAATTTTCAAACCCTCTTAGGTTGTGAAGGGTCTGTGTGCTTGTGTTGGATTGATACCTTGGGTGTGGAGTTCAAGATTAAAAAGTGCATTTTCCTTCAGAATTTTGAAAGTCTTACTCCATCGTGTTATGGCTTCCAGTGTGGTTAGCGAGAAGTTCAGTGCCACTCCGATCTCATCTGTTCCTTATGAAACTCTTCATGGAGACATATGAACTCTCTAACTAATGTTCAACTTTGAGACATTTCCCATTTTTGTTTTTGTTTACATTTTTATTCCAGTTTCTAAAATTTTTCTTCTATTTTCAACCATCCTTTTTGAATTTTTTTTTAGTCATCCCATTTTTTTTTGTTATATGATCTTTTAGTTATTCTAAGATTTGAAAAAGATTGTATCCTGTGTCACAGATATAGGGCTTATTCATTCAGGGATTTTAATGCTTGCTTTTTTTCCCCTTGGGTTCTATCCACCATTTATTCTTCTTTTAATGCACGGTTCCTGTTTTATTCACTTGTTTCTTCAAGGGTGGCCATAGAGATGGATAGCTTTCTTCTAATGCATATTGATTATTGACAGTCTCATTAGTATCTCACTTTATTAAAAATGAAATACTAAAAACTGATTGGTTATTCCTTGCAACTGACTCAGTTGTTGGACTTCGCTGTCAGAACTTCTTGAGTGGCGAGCTGGCTTTTTTATTGAAGGTGGGTTTCTCAAAAATCTATATCCATCAGTACTTAAAAGTCTTTTCTCTGAGGCTGGTCTTATTTAAGGTGAAGATTAAGCAGCTATAACAAAGATGCTCCCAAATATAATGGCTTAAAACCCCAGAAGCTCATATCTCTTTTATGTGAAGGTCACAGAGTTAGTGGTCCAGAACGACTGATGGGCAGCTCTGCTCTCTGTGTTTATTCAGCCAGGCATTTTTCTTTTATTTTCCTGAAGGACATTATCTTTCTCCATCCATCCAAGCTGGACTACAGGCATTTCTACTATCTATTGGATGAAAAGGGCACAGAGCTGAAGTCAGGAACAAGAGGTTTCATATAAGTGACAGAAGTTGAACACATGTTCTGTTTCTCTATATCAACTAGCCACAAGATAGTGACTTGGAACAATAATTGTCATTGATTTTGTTCACACATTGAGGGGGTGACTGGACTCAGTTAGGAATGATCACTTCATAGCGGAGTCTGCAGTTATCTGGGAGGATTCTTCACTCATGTACCTAGTGACTGGACTGGGAAGACTCAAACAGGGGTTGGAGCAGCTGGAACTCTTTGGGTATCTTTTTCCTTGTGTGTTCTCTTCATATGGGGCTGCAGAATCCCAGAGGAAGCTTCTGCCGAGAAATAAGAAGGCATTGCATGGCTTGTGGTTGCTCAGCCTGGGAGTCATGTGTGGACACCAAAGCTGCATTCCATTGTTTCCAAGTAAGTCTCTGAAAAGAGAGCTCAGGTTCCATCTTCTGATCAGAGGTGTGGCAAAGGATTTCCAGACTGGTTTTAAATCACAATTCATCACTTCTCTTTAGAATTCACTGGTAAGAGGGGAGTCACCTGGTCACAAAGGAAGGTGGAAGGTATAGCCTGTGTTTGGGTAGCAATGTCAGAAGGGAAAATAGATTTATCATAATAGGCAGCCTTCATTCCAGGGGCTATCCTGTGTCTCCTGTACTGCACGACTGAAAAGAGAGCAAGGGGAGAGTTCTTGGCCCAACATAGATACTTCTTCTTTTTACTTCATTGCTCTCTTTTGAGCTAACTCATGGTTGCCTTCTCCTTTGTCTGCTCTTCTCAAAAATGTTTACTTGACTTGAATTTTGCTCTTTGCCTGCTGAGATTGGGTAAGGGACAGAGGAAGGGGACTAGAGGGCTAATTAACTCGATTTGTAGATTTAAAATTATTCTCTATTTCAAGTCACAAGCCTAGTTCCTTATCAATGTCTCTAATTCTCCAGCCATCTCATACTTTTTTCAGTATAAATTTCTTTTTTGTTGTTATCATGCCCTTCTGTAATGACTTAATCTTCAGCATCCTCTACCTTAACAAGAGGTGTAGAGCTCCTCTCTCTGCTCTTCAGGTCTCAGAACTCATTTCTTTGGGACCACTGTCTCTGTATTTCTGATCCTTTTTGGGTTATATCTTTTAGTACCTTTACTGTTGTTTCAACAGGGTAACTGGAGGATGTGAAAAAACATATCATCCCCATACAATGGGGATGTCTTCACTGTTTTGTTTTTATTGGTGCATTATAATGATACATAATAGTGTGGGATTCATTGTGACATATCTGTACATGTATCTATCTATCTATCTATATTACATAATCTCATCAATTTAATTCTCCTTGCCTTCCCCTGGACCCTTCTATGCTTCTGGTCTCATATTTTATTTAGTTTTTATAGAAACTGGGTTAATTGTGATTATTTATACATGACATAGCAAAATACTGTCAATTTTGTTTCCCAATACCCTTCCTCTGCCCCTATTCCTTATCCTCTATTCTGCTGATCTCTCTTCTATTTTTGTGAAATCCCTTTTTTGTTCTCCTTTTTCCCCCTAGCTTCCTCATTGAGAGAACATTTGACCCTTGACTTTCCAAGTCTGACTTCTTTCACTTAGCACAATGTTCTACAGTTCCATCCATTTACTAGCAAATGACATAATTGTATTTGTCTTTAAGGTGGAGTAAAACTCCATTGAGTGCAAATACATCACATTTTCTTTGTCCATTCATCTGTTGACACTTGGGCTGGTTCCATTACTTGGTTAATTCATTTACTTTTTATGACTTTTAGTAACTTTTGGTTGTTTATTCTGGATAGGAAACGTGGTGAACTAGGTGAATCTTAAGGAAATTGACCTAGATGTTCTCTTTGAGCATGTGTTACAAAATGTATCTATTATAGAATCAACTGACCACCAAACTTTTTCCAGATTAAAAGTTTTTTTTTTTTTTTTAAAAAGCTTTATTCAAATGTTCATTGGTTATACAGGAGTGAGAGTGTGTGTGTGTGTGTGTGTGTGTGTGTGTGTGTGTGTGTGTCAAATTGAGCTACTGGATTGGTGATTGCTATAGGAAAGGTTTCTGACTGGTGGTCAGATTATCAAGGGACAAACACCATGATGGCACCTGCAAATATATCCATTCAACTTTGTCTTCTATGACAGTATTTTGACATCAAACTCATTTGAATTATGATTAACTAAGAAATAAAGGTTTCTAAGCAAAGAAAGATAAGAGTAAAGTTCAAAATAAGTCATACCTATCAAAGTGAAATTGAAACATGAATTAAAGACAAAATGAGAGTATTATACATTCATGAAACAACCTTAGAAGCTTATTTAGTTAACATCTTCATGGTCATGATCTTAGGTGCTATAAAGTACCACCACTCTTGAATGGAATGAAAATGCCCACATTCCTGTGGGCTCCTTATTTACTATATTCATGCAATTATTTTTTATTTCAACAAAGTCCTAAAAATTTATACACAGATGACATCTGTGCAGCATACATTAATGCCACACTGAGGTTCAGAAAAATAATTTAAAAGTGTATATTTAACTTCACTCATAATTATTACTTTCTTTCAATAATATTTACATTAAAGCTTATTTTTTTGGTGTTCAAGTATTTTGAGTTCTTTATATATCCTGGAGATTAATGCTGTATTTGAGGCAAAGATTTTCCTCCATTCTGTAGATTCTGTCTTCACACACTTTCCTTTGCTGTGAAGAAGCTTTTTAGTTTGTTTTAGTTTTTTTCCCCCTGCTGTGACTAAAGGACCCTACCAGAACAATTGTAAAGCAGGAAATGTTTATTTGAGGGCTCACAGTTTCAGAAGTCTCAGTCCATAGAAGTCCAGCTCCATTTCTTGGGGCTCAAGGGGTGAACACCACGGTAGAAGAATGTGGCAGAGAAAAAGCAGCTCTCATGATGGTCAGGAAGCAGAGAGAGACTCCACTCTCCAGATACAAACTGTATACCACATAGACATGCCCCCAGAGAAACACTTCCTCCATCCACACCCCACCCACCTCTAGCCACTACTTAGTTAATTCCATCAGGGATTAATTCACTGAGATTAGGTTAAAGCTACAACCCAGTCATTTCTCCTCTGAGCCTTCTTGCATTGTGTCACACAGGAGCTTTTGGGGGACACCTCATATCCAAACCATAATAGTTTGTTACCATCCCATTTATTGATTCTTGATTTTAATTCTTGTGCTTTACGAGTCTTGTGGAGAAAGTCAATTCCTAAACCGACATGATGGAAAGTCGGGCCTATTTTTCTTCTAGTAGATGCAGGCTTTCTGGTCTAATGCCTAAGTCTTGCTTGATACACTTTGAGTTGACTTTTGTGAAGGGTGCGAGATAAGGTTCAATTTCATTCTGCTATGTATGGATTTCCAATTTTCCAGTCTGGTATCATGATGCCTTTGGCTTTGCTTTTCTCAGTAAGGATTGCTTTGGCTATTCTGGGTCTCTTATTTTTCAAATGAATTTCATGACTTAACACCAAAAACAAAACAAAAACCAAACCCAATCAATAAATGGGCAAAGGAACTGCACAGGCACTTCCCAGAAGAAATACAAATGGTCAATAAATATATGTAAAAGTGTTCAACTTCTCTAGCAATGAGAGAAATGCAAATTAAAACTACACTAAGATTCAAGAATACAAGTAACAACAAATGGTGCTGAGAAAATTGGAAATCCATATGCAACAAAATGAAATTAAACCCCTATCTCTCACCATGCACAAAACTGAAGTGGATCAAGGACCTAGGAATTAAACCAAAGATGCTGCATCTATTAGAAGAAAAAGTAGGCCTAAATCTCCATCATGTTGGATTAGGCCTCAACTTCCTCAGTAAGACTCCTATAGCACAAGAATTAATATCAAGAATCAATAAATGAGATGGATTCAAACTAAAAAGCTTCTTCTCAGCAAAAGAAACAATCAGTGAAGTGAATAGAGAGCCTACTAATTGGGAACAAATTCTTACCACACATACATCAGATACAGCGCTAATCTCTAGAACTCAACAATCTTAACACAAAAAAAGAAAAAACAAAACAAAACAAATAACCCAATCAATAAATGGGCCAAGGAACTGAACAGACACTTCTCAGAAGACGACATACAATCAATCAATCAAATATATGACAAAACGTTCAATATCTCTAGCAATTAAAGAAATGCAAATCAAAACTACTCTAAAATTTTATCTCACTCCAGTCATAATGGGAGCTATTAAGAATACAAACAACAATAAGTGTTGGTGAGGATGTGGGGGAAAAGCACACTCATACATTGCTGGTGGGACTGCAAATTGGTGCAGCCAATATGGAAAGCAGTATGGAAAAGTAGGAATGGAATCACCATTTGACCCACCTATCCCTCTCCTCAGACTATACCCAAAGGACTTAAAATCAGCATACTATGGGAACACAGCCACATCAATGTTTATAGTAGCACAATTCACAATAGCTAAACTATGGAACCAACCTAGATGTCCTTCAGTAGATAAATGGGTAAAGAAAATGTGGTATACATACACAATGGAATATTCTTCAGCATTGAAAGAGAATAAAATCATGGCATTTTCAGGTAAATGGATGGAGCTGGAGAATATAATGCTAAGTGAAATTAGCCAATCCCCGAAAACTAAATGCCAAATGATTTCTCTGATTTAAGGATGCTGATCCATATTATGCTGTGGGGGTTGGGAGGATTAAATGAATTCTAGATAGGGCAAAGAGGAAAAGGGGAGGGAGGGAAAGGGAGGAGTCATAGGGATAGGAAAGACTGTGAAATGCAATGGTCATCATTACTGTAACTACAAGTACGAAGACACAAATGATGTGACTCTATTTTGTGTACAACCAGAGATATGAAAAATTGTGCTCTATATGTGTAATATGAATTGTAATGCATTCTGTTGTATTATATAACAAATCAAAATTAAAAAATAAAAAAAAAGAATATAAGTAACAATAAATGTTGGTGAGGATGTGGGGAAAAAAGTACACTCATATATTGCTGGTAGGACTGAAAATGGTGCAACCACTCTGTAGAGCCGTATGAAGATTCCTCAAAAAATTAAGTACAGAACCACCATTTAACCCAGTTTTCCACTGCTTGGTATATATCCAAAGAACTTAAAATCAGCATACTACAGTGATTCAGCTACATCAATGTTTGTAGCAGCTCAATTCACAATAGCTAAGCAATGGAATCAATCTAAGTGCCCTTCAAAAAATGAATGGATAAGGAAATTGTGGTATATATACACACTGGAATATTACTCAGCCATAAAAAAGAATGACTTTATGACTTATGCCAGTAAATGTAAAGATATAGAGTCTATCGTACTAAACGAAATAACCAATCCCAAAATACCGAAGGCTAAATGTTCTTTTTGATGTGATGTTGCTAATACACAATAAGGGGATGAAGAGGGAAGAATAGAAGTTCAGTGGATTAGACAATGGGGAATGAAGGAAAGAGAAGGGACATGTTAATAGGAAAGATAGTAGAATGAGCTGGACATAACTTTTCTATGTTCATATATGAATACACCATCAGTGAAACTCCACAGGTACAACCACAATAATGGGATCCTAAGTAGATTGAGTTGTACTCCACCTATGTGCAATATGTCAAAATGTATTCTATTGTCATGTATATCTAAAAAGACAAATAAAAAATAAAGCTTATTTTCTTCACCAAAGTATGATCATGAAATAGTCATCTCATTCTTTTGGTTTTTTTTTTCCCCTCTTTAAAGTTAATATAGGAATAAAACTGTGGATTATGTAGGGAATCTGTGATATTGGCACCCACTTACATTGATAAGTCCAGTTTCCCCAAAAGTACAAAATGAAAGCCATTATGGATATAATTTGTTTTATCATCAAATGATAGATTTCATTCATGAACAATCTTTACTACAAAACTAACAATAAATGATAAAAATAACATGGGTTTTTTTTCCTCAGGGTTAATAATTTTTAATGGAATGCAGCTGCTCAAAGTTTTCTATTGCTAAGTACATGCACTATGTTGAAAAGGATGCTACATTTTGAATCTTTTTTAGAAAACTTATTTGAGACTTAATTACCTAGCTATATATGTACAGAATTTTATACCATTTTCAAATATTAATGTTTATAAATCATACAGAAGCTGACAGTACATACCAAGCGGGGTGGTAGAATGGTTCAGAGCATGAGCACTGAAATCAGACTGCTAGCTTCTGTGACAAACTGTGTGTGACCTTGGGTAAGGTCCTTAACTTCATGCCTCTACTTTCTCATCAGCACAATGGAAATAAAAAAAACTGACTTCATATTCTGTAGTACATGCTCAAACTAAATTTTGTGTATTCAGAAGTAAATATTACAAGCTCAAAGTCATAGTAAGCACTTAAGTAATTTTATTCTTTATTACTGGAAAAGGAGTGTTACTTGATAAGACTTATTCCCTATCCTCTACCTCTGACATGTAGAATATATTCTAGTTTGGATAAATAGGCATGCATTTAATAATAAATCTCATTTCTCTAAAGAGGCAATTAATTATTCTTTATCTGTACTGTATCTTTCAAAATAAGTGTACAAGTTTCCCTTTTACCGTGTGTTTCTGGTGGCATGCCTCATGTACCTTAGCCGTTTCAAATATTGTACCTTCGATATTTTCCCCTGACGTTCCTATTCATAAAACTCTATTTTATTGTTTTCAAAGCAAGAGCTGTGGGATTCTTTTCAAAGCAATAACCATGCAGGATGCAGTCTCAGAGCTTTCTTAGAACTGATAATGTATGTGGCCAGTTCAACCAAGCCTGGGTTCAGGCTTTGATAAGTGCTCTGCATTGACTTCTATCATCTTCAGACTGAAAAGAGGGAAAGCCAGCGTGCAAGTGGCACCATTATATTTGGCAATAAGTTAAAAATTATAATATTCTAGAACCCCTTCCTCTTTCATTTATCTTACATGGGCTTCACCCTAGGAAGTTGTAGGCAGGGCAAGGATCCCAATTGTTTTACTGTTGAAAAAACTGCATTAGAATACCATAGATATTATGCAGTGGAGTCTTTCACTACTTGAACTTCCACGATGAACAGGCCTTAGGTTCACCTCTTTGAAACTTTGAACTTACAGCTGCTTACGATGTTGCCAGTCTCCCCAGAGGCTCTCATGAACACAAACAACAACAACAATAACAACAACAAAAAGGGAAAAACCCCCACACATTTGTATTTTCTAAATTCCACGTTAATTGCTTTAATTTTGGGTGATTGGTGATCTAGATGAACACATGTTTTATATGGAAGCTTCTCATTTATAGCATTTTATACTGTTTAATACTAGTAATTATTAGTCTGAGAGACTGGCTATTTTTAAACAAGTTTATTGAGGCCTAGTTTATATAACAAAATTTAATCATTTAAAATGTATAAATTCATTGTTGAAGCACATTAACAAGCTGTGCAACCCTTTCCACTATTTTCATTTTTATCACTCCAAATTAACTTCTGCATGCCCATTTGTAGTTAATCCCTGTTCCTACCCCTAGTCCTCAACCACGAATCTAATTTCTGTCTTTATTAATTTTCTTTTCTGGATATTTCACATAAATAGAATCATATAACATTGGTCTTTTATAACTAGTCTCTTTTATTTCACATTTTTAAGGTTCATTGATATTATAGCATATACCAACACTCATTCATTCATGTCACTGAATTCCATTGTATGGCTATAGCACTTCTTTTTAATCCACTCATAAGTGGATGGACATTTGAATTGTTTCTACTTTTTTGTTTTTTGTACCAGGGATTGAACTTAGGAGCACTTGGCCACTGAGTCCCATCTCCAGCCTTATTTTGTATTTTATTTTGAAACAGGGTCTCACTGAGTTGTTTAGGGCCTCAATTTTGCTGAGGCTGGCTTTGAACTTGAAATCCTCTACCTCAGCCTCTCAAGCCAGTGGAATTAGGTGCATGCACAACCCCCCACACACACACCAGTGAATTGTTTTCACTTTTGAATACTGTTGTGAGCATAGTATGCAAAACTTGGTGTAGGCATCTACTTTCATTTCTCTTGGGAGTGGAATTGATTGGACTGCATGACAAATACATGTTTAATTTTTTAAGAAATGCAACCTGTTTTCCAAATGTGGCTCTACCATTTTATGTTCCCACCAGCAATACATGAGGATCCCTGTTTGTCCATATTCTTGCACATAGGATTGTCTGTTGTTGTGTTTTTTTTTTTTAAATTGTAGTCAGTTTAGTGGATATAACATAGTATCTCATTATGATTTAGATTTGCATTTCACCAAAGGCTAATGATATTTTCTTTGCAAGTACTTATTTGCCTTGTATTTTTTCTTTAGTGAAATGTCTTAGCAAATCTTTTTGTATTTCTAAATTGACTGATTTGTCTTATTATTGAGTTTCATGAGTTTTTGTATATTCTGGATGAGATTTCTTTATTGAATATGAGGTTTGCAGATAATTTCTCAAAGTATATGGCCTGTCTTTTCAGGTTTTGGTGATGTCTTTTGAAGTGCAAATATTTTATATTCTGGTGAGGTCCAATTTACCAATTTTTTTCCAATTATGGATTATACATTTGGCCCTACATCTAAGAAATATTTGCCTTACTCAAGAACTCAAAGATTTTTTTCTTATGTTTTCTTCTAAAATTTTTATAGTTTTAGTCTTATACTTAGGTATGTCATCTATTTGGAATTAATTTTTCATATTGGAAGGAGTAAGGTTGTAAGTTCAGTCTTTATTTTATTTGTGTTTTTTTTTTTTTTTTTTTTTGGCATGTAGATATCCAATTATACCAGCATAATTTGCTGGGGGAAAAAAACAACAACTATACTTTCCTTATCAAATGGTCTTTGCCTCTTTTTTCAAAAATCAGTTAACCATAAATGCAAAGTTTTTATCTCTGGACTGTCAGATATGAACTATTATGAAAAATGTTGTTGTGAACATAGTGTGAAAATCTTGGTGTGGGCATGTATTTTTACTTCTCTTGGGAGTGGAATTGAGTATGGTAAACATCCATCTTCATGCTAGTATTTTTCTTTCTTGATATATGTAGCTTTATAATAAATTCTTAAATTGACAAGTGAAAGTCTTTCATCTGCATCTTTTTTAAAAAGTTTTTTGACTATTCTTAAGTCTTTTTAATTTCCATTTCCATTTTAGCATCATTTTGATAATTTCCACAGAACACCTGCTGAAATTTTGATAGCAATTTGGTCGAATCTATAGATAAATTTAGAAAGAATTTTTATCTTAATGATAGTAAGCTTCCCGATCCATGAACATGGAATGTCTCTTCATGTCTTTAATTTCCTCCAGCAATGTTTTGTAGCTTTCAGTGTACAAGCTTTCTCTTTTAAACTAACTTATGTTCAAAATAAAATAAATATCTTATTTATTTTGAACATATATTTTTCCCTAATTTCATTTTCAGAACATTGACTGTTAGTACAAACAAATACAATATATTTCTAAAAGGTTATAGACATTTATCTTATTGTCGTGGTTGGTCTTTAAATTTATTATTCCGTGATTAAGCTGCTATGATTAAAAATTGATAATATTTTGGAATTATGCAGATTGAACAAATCTTCTGGATATTAAACATGCATGTAAAACAAACTTGCAGTAGTCTCTGTCTTATAGAAACTCACAGTTTGTTAAAATTCACATGGACTATAATACTCAGGAACTGGCTTCTAATGATTATTGCTGTTCCTCATGTCCTGAAGGATGCTCCTTGACCCTTGTCATCAGAAGATTTTTCCCTAGGAAACAAAACAATAGAGCAAATACCCCTTAAAGTATCAATGAACCATGTTAAATGAAATAGTCTTAGTAAAAAAATGAAATGGACTATTAATATCAGAACCTGGCCAAGGTCTTTAGCTTAGTATGCTGTTGAGAGTACCTGGCTCACATAGGGAAGAATGATCACTCCTGTAGGCAGTCTAGTATTCTAAAGTTCTAGCCCCTTGAGGATTAAGTCTTGTTTTTGTTTTAATATTTCTTTGTATTGTGTATTATTATATGCTTTAAGTAGCTGCTGTT
Organism: Marmota marmota marmota; assembly: GCF_001458135.2. Classification (NCBI taxonomy): domain Eukaryota; kingdom Metazoa; phylum Chordata; class Mammalia; order Rodentia; family Sciuridae; genus Marmota; species Marmota marmota. The sequence goes on from NW_026000037.1 coordinate 26,804,349, forward strand.
TATCATCCAACTATTTGGGTCAAGATAAATGCTTATTGCATCCTTAAATGTGATTTTTCACACTAACTTTTCTTCTGGGAAAACATGTCCAATTTTACAAGATAAGTCAATTGGACAATGTATTTTAGTTAACATAATTTGTGTACTGTAGTTTGGAGTGAAGCACAGTGTTTAACTCACTCAAGTAGTTTGAAGTTTCATAAAGTTCAGAACGTTACAAGTAAGAATTTGTGCGTTTCGGTAGATTTACTTACATTGTTCTAAGTTGGATAGCTGGTGGGAAAATTCAAAGATTAGAAGTTACTGTGCATTCGTGTGTTTGACACTTAAAGCATTTCTGTTAAATTCAGAGAATTAGATGGATTCTTTCATGTTGGGTATTCTAAACTGATTTGAAGATCGAGTCATTGGACAATTCAAACAAAGTATAAGTTCTGTAGTTGTTCAGGAGTTGATAATACGCTAGTGGATACTTAGCTGGCAGCTGTGGTAGTGCAGCCTCCTGCTCATAGAATGTCTTGTATGGCTAGTTGTGAAAAATCACTTTTGAAATTAGAACTTAATAAAAACTTTCCTGCTTTGAACACTAAGCTCGACTCCCTGTGCGATTAGTGGTTTCATTTCTTTCTCAGCAGTTGGGTAATGATTATGGCTCCAGATGCAGTGAGAGTGATAAAGAGATTGATTAATTTCACTTGAAAGGGCATATGTTCAAAGAGAATCCAATTGGAACACCATGAATGAGGAGCTGACATCTCTGCAGCTGGGAGTTGTACTCTTACTGGTGTCTGATGGATGCTGAGAATAGGATCTCCAAACCAATGTCACTAATCCACTTGGTCCAGAAAATTTGGGGTCTGGCTCATATCTGCTGTTCATATGTGAGTATTTGTGTGTTCTTGCTGCCTTTCTCTCTGTAATGAGCTTCGTGTGACAGCTAAAAAGGTTATTTTGGCTTCTTTGCCCTAGGGATGCCTTCAAGTTATTGGTTGTTATTGATCAGTAGGACCAAGGTTGCCTCTAAACCATGGCTTAATTTAGAGCACAAACACACACACACACACACACACACACACACACATGTACTCACGCACTCAGAATACAACATTCCACACATTAAGACCTCTCTATATTTTAGTGTGAAAAACATTCTCAATATTATTGTATCCATTGAAAAAAGACTTTTATTACATTTTATAAAAGAGAAAAAGGAGGTCTGTTCTCTTTAAGGTTTTATTAGCTTACATTTATTTGATGCTTCATATTTCTAAAAAACTCTTTTAAACAGAAAAGTATCTTTTCGTATACACCCCTTTTTATTTGCATGGATTATGTAACCTCTAAAATAAACATTTTATGATGACTTAAAAGTGATTCAAGACTTGTTTTTGAGAGAAAAATTTTAATATCCACAAGAAAAGATTGGCTCAGAGTTTGATGATAGATTAGGCTGCATAGCAGTGGTTTTAGTATGGAGCTTGAATTTAGAAAGCTTTGCTTCTGAGTTTGAAAATGAGGAGGGTGGGTGTTTCTCAATAAAGAAAAATCCTGGTACCCTCCATTCAGAAAGTGTCTGTTGTATACAATCTCTATTGTTAGGCATGAGTACACAAGTACATGGTACCTAGAAAACCATCATTATAAACTTTTATTCAGTGCTTATGTAAATCATGATTCTCATTCCTTGGATTTTCTTATTTTTTAAAAATTAATTAATTAATTTTTTACAGACATGACAATAGTGTTTTAATAGAGGAGAGAAGTTTTGATCTGAAAGGCCGTAAGTTCTTTTTTTCTTGCCTTTATCTGTGAATCCTAAGATTCTGTTCATGCTGTAAATAGTTTTTGGACACTATATGTTGGTGTTGTGCTGTGACTTACAAAGCAAAGCAAGACCTAGTTCTGTTTCCAAGTAGGAAGGGCAGTGTTAACTGATCCCAGTGTGGAAAAACTGGCCCATAAGGACCGATTCTGAAAGAGCACCTAAAGGAATTTACCGCTAAGTTGTATTGATGCAAAACATTTGATATTTTAATGACATATTCTTTTTTTAAAAAAATATGTATTTAGATGTCGATGAACCTTTATTTTATTCATTTATTTCTATGTGGTGCTGAGAATCGAACCCAGTGCCTCACACATACTAGGCAAGGGCTCTGCCACTGAGCCACAACCCCAGCCCAGGACATATTCTTTCTATAGACCTTTTTCAAAGGTCTAGAATATTATCCAAGGAAGCTCATGTGCTTCCTTATCATTAAATTCTAAAATAGAAAATATGGTCAATAAAGGATGATGTTGAGATGAGTAGAAAAAGGAAGTTTGAGACAAATTCCATGGATATTTAAAAACTCCTCCCTGCTTAAATTTTTCAAAATTATTGGGGAAGTGACTTTCACTCTTTAAACCTTTTGATATTTTGAAGACATTTCCATTAGAGTAAACTTTGATAAGGAGAGACTTCCCTAGAGAGTTTTATTTATAACACTCAAGAAAGGAACTCTGTGTTCTCACCAGGCTTTTTACAAATCAAGGATACTTTCTTGAAAAGTTTTTTGAAAAGCATTCTGTATTCAGTATTAAAGCTAGTGATGCTTTCAAAGTTAAGCTTTGCCATCTCTTATTCATCTTTGTTAAACTCTCTGATTTGTTTGCCCTTGATTGATTTTGAAATAGGTGAGCCAGCTTTTAGAGGAGAAAGATTTAATTATTACAGAACCCAAGGCCCAAAATCAGATTTGAGGGTATGTGGAAGCAGCATTCAGAATGTATTAGTGAACAGATGTCGAGTACATGTTGCTGGTACTTGATATCCCTACGCTGGCCTGAAAGTACTGACGTTTCTTGTAGGTCTTCAACTCCAAATGTCAAAGGGTTGAATTTAATGGTGGCACTTAATCTACAGTGACTACACTTAAGTCACATAATAGAAATCCTGAGACCATTAAGGAGTCTAGAGCTTAGAAAATGTAGGAAAGGGCAAATGCATGATATACTGAATTCCTCTATGGTGGGTGGTTAGGGACCATGTTTTAGGATGATTAAATTATCAATCAACACTGAAGTCAATACTGACATCAGAGATCAGCTAAAGTACAATCCATTTTTTATTAGTTTGAAAGGTTATGATTATTTGGATCATTATAAGATATATTTTTAAACCAGCTTTTTTTTTTTGTAGGATTTTTGAGCTAGGAGAGACCTTGAGATCAGTAAAACTGGCTTCCTCATTAACCAGTGAGCAAAATGAGGGCCAGAAAGACAACTTGGAGCAGCAGAAACAGAACAAGGGCATGTGCCCTCTGAGTTCATTCTCCCTGCCCCATTTTAAGTGTAGACCACGTTCTTCTTCCACATGGACTGTTGATGGGGAGGGGAGCAGAGCCTTATGTGAGGGAGGGAGCAGATGGTGGACTTCATGGCACACATTTCACTTTTTACAGTGGAAGTAGTAGTTCATTAAACATGGGAGCTATCATCAATGATTTAGATGAGTATTTTGAGTTAGACAAGACAGATGAAAAAGAGAGTACATATGTCTAGGATTATATCATTAAACACTTGAGTGTCTGGGCCATAATAGATAGCTCTGAGACCTGGGGAGAAAAAGCAACCATCCCAGTATATTTACATCATTTTAAAATCAAAGGCAAAAGAAAGGTCAACATTATAAATTAGGATTCTTTTTTGGGAGGAGGGTATACTAGTGGTTGAACTCAGGGGCACGTGACCACTGAGCCACATCCTTAGCCTTATTTTGTATTTTATTTAGAGACAGGGTCTCACTGAGTTGCTTAGCACCTTGCTTTTGCTGAGACTGGCTTTGAACTCACGATCCTCCTGTCTCAACCTCCAGAGCTGCTGGGATTACAGGTGCGCACCACCATGCCTGACAGTCTAGAGGCTTCTTGATGTTAGACGGATACTGGTCTGTGTCCAGCTTCTTTCTTACTAGTGTGTGAGCTTCAGCCAGTTGTGCATAGCTTTATGTTCCTTCCCTAATTTATCTGGTATACATGAATGTAGCATTTATGCTAGCCTTTACCATATTATGTAAATAAGGTTATTGATAGCTACACTAGACAGTTTTCTTTTTGAGTATGAAATTGGATAATACATTAAAGTCCTTAGCACAGTGCCTAGCATACATTAAATGCTCCATAGGCTATAGAATGGTTGCTAGGATTGCTTTTCTGGCAAAGGAAAACCAAGTTTTTTTGCTGGAGAAGAGGAGTAATGTGATATAGCATCTGGCATAAAGATGATCAAAAATGTGGCTGTGCAGAGAGAATATGGCGTGGAGGTGGCCTCTGCCTGACACCGGGAGGCACTGGCTTCATGTTTGTTGTTGAATGTTTGCTTTCAGAACTACATTTCTTTTTTAAATTTAAGAGGAGAATAAAGGATTTTAAAATACAACTCCCTTGTGTACTTGTATAAAGCAGGAGTATGGACAGGGTGGAGGTCTTTAAGTGCTCTCCACCTCATTCCTCTATGGTGGGTGGTAGAGGCACATGGAGGGCCAGGCCCTGCCTCCTAATCAATGATCAGAACTGGCACAAATAGGAAGAGCCCAGCTTCCAGCTCATATCATAGTGCCAAAGAGATATGCTGATGCCTCCAGGGAGGTTGGGAATGAATGTTAAGAAAACCCTTTTCCCATTAGAAATAGGTAATACATGAGGTTGCCTCTGAACCCAGCACCCCAGGGTCAGTGGGCTTTATACCAGACTCTGTATCCACCACCCCTGCCTTTTTTTTTTTTTTTGTCTCAGGACAGGCAGAAGAAAAATAGAACTTTGAAAGGAATTCTCAGTACTCAATAGAGTCTCCTTGAATGTATGTGTGTGTGTGTGGTGTGTGCGCGCGCGCTGGGAGGGGGTGGTGTGTGGGGGTATCTGAGCTGAGCCAGAGGCAAGATTTTTGAAGTTTTAAAGCAAGTGACTAAATCCATAGGCACAGTTGTGTCCCCAAATGCTCCCAAGGAGTGATGAAGGTAAAAGTAGGCATTTTATTGGAAAAAAATCTTGTTGTTTCCCTATGCCCCAGTTCAATACTATGTGGTATGGGGTGAGAGTATATAGCAACCCTACAAAAGTGGGAAGGGAATAGAATTAGGGTCATTGACTAGCGGCATCCTGACATGGCAGAAGTAAATGGCTAGCCTGGGCTGTGGGAACTGTCTGTATGAATGAGCCATCTTGATCCTTGAGACAGAGCAGGTGCACAGGAGAGGAGGCAGAACCCAAGATGAATGGGTCTGCAGTAGTGTATATTCATGAGGATGCCTTACCACCCTGATGCCTGGAAGAGTTCCCACGTCCAAGTCCTTCCACAGCTGGCTCTGGGTGGGTGACAGAGCCACATTGTTGTGTGGCTGTGATGGATGCCTCCTTCTCCTCCTCTGATGACTGCAAATCTGTTATAGACTAAGGATCCATGAGGAGAAACCACGCACCCTTAAGTTGAGAGCCAAGGTGCTTGGGCCTTGGTATGATCCCAAGCCATCTCTGACCTGGTTGGAACACTAGGTTGGGACAGCTGATGCTCAGGCAATGACAGTGCATCCCAGTAGGAGAAACCCTCTGTGGTCTGTAGACCCCCCCCAGGAACCTTTAATGCATGACCCTGGGATCCTAATGGGAGATAATTTTGGAATAAATAAAAAAAACATTGGATAAAATATAGAGAAAAATGAAGGGGGGCGGAATCCTTCTAGTGAATGCATATTTCATTTGATGTGATTTTTTTTTTTTTGTTTTATTCATCTGAAAACTTTGGTGTTTGGCTTAGGAATTCGAAGTACTTACTCATACAACTCTGTGTGGTACAACTACCAATTTTATAGTTCAGGAAATTGAGTCTGTGGGAGAGGAAGTGACTCTCATTTACTCCTTCTTTGGCCTCTCCCTTCACATTTTCTCTCTGATGTGATCTTCATCAGAGCTGTATGAATGATATGGGTGGCTATGTGTGGGTTGCCTAAGACAAGACAAAAAATCATTGGTGGAGATAGAATCAGAAGGCAAGTCATTGACTATTGTCCTTCAAAATTTAGTAGTAAAATCTTTCTTTTTTTAAAGAGAGAATTTTTTAATATTTATTTTTTAGTTTTCGGCGGACACAACATCTTTGTTTGTATGTGGTGCTGAGAATCGAACCCAGGCGGCACGCATGCCAGGCGAGCGCGCTACCACTTGAGCCACATCCCCAGCTCTAGTAGTAAAACCTTAAAAAAAACACTTAACCTTCATTCTTTCAATTGGCTCTCAAGTTTTTATGAGTCATTTTCCATGCCTTAAGGATATAATGATGGTACCCTGTTCCTCTATTCTCCAGAAGTTTCCAGTCTGGTTGGTGAGGCAGTAAAGAAATAGACAATTACAGAAAGAATTCCTAAAAGCAATATATCAAAGACATTATGTGAACCCAAAGATTATATGAGAAATACAGTTTAAACAATGCAGTGTATATCAGGAACAGTGTGTCGTTTGTGGTTGTAGGCAGATACACCAATAATAACCAACAATTTGAGGCAATTACATCATTGTGCCTGGAGACAAGTGGCAATCTAAAATCAAGGGAGCATGTGGCCTCATGCAAAGACAGAACTCCAGGGACAGTCAGACAGAGGGAGACAGTTGGGGCTAGTGATGGAGCCTCTTATATTCGGGTGGGGGAGGGAAAGGCACACATGCTACTCTGAATCTTGAATACCCAGTGGGGATACTCATAGCTAACCACAGAATCAAGCTGTGTCATTCTGCTTGCTGGGCAGCCTTTGTGTAGACAGGTTCTTACTCAGTGGTGTAAGAGCAGTTCCCACAGTCCAGCTCCTTCAGTCTGCTCTTCCCTGCCTTTCAGTCCCTCTGCTCTGCTTTCTCTGAATCCTTTTCTCAGTAGAAGTAAATAATAGGGGCTTTAAAAATATTCTGTATTCCCTCTTTTATCCAATTTTGCTTGATTGGAGTGAATTTTCAAAAAAAAATCTGTTTGGAGTGAGCATTTAGTATTCAGCTGCAGGTATAGTTTTATGAGACCTTCCTAGTTTAAAAATGCCTCGTGGTTCAAAGTGCACTCTGAATATTGGTTAGACAGAAAAAGCACATGTGTGTGTCTTGTGCATATATGATGTATGTGCATGTTTACATTTATATATCCATATCTTTATTAATCTACCTACCCACAAGCTATAAATAGTATGGGGGGAGAAGTACCCACACTGGTATCTATCTATAGATACATATTTTTTTGTAGTACATAGGGCTTTCCTGATGAGAAACAAAAGATTTATTGGGGAAGAGTGTGTGGGGAGGATTCACATAAAAGAAACCTGAGAACTTTGGGGAGTCCTTTTTTATATATTTTTAATTTATTGATTATACTAACACAAAGCTAGAATATGGAAACATCAAAACGGTAATTTAAAACAATGATATATTTGTTTTGGGAGTTCTAGTGATACTTTTGCAAAGTCTTCTGTTTCCTGCTATGAAAATAAATAAATGAAAGGTGACTCTGTGTAGGGAAGAGAAGAAATATGGCACAATTGATAATGCTCTTTCTTTTATAGTAATCGTTTTAGATTTTCTATAAAATCTTTGCAAAAGTCATCTATGGAACTATTTAGTTTTAAAAACTAAATAAAATAATTGTGAAAATTATTGTTAAACTTTGTATATGAAATTGAACAAACTATTGTTCACACTTAAAAATTTCCCTACATAATTATGAAATGTCATTTTTACAAAATGTTTCTTTTTTTTGTGGCTTTAATTTATATTTCTTTTTTTTAAAAAATTTTATTGTTGGTTGTTCAAAACATTACATAGTTCTTGATATATCATATTTCACACTTTGATTCAAGTGGGTTATGAACTCCCATTTTTACCCCGTATACAGATTGCAGAATCACATCAGTTACACATCCATTGATTTACATATTGCCATACTAGTGTGTGTTGTATTCTGCTGCCTTTCCTATCCTCTACTATCCCCCCTCCCCTCTCCTCTTCTCTTCTCTCTCTACCCCNCCTTTCCTATCCTCTACTATCCCCCCTCCCCTCTCCTCTTCTCTTCTCTCTCTACCCCCTCTACTGTCATTCATTTCTCCCCCTTGTATTATTTTTCCCTTTTCCCCTCACTTCCTCTTGTATGTACTTTTGTATAACTCTGAGGGTCTCCTTCCATTTCCATGCAATTTCCCTTCTCTCTCCCTTTCCCTCCCACCTCTCATTCCTGTTTAATGTTAATCTTCTTCTCATGCTCTTCGTCCCTACTCTGTTTTTAGTTACTCTCCTTATATCAAAGAAGACATTTGGCATTTGTTTTTTAGGGATTGGCTAGCTTCACTTAGCATAATCTGCTCTAATGCCATCCATTTCCCTGCAAATTCTATGATTTTGTCATTTTTTAATGCAGAGTAATACTCCATTGTGTATAAATGCCACATTCTTTTTATCCATTCGTCTATTACAAAATGTTTCTTGACAAGAGATTCAAAAGTCTAAATATTTCAGTGTTTCTCATTAAAAATGAGGAAAAAAGGAAATCTGGAAGAGAATTAAGCAATCATTAATGTTTATTTCCGGGATTAGTTACCAAGGAAGAAAATAGATTTTTAAAAATTTTAAGTGAATTTTTAAAAAAAATTCAAATAGACATATTTTAGTCCACATATTGGATTAAATAAATTGTAAACTAAGAAACAACAGAAAACAGAACAAGAAAAAGATAAAATGATAAAAAAATTCATTAAATATTTATGACGATTACCTTAATAGCTTCTTACCTAGAAGTAATCATCAATTTAGTTCCATTAAGTGATTTAGCAACTTATTAAAAATCTCCTATAATTTATTTTGCTTAATAGAAGCTGAAGTAATAATTATGGTCTCAGATACTGATAAATTATTTTTTTTCTACTTTTGAAAGGCAACTGCTGTAAATCCCTAACCTACAAAGTTTTCAATGTATTATTATTATATTATTATTTTAGTTTAAAATTTCAATTTTGGGGGTTGTTTTTTCCCCCTATTAAGGTGAAAAGTAAATGTCATCAACATTAAACAGGAAGATGTCTACTTTGGTGTGAGATTTTAGGTGATAGTGATGACATTAATAGGGGGAATGTGACATAGGAAAACAGAACAGATGGAAATTTTTGTATTTGCATGAAAATTTAGCATCTTAAAATTATTAAAATCGTATGATTTACTTTTCATTCTTTCAGGGAATTTATTTGACATCTTTGGTTTAAAACACTTGGTGTAATTTTATCATTTTTGTTTATTTGTTTTCTGTAGGAAACTTGAGTATAGCAACCACAATTTGCTTCCTAGGGCTCATTTTAACTCTCTAGAGCTACATAAGATACTATGCCACACACAGAATTAATAATAAGACAAATCTTACAAAAATTCCTGCAAGATGTGATAGAGAGAATAGCAGCAATAGTAATGGTAATGTTGATAGATAGGTTATTATTAGATCCCTGATTGCTTTTATTTTCATTTTTTGGGGTATTGAGTATTGAGCTTAGAAAATGCACAAGAATTGTTACTTTCAGCTTATGGCACCTGAAACAAGGACAGGAATGCCAGGTAGAGTTTAGATACCTAAGAGATGGCAAGAAGGGCAAAGAGGTTGAAGAAACAGGGGTAGCAGGTGAGAAATGAGGTAGGGAAAAGGACATGGAGGGACAGCAGAGAACTGTCCTTGCTTTATCCATCACTGATACTGACTGATGCTCCACCATTGGCACTCCTGGAACATCTTTCAGGGCAACATGGTGTTTTATTCATCTTTATACTAGACTTGCCACAAAGTTCTGTTTCCAGAGTTTAGCTTACGTTTAAGCTCAATAAATGTGTGTAGTAAATAGAGGAATGAATCTGTGCCGAAATGCACAAATGACTTACTTAGTAGGATGTCTCTAAAATGTAGTCCAAAATCGTAGTAGAAATTAAGGAGAAAAGTTGATGTCATTGTAAACATGAGCTAAATGATGTTGAAAAGTCATTGAATCAGAAGAATCCACAAGCTACTTCAGTAATTACGATGTGACGCAACTATTGACCGTTGTCAGTTGTTTTGTTCTGATGTTGGTTATCATTGCTATACAGCTTTCTTCACTATTTCCTTAGGGGGTAAATGTGAATTTATGGAATAATGGGATGACTTGCTGAGAAACCCAAGAGAATAGGAATGTGGTTGGCACAGAGAACAGAAAGGATCATGTTCTTCCCTACAGATTGATTCCAGGTCCCCTCGGGCTTGTGGCAAGGTATCTCCTCTGGTTTGAGCTACTTTTCAGAGCGGGATCTGGGTTTTGGGAATCATGGAGCAGGTTCCTGGAGAAAGAAAAGTCTCTTAGTGTGTCATCAGTCCACAGAGGAGCTCTGTTGGAAGGGTGAAGACAATTTGAACCACACAAATTTTAGGAGAGAGTGTAAACTGAACATGCTGTTAAACAAGGTGTGCAGGGCAGGAGAAGGAGTCAAGGAAAAATCAAGAGTTTAATGTGTAGGGAATTTGTAGCTGGTTCTCCAGCTAGTTCTGGCCACAGTGCATCATTCTGGAATATGCAAACTTTTAGGAATGAGAACCAGTATTTCGGAAGGGACTTAGTCACCTCCATGTGGGAATATAATTAATAGGAATCTGAAATAACAAGTTGATCCTCAATAAGATGTTCTTTTTCTAAAATTGTCCTGTTTTCTAACCTGCACAAGGGTTTTGCTCAATTAGTCCAAATATCTGTGATTCCAAGACTCTCATGAATGTTATGAAAATATTTGCTTATTCAATGATTTTTTAATAGAGAGAAGAATCAAAGTGCTTTGTATATATTAACAGTTCAGAGTTACCAATGTAACTAGAAAGAGAACCATGAATTTTAATGCTATTTCTCAGATCTGAAAATTATAAAACTTGGGAAAATTTTTTAAAATTCTCTAAATCTATTTCCTTTATACATAAAATTAGGTTTTAAGGTATTTATAGGATAGTTACAAAGATCAGATGAGATAACACATGGGTCATCATGCTTTGTTCAATAACTAGTATATAACAAAAGATCATGTGAAAAGAATTTGAAGAGATAGTAATTTTGGTCAGCAAACTATAAGGCTGGCTTTTGGCCAAGATACATATTGCTCTTTCTGCTAAGGGCAGGCAAATTCCTGTTTTGCTCTTGGAAATCTTTAATGTTTATACCCACTGAGAACATTTGGAGAGATGATTATGTTGATATGACCCATATTCACATTGAAATTGCTCTTTAAATGCCATTCATTAATAATTCTCTGATCATCTTTGTGCTTAACAAAATTGATAAAATTGCTTTTGCTGTTTCTCTCTAATAAAAACCTTTTGGCATTCCTCTGGAGATTTTATTGATAAACTCTCCCTTAAGCATACATCCAAATTAAATGTGAGAACCTGCAGCTAAAAGAAATTGCTTCAAGGCAATGATTCACTAGGATGAAAAATCAATAGCAGTTTCATTAAGGAAGGAAAGATAGTTTAGACTTACTCCTACCTTGCTTTCTTCCCATAGAAAGCAAAGGAACAATTGTTGATTATGTCTTTCCTTTTAGATATAATGTTAATATCTTAGTAACATGGCTGCTGTATAGCAAGATTGTACAAGTCCTTTCAAGTCTGCTGGGTTCCTTGAATAGAGCAAGGTTTTGCATTTTGAAAAACTGACACTCATTTAAGGCACTGTTTCTTTAATAATGCATGCCCTGCTGAGTCTACTACAAGGGAGTATTTTATAGCCACCAGATCCTACTGGTCTATTTGAATTAGTTAAATTCCAAATTTCTTTCTAAATATATGCTTTAATTAATTCTTTCTTCCCATATAATGCTTGATTGATAGCTTGATGGTGTGATGGACAGGTGAATATATGGACAGATGGAAGGGTGGTAGATGAACAGATGGATGATGAACAGATGGAAGAAGGAAGAAAGGGAAGTGGGGAGGAAGAGATTAAAAAAGTGCATAGGAATTAGAGTTTAGTGTAGTGGTATGTGAACTTTTCAGCTGCATGACTCTGGGCAGTTGATTCAGATTCTCTATCTCACTTTTGTAACCTGTACAAAGGTCATAATAATACTTACTGCCTCATAATACTGTGAGAATTGAAATCAGTTGTGTGAAGCGATGCATTCACAGTCTCTTTCATGAGAGTCTCTCTACAGGTGTATAATCTTGAGCTTTAGAGCTAGTAACATTATTAAAGAAAGATGAAGAAATAGGTAAGTTAAGCAACGAATTGACAAAATGCCATTTTAGGCTAGCAATTAAAGGTTTTAAAAAATGCCTTTTAACTAAAAGAAACACAAAGAAGATTTCTGGGTTATCTTAGGTGAGATTTGTACTATTCAGGCAATGAGATGTCACAAACAGAAGGTGATTTTTTCTTTTTCTTTTTCTTTTTTTTTTTTTGTCCACAGGGTGGGATCAACATGGAGTGGAATTCATTCAATAGAATGAGATACCAGTGTTCTTCATGACATTTTAGTATCCAGGAAACATTCATATGAGGTCCATACTGTGTTCCAAAATGAGATAAGGGGTTTTAAAAAGTCTTTTCCAAAGCAAGGTGAAATGGTAAATTTTTCATAGTATGGGAATAATCAGTGCACTCGTTCCAGAGATGGGGACAGAACTTGATCATAAATTGCTGCACCTCCCCTCTCAGGTATGAATGTGGCACTGTGCCATTGTTTCTCCTGTGATCACAGTAGGTAACATAACTATCAAAGAGTTTTTCAGGAACTTTATTATAAGATACTCTTTCAAGACTCTCAAAGTTCAACTAGTCCATCTAGTCCTAACTTATCACATTGCTCTCAAGACCTGTGAGATTTCACTCAGTAATAGCTACCCCAAATTGCTAACATTTGCAGCTTTTTTCTGGACAGGTCCTATTCCAAGTGCTTTGCATGGGTTTTTACATTATTTTGCTTACTTGGATTGTTAGAAGGTTAGTGCTATTATTAGTATTTTGATTTTATAGATGAGGCACTACAGCACAGAAAGGTTAAGCACCTGGCCCAAGGTCACAAGCAATTTAGTTGCAGAACTAAGTTCAAACTCACTGTGATTCCAGAACCTGAGTCCTAAATCAATGCCTCATATAGAAAGTACTTACATTTTTGGATGACTATAGTAAGACCTAAGATCTAGGATCAAATATATGGAATAAAAGATTTCTGCTCAACCTGACAGTTCACTTAATAGATTTATATTACATGTGTAGACTTGAAAAACGTTTTAAGAACTAACCATCCATCACCTTCTCTTTATTTTAAAATATAATGGACAAAGACATGATGAACCAACCACTCTTACTTTTCCTAATAATTGCTTAATTACTTTTTTTGTTGTAAACTTCACTAGAGAAAAGATGACAACTGTTTTTTATTTCTTAAGTACATTTCCAGCTACCAAAATGAAAAGCTGGCTAGGCACAGTGGCGCAGACCTACGTAATCCCAGCAGATCCAGAGGCTGAGGCAGGAGGATCATGAGTTCAAAGCCAGCCTCAGCAAAAGCAAGGTGCTAAGCAGCTCAGTGAGACCCCATCTCTAAATATAATACAAAATAGGGCTGGGGATGTGGCTCAGTGGTCGAGTGCACCTGAGTTCAAGTCCTGGTACCACTCCTACTCCCCACCCCCATCTAACCTCACCCCCCGAAAAAAAGAAAGACTGGAAGAGCTGAAGAGCCAGTTTCATTGTACTTGTTAGGTGGTTAGGTGTGGTAATGCTCTGTCTATGGCCATGGGGAATTAGGTGGGAAGGATGTGTACTAGTCTCTGCTATGAGAAGCAGGGGGATATTGGTTTAGACTTAATTTGTGGCCTTAAAAGATGGGTTGGCCTCAGGCACACACAGAAAGTGCCTTATGTGCAGTACCTACTATGCCAGGGACACTGGTTAATATGCGTTCATTCATTTCCTAAAATAGTAATGGAAAAGAAGCGTGATTAGTCTGGTACTACGGATGAGAAGACTCAGGCAAAAAAGAAGCCCGATACTTTGCTCAAAATTATACAGCTTATGAGCAGCAGAGCTCAGTTGGGGCTTGGGTGGCTGGACTCTTGCCCACTTTCCTTCCCGTAGAGCCTTTTATTGTGGTCCACGTGTGTAATCTAAAACATTGCTTCTCGGCATGAAGTGCAGCTTCTTAATGGGCAAGTGTTTTGGAGTTTTCTGCCTTCCCTTCCCCGTTTGCCTCATATAGTTCAGCAGTGGGCAGGCTGTTTTGCTGTGCTTCTGGTTCCGTTTCCACACTCTTAGGCAGGGATGGAGGAGGCACATAACACTGTGTACAATGGAAAAGGATCTGAATCCTGAGGCCATGTGTATCGAATCAGTGGTTTCATTTAGTTGTGACATTGCACTAACTTGAGTAGACCTTAGAGCCCCATCTGTGAAATGACAAATAGAGACAGCACTATTATGAAGCTCTAAAAAAAGAGTTTGTAGAAATATCGAGAAAAACGGCATTCAAGTAGACACTAGTTTTATCAGTCTCATGTAAGTGGCTATTTAGGTAAATAATCAATTACTTTCATGAGGAACATTTTTGACTATGATGTGATTTTTATAAATGGTTTAAATACCAAATTTCAAACTTTACAGCACAAGGTAACCCCCTTATTGAATTGATATGGGATGGACATATAGTCACACTGAAGCTGTGTACGTAGGTATTATTAGTTTATATAGATTGCCCATGTTGCTAGGTTCTTTCAGCAGGAAAGGACAGGGATGCATGGCTTTGTCTGTGGACTCACACGTCAGCTCTTGTCTAATTGAGTCAGTGAGTCAACTTCCATTTATTGAACTCTCAGCTGGGGGTGAGGTGAAACTAGGCATTTTAACCAGAATTGAGCATCTGCTCAGTGCTTAAGTGGCATGAGCCTCCAGACTCTGGCTGGCCTAATGGACTCTCCACCGCATCTCTGCTATTGAGCAGTGATTAGTATACAGATTGGGACATATTTGGTTTCACTTCAGTCTGTTCCCACAGATGAGACCTGAGAGTGATCACATTGTATGAATTATTTAAGGTGCAGTGTCTATGTAACCTGAGCCATAAGTAGAAGTTGGCCTACCGTCTGTTCTGTCACCCTGGAGGACTCTTTATTTTCCAAAGGAAATAGTCCATCTTGTGAACTGACATCATTAGAGTCATAAAAATTCAAATGTGCCTTGAGCAATTTCTTTTCTTTGGCATAAAGTCTCAAGTACAATATCCAAAGCTTAACATCCTTTAACTGAAATATAATGGTTTAGAATTAGGTGGAAGGAGTTTCTAGAACACTAATTGCAGTTCTAGAGCCACGTGCCTACTTGTAATCTGAAGATATTTGAATCTCTAAATTGTATCAGTTTCACAGATTCTGAAAAAATTAAGTTTTATTTTCATTTGTGAATCTAGTTTGCTTATTAATACATTTGGCTATAAATTTGGGGGCTGGAGCACAGAATAGACTCAGAGATTATTTCTGTATAATCTTTCGGTTTGTACCTGAAGAACTTTGGGGCTAGAAATAAAATGGACTTTCTGAAGCCTGCATTCTGGAGAACCAGAGCCCAGGTCACCAGATTTTTAAGGAAGGACTTTTCTGTTACATCATCTCCCATCATATCCTATTTTAGGCAGGCACCAAAACCTAGGTCTCTTTCATTTTCATTTTCCCACTGTGGTTCAGCCAGTTGGACAAGGGAAAGTCAAGGAGAACTCAATCCATCTTCCCTTTCTTCTTGTCGAATCCCCTTGCCAAATATAGTTCTATATTCTGTTTATTCTTATCCTTGTCTGGATGAGACCTGGTGCCTGAGTCTGTCCTCCTCGTTTGTCCTGATTGGCTGTAAATGAAGATATTGGGATAGACTGTGGCAAGGGGCAGCCTTCCTGAAGTTAAAGATCTGGTAGTTACAGCCTCATTGCTGAGAGGGTCTTTAAGTCATACTTCTTAGAGGAAGGGGTAACAACAAGAAGAACCCAGAACTTTGTCTTTCTCTGTGAAAGGATTTTCTGAATTGGAGCAGTGGGGACCATATGGTTTCTCCTATCATATGAGGCAGCCTGGCATCTTGAGTGATTTTCCAGAAATGAAACTTTTAAGTTGGCTAGCCTATTTAAAATACTAGTTGGTATAGTTAGAAGAAACCTTAGTTTCTTAGGCATGACATCTATCTTTTTTTAAAAAAACAAAATTTTTTTTAGTTGTAGTTGGACACAATACCTTTATTTTATTTAATTATTTTCATGTGGTGCTGAGGATCGAACCTTGCACTTGCTAGGTGAGCACTTTACCGCTGAGCCACAACCCCAGACTGATATCTTTCTTTATATATGCCACACTGGTTTTCTGATCTGGCTGAATAAAATAGCTCCTTTTACTCTGGGAGACGTACTTGGGACATGAATACTGTGCCTTGTGGTGACTAGGAGTTGGAATTCTCCTCATGGAGGCATTTATACCTCAGGTCTTCTTGCTTGTTCTGCACTCAATTTAGAACTCCTTTTAAAAGTGGACTTAGTTCTAGTCTCTTAAATTGGTGCTTCTCGAGCCCCAAAGCAAAACAGTTTCACAATGATGAATTCCTTAAAAATGCATGCAGTTTAGGACAGCAGTAGTAAATAATTGGCAATTCAATAGCTTTAGTCCTTTTTACTCTCCTAAAGCTCTTGAGATGGCACTGGAATAAAACACACACAAAAGTAGTAGTTGCCTATAAAGTAATACCATGGAGTACCTTTTTTTCTCCTGCCAAGATACATTCTTGATGATTTCCTGGTAATTAGAACTAGCCTCAGGCAATTCTCAAGCAGCTAATTTCTCTGGTAGCATTTCCTGCCCTTTCTTCTCCACACTTCTCACCTCGCAGGAGTCTGTTTTTGTAGGAGAAGAGCTTGCTTTGGACTGATGACCCACACCAAATTATGGAAATGACTGTTTATAGGAACTGTTACTGTCCGACAGATTTATGTTAAATGTGCAACATCTTGGTTGATATTGAGGTCAGATTGGTGTCAGGACATTCCTATAAAAAGACCCTTCCTGAAACATTTAATTAGGTAGAAGAGAAAATACAATCGAATTTGTTAAGAGAAATCTGTGTAGGAGAAATGGGGAAAAAGTTCATGCGCTTATATATATTTAAAAATTTTACATATGAGCATTTTAAAAGAATCCTCTAAAGAAAGAAGACATGGCCCTTAGACATGGGCATGTACATGATCACAGTAAATTGAAACTTCCATATTATAAACAATGGAAAATAGAAGGAATACCACTGGAAACTGTTGAGGGGAGATGTTTGTAGGAGGGTGAAGGAACCCAGTGGCCATATGAGTGGCTTTACGAGTAGTGTTCCCTTTGTTATTGCATTATTAAAAGGATTCTAATGGGGATTTTCTGCATTTGTGGTAGCTATAGAGCTTAATATTACCTGGAGTCCCAGAATAAAGGTAGAAAGCATCACTGAAGAAAGTACCTGAAAGTATCTTAATTAATTCTTAACTCTTATAAAAATAAGATTTCTTCACTGCAGCCTACCTGTCTGTGTTTGTGCCTTAAAGAATACTAGTAAGATTTCATGAAGTAAGAAAAACATTGCAAAAAATTGTGTAACAACTAAACTCAAAGGGCTAACTCTATGATTGGGGCAGGTGGGCTTGCCCAAATGGAAGTTCAGGGCACTTTTACCTCTAAGAGACCCACAAGGAACACATGTAGGCAGGCTTCTTATTTTGCTTATGTGCAAGCCTGCTTCTGTAGATACTGGGTTTTGTTTCTCTTATGAGCCTGGCTGGTCATAGGCCAAGAAAGATATGCTAAGCTAAGGAAGGTGGAAAATAGTTTATGAAGGAGGTGGAATGTTTGGCTTTTGTTTCAGGTGTTGCTATTGAATACTGCCTTAAGGACTGGATAGAAATTTCAATTTAGCATTTTCTTGATTTTTGAAAAAAAAAATAGGTTCTGAACATTTTCTTTAATTAGAATTAATTAGCATGTTTATGGAAAAAGCACTGGATGGTGGAATTCATAAAGTTCAGTTTTTGCAAACAATTATTTGCAAAACAGAATTCTATAGATTTTATTACAGCCAATAGAACAATTGGGTCAAATTGTACTCTGACCTTAGATTGTGCAAATTCACATGTCTCTTATCTTTCTGACTGGTTATCACCTGGCCCAGAGGCATCAAGTTTCCTTATCAACTTTCCAAGCTGCAAAGATATGTTATGGAAGGTACAGCCTGGGATTGCTTTTGTGCTTTCTAGTATTCATTTCTCCTTAGTTTTTACTACCTAATGTCAGGTAAGATTTTCTACACATCATCAAAGGAATAAACGGTCCTCAGGTCCTCATGTTCTTTGCAGAGCTCCTATTTCCTCTTCACCCACAGCTTCTTGGTTCCCTGGTACCTGCCATCATCTCTGTTGGACATGAGAAACCAAGTCCAAGGTCAATGTTCCCAGCATTGACTTTCACTTAATTCCCACTTGGTTGCCTGGCCCACTAGGGGAACTCAGTAGGGGTGGTCAGTAGTGTTAAGTATATTCAAATTATCTTGCAACAGACCACTAGAACATTTTCATTTTGCAAAACTGAAACTCTGTACCTATTAAACATACAGTCATATTCTCTGACCAGAGGGGATTCGTGCCACATAGTATTACACGATACTATTTAATTATAGTATTATGATATCTGCCCCATATTTTCCCACCTGATTCTACTGAGAAGATGCTGTGATTACCCATCAGTAATCAATTTCTCTTGTCTGGAAATCTTGCCATTTCCATCTTCTGAAGGTGGTAGAAAGAGGAAGGAAAGTGTGTTTAACAAAGCCACATTATTTGGGAGAGAGCATCAACTTAGCTGACCATGATGTAATTTGCAGTTGACAATCTTTTTTAATCTGTCAGTCAGAAATTGTATCTAAAAATGCAATAAGTTTCTTTATCTCTATGTGTTTCTATTTTCAGTTCCTCCAGTGTGCTTCAAATATAAATATGAGATACACATTCTGTTTGTTGCACTTGATTAATGAACCCTTGTTGGCTATAGTAGGTAACTTTGACAGAATTATATATTTCTCTAAAATAAACCCAATAAAATGTTTAAAAAAAACCCTTTTTTGTGACTAATCTTTGTTAGTCAAGCTCACTATAACCTGCTTTTTTAATTAAAATAGCACAGCCACTTTTAACCTTCTTCTTCATATATCAGAGATGAATGATGCTCTGTAACACTTTGTGGAAGAGAGAAATTGCACTTGGGGAAGTGGCATCCCTCTGCATATTCATGTATCTGAGGTGCACATCGATAACCAACTATGTTTTTTTTCAGTATCTTTTTAAAAATTGTGGCAAAATACATAATATTAAATTTGCCATCTTATCCAAGTGTACAGTTCAGTAGTGTTAAGTATATTCAAATTATCTTGCAAAAGACCACTAGAACTTTTTCATTTTGCAAAACTGAAACTTTGTACCCATTAAACATTAATTCCCCTCCTCTCTACCCCTCAGATCTTGGTAACCACCTCTCTCCTTTAAATGTGTAACTTTGACCACTTTAGATATTTCTTTTTTTTTTAAAAAAAAAGTATTTATTTTTTAGTTGTAGTTGGACACAACACCTTTGTTTTAATTACTTATTTTTATGTGGTGCTGAGGATCAAACTCAGGTCCTCACGTGTGCTAGGTGAGCACACTACCACTGAGCCACAATTCCAGCCCTACTTTAGATATTCCATGTGAATAGAATCATACAGTACTTGCCTTGTATGACTGGGTTTTCCTTGGTGTAATATCCTAGTGGTTTATTCAGATTGTATCCTGTGAGGGGATCCTCCCCCTTTTTTAAAAGGCTTCACAAATTCAGTCATACATACAGGCCCCACATTTTCTTTATCCATTTATCTGTTGACAGACGTTTGAACTATCCCCCTCTTGGCTATATTGAGTAATGTCATGATGAATATGGATGTGACATAAATTTTATGATTCCTGTTTAATTTTGAATATTTTGAATATTTTAAGGAAACTCTGTAATATTCCTATCATTCTGGCTCCAATTTATATGCTTGCAAACAGTACATGGAGGTTCCAGTTTTTTTCCTTCCTCACTAACACTTGTTATTTCTGTTCTTTTGATAGTGACACTCCTGATGGCTTATGGTGCCATCTTGGTTATTTTGGATGGTATTTATCTTACAGTTAGTGATGTGGAGCATCTCTCATGTGTTTGCTGGCCATTTATACGTCGTCTTTGGAGAATGGTCAATTGTTTACCCATTTTTAATCAGGTTTTACACTTTTTTGTATTGTCATTGAGTTGTACAAGTTCCTTATGTGTTCTGGATATTAAACCCTTATCAAAAGTATAATTTGCATGGACTTCCTGTCATAAATAGGCTGTCTTTTCACTCTTTTGAATGTTTATGTAAGTTTGGTAGTTTCATTTATTTATTTTTCCTTTTTCTTATCTGCTTTTGGAGTCATATCCAAGAAATCAATTCCAAACCAAATATCGTGAAGCTTTCATGGGTTTTCTTCTGGAAGTTTTACAGTTTTAGGTCTTATATTTAGGTCTTTAATCCATTTTGATTTAATTTTTTTTTTGTGTATGGTTTAAGTTAAGGCTCCAACTTCATTTTTTTTTCTTTTGCATGTGTATATCCAGGTTTTCCAATACCACTTGTTAAAGAAACTGTTCTCTGTCTACTGTGTAGTCTTTACAATTTTGTCAAAAGTCATTTGGCCAGATATGTGTGGGTTTATGCCTTGACCCTTGATTCTGTTTCACTGGGTGATATATCTATTTTTATTCCAGTGCCACAGCGTTTTAATTACTATTCGTTCATATTATGTTTTGAAATTGCGATATATGAGAGCCAATTTCTTCTTTTTCAGAAGTGTTTTGGCTATTTGGGATCCCATGAGATTCCATTGGATTTTAGGATTTTTCCATTTCTGTACAAAAAAGCTATTGGATTTTTTATAGGGATTTCATTGAATGCATACATCACTTTGGGTAGTATTTTCATAACATAACATTGTGTCTTGTAGTATATGCCTTTCCATCGATGTGTCTTTTCTTGCTCTCTTTTGTAGTATTTTGTAGATTTCAGCATATGGTTCTTTAAAATCTCCTTTGCAAAGTTTTTTTTTTTTTTCTAAGTGATTACTTTTGATTCTGAGGTAAATTTTTTTAAATGTTTTGCTAATTGGTCATTATTACTGTATATAAATGCAATTGTTTGCATGTTAACTTTGCACTCTGCAAATTTGCTGAAATGTTCACCATGACAAGGTGTGTGTTTGTGTTTATGTGGTCCTTAGGACTTTCTACAGTAAGATCATATAAGATCTCCTCTCCCTCTCTCTCTCTTGTCTGTAAACAATACTTTCATTTTCAATCTTAATTTACCTCTAATGTCCCAATGGTCTTTTCTACAGTCAAACTGTAGAAAGGCTATGATAGAAAGATCAAACTGAGGATGTGGTACCCTGAATACTGTCATGTCATGTTGGACAAACGAATATATACCTTTCACACTTTTATTTTCGTCTTTAAGATAAGGATAATAGTAACAATAATAGTGGTACTATCTCCCTTATAGGATGGGAATTGTGAAGATTATAAACTTACACTTTGTTCTTGATCTCTTTTGATATCTCTGATACAGTTGACATTATTGGAGTATATTTTTTCCTGGGAATTTTTCCCTCTCTTAAAAACTGTTCTGATTCTCTTCCTCCATCTCCAGCCACTCATTTTTAAAAAAACTTTAATACATGTCATACAGAATAATTTCATTGTGACATATTCCTACATGCACATAAAATATTTGATCATATCTAACCTCCCATTCTCTCCCTCCCCCTCACCCCTTCATTTTCTCTTATATCTATATTTTTAATCTTTATTTGGGATACATAACATATACATGGGAGAAACACAGACATAACACACACTTCCAAATTCTGAAATCAAGATGTGCTTCTGGTCTGTAGATCTTCTCAGATCCTGAGCAGTAGTTTCAAACTCACTTGTCCAAACCTGTGCTCATCAGCAGCATTGAGAACCTCTTCTGTCTACTTTGCTTGCTATTTCTGTGAATTGCTGTGAGATCTTCTTGGCCAAGCTAGTAATAGACACATCCCCAGCCCAGTACTCTAAACACCTTTCCCTCATCTGTATCATAAATATTCCTATAATTTCTCCTTGTTTCTCAAATGTGTTGCTCTTCTATTGTCCTCAAATGTTCTTGTCTACAAATTATGAATTGGTTCATTCCTTTTATTAACAGAAACTTATTTCTAACACTTCTTTGCTTAAAATCCTTTGATAATTTTTTACTTGTTTTAGGATAAACTATGTATTTCCTTTTATGCTGAGAAGACGCTTTAGGATTTATCTTTTGCTTCAGCTGAAGTCTGAAGTCACATACAATTTTGAGCAATATGGAACTTCTTGTCCTTCTAGGAAAATGTATTCTCTTCCCTGCTCTTTGTTTTTGCTCCTCCCTCTTCTTCCTCCCTCTCTCCTTTAACCCTTCTTTCCCTCCTTATCTCTCTCCTCATATCTCCTCATAATTAATTTGTTTTAGTCTGTTAAGAGCATCTAACAGTCACCCGATGGGTGGACTTTTTCCTGACCCCCACCTCACATCTGTACACTTCCTTAGAGTAAGCTTAACTCAGTCAGGTGCCCAGGCATGGTGACTTTCAGGAAAAGTTGTCTTTTCACTGTTAAGCAGCCTAGGAAATGATTTGAGTTGCAAGCTAGTTTACTTCTGCAACAAGGATTTTCTGTAACAAGGATTTTCTTCTGTTTCCTCAGCCCCATTAGACCACACATATATTTTGACATTTAAATAATGTTGTGGGATCCTTATTAAATAACTGGCTTTGGTGATGGAATTCTTATTCCGTGTTGAACAGATAAGGTCACCTATGTACCTAGCATAAGGTTTAAGTTTGTTAAGCTGCTGCAGGACATGTAGTTAGTATTCCTGAGAAATGAGTGTTGCCTTCTGAGCTTGTTTTTGTCTCTGGGGAATGGAGTTAACTTTGGTGCAATAAGTAGACTGTAGATAGGGAGGAATGACTGATGGCGGACACAGGGGCAACCAGAGCTTAGGAGTGCAAGGAGGTCAAGAGAAGATTTTCCAGCTTATTTTTTGACACTAGTTATTTCACAATTTTTTTTTTTGCTTCTTAATATGATCACCATCTTAAAGCCCTTTAGATTATTTGTTAAGGCCCATTGGGTCTTATCCATTGTTATCCTAGTGTCCCTACGGGGGAGAGGGCAGATGTTTTGCATATGTTTTTACCTAAGAAAGTCAGCATAGAACTGATATTTTTGTATATACTTTAATATTCTGAAAGCATTTGGGTAGGAGATTTTAGTGTAACCCACTGTACCTTGTGTTTGACATTGTCACCATCTAGTTTGTAATCATGTTAACAAGATTATGTGTCTGTATCTCTGATATGCCCCAAAGGATATATATTTAATGGTCTAGGTTTAAAGAGGCATCCTTGATATGAAAAAGTGATTGTTTCTTTGGCTAATGACTTATACAGTCAATAGCCAATTTTACATATTAATTAATTAATTTTTTTAGTTGTAGATGGACACAGTGTATTCATTTATTTATTTTTATATGGTGCTGAGGATCGAACCCAGTGCCTCACATGTGTGAGACAAGCGCTCCACCACTGAGCTACAGCCCCAGCCAATTTTATATACAAGTTTAAATACCTAAAATTGAATGGTATGTTTCTTATTTTGATTTCAAAAAGTCTGACGTTAAAAAAATTCATGCAGAATAAAACCACAGTAAACCTTTTAAGAAAGAAGTTATAAAAACAAGTTTATGGTAGAGTTTTGAGAAGCCCGATTTAAATATGTGTACACAGTGGGTTGATAGAAGAGTCATAAAATCTAGCACATGTAAAAGGAAAAACTTGATTATTCACATTCTTCTTTTTACCCATTTTTAATCATAAAAAATCATGAAGATTGTTCTATAAACATGAGTGAGCTAAAAAATATTACCAGAGTATTAGTTACTAGAGAAACAGAAATGAAATTTGGAGATGAGATTTATCATCTTCTCACTTTAATTTGTACTCCTGCTGTACTGTAAATGTAATAACCATCAACATGAAAAATGTAACAGATTGATAATACCATTGAGTTTTAATTAAACCACTGAAATGAAAAGGACCCAGATGGATAACTGGGAAATGTAGTTATCCTTTATGAAATGTGCAGGATTGCCCGTTGTTTGTTCTGTTTCTTACGAATTAATGCTCTGCCAAAAATACTGCCCCATCAGAAGATTTACTAAAAATTAATCATTTAAGTTTGTAAAGCAGATGGTTGCTTTAGTTTATTCAATTTAGTTTTGAAACACTTATCACTCTAAATCAGCCATTGTTCCCTTTTCTGTTCCTGTGCCAACTGTGACTTCCCATTTCTGTGGCTTTCTACATAAATAGTACTAATGGATGTGCATCTTGTTTTTGTATGAAGTCAGAGGTCTAATGTAATTGTTTCCAAATGTCATGTTTTTGCATGTGATCAGTAGGGTTTTGGTACTGTGAATTCATAAATTTTAAAAATATGAAATGGCACCTTAAGAATCCACTCTGTTGGAAAGTTTTCATCATTTTATCACAATAACAACCACTGACATCAGGTCTGGTAAGGTATGAAGGAATGGTGTATTTTCTTATTAGCTTGATGGAATGCTGAATTAGCTACTTAAGATTCAGGAGATGAAATTTTTCTGATGTCTTTAGGAGACAGTTGCTGGTGTCTGTAATTGCCAACATTGCAGACTACTGACCTGTTTGTGAACTAGAGTATCAGGTCTCCCTGAGGAATAGCGCATGCACTGAAGTTCTCGTAAACATGTGCAGATTTCCAGTTTCTAAGCACCCCTAAGTCACATGAGCATATGAAAATGACCTTTATTCAGTAGTAGAACTGGAGTTAAATGTGGGGGCATGAAAATTGAGTGTTTGTAGTTGAGTGGGCATTATATCCAACCATGACAATGAGATCCCTGAGGCATGTCTGTATTCTTAAGCACTTATAACCTGAGAAATGGTAGAACCAATAGGAAACAATAAATTATTACAAAATTGATTGCACCTGGATGCTATAAGAGTTCAAAGAAGGAAAAAAAAATAGCATGAGTTGCATCCAAAAATAGAACAGAATTGGAGCATTTGGTTGTATTGAGTTATTGGATTTGGAGTGGAGAGATTAGAGCATTTTGAATAATAAGATTAACATAATCAGGAGACTGATAGAGAATGAGTAACATGGTCAGGGAATATTAAGTATCCCAGAAGAATGGTTTAACTTAAGCAATAGTAGCAGATAAAGTGGGCTGGATACGGGTGGGCCAGACATTGAAGGAGCTTTAAGGCTGAGTGGCAGAGGTTTGATCTCTTATGATAGGTCACAAAAAATCCATGTTAGTTCTTGAATCTGCAAGTAATGTGACAGATGGTGGTGGGAAGTTGAGTCTGAAAGTGGTATCCAGCCAGAATATGTCTGCAGTCATCCAGGCTGATGGATTTACTTTCAGAAATGAATAATGATTTGTGACTTTAAAGATATGTAAGAGTTTATTGATTCTACAGAGTGAGGAATTCAAGATGCAGACATGGTTCTGCACAGGCTGGTATTTGTGTCTGCTCAGAAGCCTGCCCAGCCTCCATCAGCTAAGACCTGTGTCCCTTCAATCACAGATGAAGGTAGTTCGAGACAGTACTACCTTCTCTAGGGAAAAGTAATTTGTTTTGCAATGAATATTTAACTCTGGGTGGGCCAACAAGAGTGCTTTCCCAATTATTATATTTTCCTCTGATTATCTGGTTAGGAAAAGTCCTGCTTTTCTTGCAGTCATGAGGTCATAAAGATATAAGACCAGATCTGTCTGTTACTATTGTTACACTTGCATGGAGCACCAAGTCCGAGAGAATGAAGCCAGAATGCAGAAACTTGCAGTGATTAGATCAGGAATTGGAAATACATGCATGCAAACTTGTGTGTATTAGTGCAGTCCTAGAGTAAGTTTTACTAGTCATATTTTACAGGTTAGAAAATCAATGCTGGAAGAACTTATCAATTTGGTTAAGGTTAAATATCTACTTAAAAGGTAGGTTAAGAATTGAAATCTAAATTTGGCTCCAAATCAGCATTCTTTTCTCTTTATGAAATTTCCTGTACTCACAGTGGTAGAGAGTACCCTTTCTTGTTTGAGCTAATGCTAATTATATTAATTGCACTTTTCTGGTGCTTCTCTCATGCTGGGAGGGTAGATTCTTGGCAAATGTATCACTGTAGTTCTGTTCTGTGCTCTAGGAAAATGACTCTTTGTTTTTCATGTCCAGATGATTCTCCGTTGTATGAAATATGGAAAGCTTTTCCTTATAGAAATAAATATCACTAAAAGTCTTTAGTCAAACACTGCCAATAAAAATGTATATAATCCCCCAAATAGTCTGTTTTAGGGAAGAAAGAAGTAGACAACATTTTTTCCCAAGCTGAAAATTAGTAAAAATTAAACCAGAACTAGCTTGTAATTTATAACATCTTTAGTATATAGGCACATTTGTTTCAAAGGTTTTGAATAGGAGGAAAATAGTTGTAGAGATTTTAAATGACATTTTAGGTCCTTTTAAAGTAATTCAATATAGACAGTAATAGGTCAGATATATTTTCAATTACATATAATGTAGATTTACTAGATCTAGCATTTAAAAAATTATACTTAATATAGATAATACTGGTTCTGCTATTTTTTTTCAATTGCTTTTGTAGCTTTCCTTTATCTTGATATGCAGGCAGTCTCCACTTGACAAGGTTCCACAACTTAAACAACTTTTTGACTTTCAGAGGATGTGAAAGTTATATGCATTCAGGAGAAACCATACCTCAAGTTTAGAATTTTGGTCTGCTTTCGGACTGACCATAATATGTAGTTAGATCCTCTTGTGCGATGCTCTGAGCTGGACGATTAGGAGGGTAAGTGCCTGGCCCTGTACAGTATTCCGTGTTGCTAAGCTGTGGTGTTTTGGAAGTGAAGTGTGTTAAATACATTTTCAACTGATAATATTTTCAACTTACAAAGAGTATATCAGGACATAACCCTGTCATAAATTGAGGATCGTGTGCAGTTAGATCCCATTTTAAACCTCTTTGGCATAATTTTCTAAGGTTCTATCACTGGAAATAATGTACTTACTTGTGAGGAATTACTTGAACTTTACCTCTAAACCCAGTGGTTCATTTTCAGCTCACTGTACCTAAGAGATGGGAAAAAGAAAAAAAGAGATAATTTTCTTAAGGAAATTTACCAAAAATTGGAAGAGATAAAGAAGTCTGAACAAAATGGACAGTTAGCTATACAAATGAATCTGAAAATTGACTCTTGCGATGGAATTATTTATGCCAGAGGATGGTATTGAAACAGTGAAAATAATTGAATTTGTAGAGTGAGGTAGGGAAATAAGGTGATAGGATGCAAGAAGCTCAAGAGGTCCCCCTCCTGGCCACCAGGGGGTGGTAATGTCCTAGAGAAGCTTGGAAGGTAACAGGCAATAGGACCAACTCAGGTGTAAAGCATTACGGGTAGTAGCATTGAGAGTGGTTAAAGAAAAGAAGGACAATATTTGTAAATCTGTCAGGGAATGTCCTAATATCAGGCTTTTTTCATGAAATAATTTCCCCTTTTCTAGATTATCCATTCTCTCTCCTGTTCATCAGTTGGCTATTTAATTGTTCTTTAATATATGCTTAAGTAGGTTGGATTTAGAAATAAAAGATAAGCTCTAGTCTGTTGTGATTACTGTCTAGCAGCTAGCATAGAATATTCTTGGTTGGTGGAGAGACTCCAGCAGGGGGGCTTTTTGTTGTTGTTGCATTTTTGTTAAATCACTCTTTTTTTCCATAACCGATCTCTTTCTCTCCTCTTCCTCCTTTCTCTGCTCCGTGTCCCCCATCCTCCAGAATTGTCACAGAAATCCAGTCTCTACTTACTTTTTTCATATTCTAATACTAAATTGTATTAACCTAATTGACAGTAAACCTAACTGAAAAATTTAACCAGTTTATCTCTTCTACTCACTTAAAGGGACAAATAACTAAGGACCAAGCGAAACCACATGATCCTCCAAATCCATAGCTATTTAAGTTGTGCTATTAACTGACATTCCCAAGCCAGAAGTGTATTAACTTCCCCTTTTAGGAGATAAAGCAATTCAGAATTCAGGCAGTTTGTCAGGCAATCTTTTTCTATAAGCTCTGTTCACACAAAAGGTATTAGTCTAATTAAATTAGGGGCTATTAAATTCACAAATTAGCATACAAAGTTAGAAAAATCAATATCTTATTAGTTTCAAAATCTTTTATCTAACTCCTGTAGAATTTTGTTTGAGAACTTTTTGTAGTAAATGAAATGAAAATTGATTTAAAGCTTTCCAAAAATTGGTGATCAATAATTGTTTTCTAGTCACGGAGAAATTCATTAACTTCTATACTTATTGCGTTGCCACATATTCTTATTGAACTCTCTTCTAATCACCACATTATTCTTGGCTGAAAACACATTAGCTATAAAAATTCATGAAATGAGAAACATAACATTATAAAGACTTTGTTTAGGTATAGCAGTTAATGGATTGTGCAGAACAGTGGAACACTCTCTCATTTCCAGTAAAAATAAATTTATGTCTTCCATTGTTTTACACTTAAACATGGATAACTTCACTGCTTTATCATTGCATAAACAAATTATTGCCAAATGAATTTGTAGACCCACAGAATTTTTATTTGTCTGGAAAGATGTCGGATACCCAGGATCTTCTGGAGAGGAAGACAGACAACATTTACATGTGCACTAGGGAAAATGAATTTTAAATAAGAGATTATTTATCAGCATTAACTTTAGAAGATAACTGTAGTGTAGCAAAAAGAAATTAGGCATACCTAAGTTGTTTCAGAATTTTTAACACATAATTCATCTTTTTGGGAGTTAGACTTAAAATAATCATTCTAACCTATGGCAGAGTTTCTACCAATTCTATAAAAATGCTGAATCAGTTACATTTAGAATTTTATTTCTTAAATCACATCAAAATACCAGTTAATAGACTAATACTAATTTATAATTTAGTATATCTAAAGCATTCAGGAAACTTTGAAATTCAGGTGACTATAAAGGATGTTGACATTCCTCTGGGTTAAAACTGCAGTATTTATGAGAACGTGATCATGAGAAAAGGCTTATGGATTGAAAGACAATTAGAGGTCGATATTCATTCTTAAAAACATCCAAAGACTTGAATGAAATGATCCAGATGTAAAACTATCTTCTTTTCTATGCTCTAACTTCAGTTAATATTTGTACTTACATACAGCTTTATTTTCTTTCCCCTTTGAACCTTTCTTGGTTGGCTTTGGAGTCAGCTAGACCTGTCAGAACATTGATTTTATCACTTACTAGTGGTGGAGAAAATCACTACACATTTCTGAGCCTCAGTCTTTTTCTCTATGTGATGGGTTTTATTAACCTTTCAAACATGGAATTTTGAAGAGAACCTGTAGGAAATACTTAGTACATGCTAAGAATGAAGTAGATTAATATTGCATCATTTTTATTCTCAACAATGTTGGGGATAAAACTGGATGGAATATATAGAATAAATCCTAAGAACCAGCAATCTTTGACATTTTTAGGACATTTGCATATCAACAGGAAGGATAGGTGTAAGAGTAAATATTTTTTGACTTGAAAAAATTCCACTGGCTATAAGAAATAGCATATTGGGATTCAGAGGTATTGTGACCACAAAATCATTTGTCCAATATACAATATCAGATGTGATTAGTTTCATTTATTCTTTCCAAAGCCTTGAGGCCTGCTAACTAAGTCTGTGGTGCTTTGGAGGTTTGCTAAGATGTGGAAGTGGGGCTGTGAGGACTGCCAGGGGAAAGAGCAAGAGACAATGATGCCCAAGTGTTTGGGGGGCAGTTGCAGGGATATTTATAAGATTTTAGGATATTTATACCAAAGATAATTTTGAAAACTCTAGTGACAGTGACTAGTCAAGGCCTTTTTCTCTCACATTTTTTAAACAGCTTTATGGATATGGGATTTATATAGCGCATTTACCTATTGAAAATGTTCAGTTCACTGCTTTCTAGAAGATTCTCAAAGTTGTGAAGCTGCTTTTCTAATTTAAAAATTTCCATCAATTGCAAGGTAAAGGAAGGAGACCCTCATTGTTATACAAAATTACATATAAGAGGAAGTGAGGGGAAAGGGGATAAAAAAACAAGAGAGAGAAATGAATTATAGTAGATGGGGTAGGGAGAGAAGATGGGAGGGGTGGGGAGGGGAGGGGGGATAGTAGAGGATAGGAAAGGCAGCAGAATACAACATACACTAGTGTGGCAGTAGGTAAAAAAGTGGATGTGTAACCGATGTGAATCTGCAATATGTATATAGGGTAAAAATGGGAGTTCATAATCCGCTTGAATCAAATGTATGAAATATGATATGTCAAGAACTTTGTAGTGTTTTGAACAATTAATAAAAAAAATGAAAAAAAAATTCCATCATCCCCAGAAGAAATATCATTGTTTTTAATTTTAGAGTGACACATGATATTTGTGTTTATAGAGAAAAGATGCAAGACTCAGTTACGTTGGGATTTATATGTATGTTAGATAGTGGTTATTTCAAAGTAATTAGCATACCCATCATTCTCCATTCTCCCCTGCACTCATAGGTAGGCAACCACTAATCTACTGACTCTTTTCTTACTTGTGAGACTTTCTCCTGCTTTTCCTCTGATTAGAATTCCTACTGTAGCCACTCTGATTTACATAAGTTCTCTACTCCATGGTTTTTGCTTTGGCATCTCTGCCTTTTTATCATATAGTTTGCTTTGTATACTTCTTACTTGGTATTCGTGTCCCTATCTTGTTCTACCTATGCGGATCCAATAATCCCAGCTCACCTCTCATCTTCTTTGTGAAATCTTTGCTCATGTCTCAGAATGAATTGGTATATGTCTTTTCAGAACTCGAATTGCCCCATATGGCGAGCATATATTACATGGTCTTGTGTCAAACCTGCTGTTTTAGATTGAGATCACATTTGATTGTTCATTCATTGGCATTAATTTCCCAAATTAATTGCAAGATGCTTGACCCACATGTATACTGCAGAGGGAATGTGCCTTGTGTAAAGTTGATATTCAACAAAATATTTGTTGATTTTTCCTCAATGCATGAGTTAGTATTAACTGTTACCTCTCTTCACTCACCAGTTTGATATAGTTGCCTAATTTGGCCAAAAAATCATCTTCACTTTCTCATAACAAAAGAAATCTGATTCTTGGGCATATGATGGATATTTTTCTGTGCAGAAAAAACTGTCCTCCTTTGCAGTTGAAGAGATCTTGAATTGAACTGTTGAATAAACAGTTTAGTAGAGCAGTTGCTTGAATTTGTAATTGAGTACATGAAATACCTGCCCTAGTTAAGCATATGGCATTTGGTAAGTGTATCCCATATAGGTTGGGTATGGATCAAGCCATGTTCCACTTCTGTTCCAATTTTATACAGGTAGAATAAGATAAAGGGAAAATAAAAATACTTCAAGAGGTAAAAGAAGTCCATAAAAGAGTATGAGATGCAGCCCAAGCTAACTTGAGCTATACTTTGGAATCTGCATCTTGACTCATGCTGAAGTGGGTGCTGACACAAGTGGTCTGCAGCTCAACCTGGAGAGTGCTTAGAGTGAATGAAGTGCCCATCCTTTCTATAGAATCTGAATGTAAAATTTTCAGGGAAGTTGGAGTTGAGTGGAAAATAAGCTTGGATCATTGAGCAGCCACAAATGCTAAGAAAGAAAGAAGAAAGAGAAAAGATACAAAACTCACAGATGAAGTAGCTGACAAACTAAGTTTATCCTGCAATGGAGAAGGACAAACAGGTATTTTACTTCTTTGAAACTCTAAAATCTTAATATTGAACCCTTCCATTAAACCCTTCCTTTTGCTCCCCAAATATATATTTTATTTATTTTTTCATATATACATATATGTGTGTGTGTGTACATAACACACATACGCGCGCGCACACACACACACACACACACACACACACATATATGCATTTGGCATTTGTTCAGACACTTCTAGAACATAGTATATGGGGAAAGATGTTCACTTCCTTTAGTTTGGAGTCAAACATGATGATATTCTGTTTTTTGTTGAAGCAGAGATCTTAATTTGTACTGAGACATACTTTGCATTTTTGTACCACAGTGAATCACTAGGAAGTTTGTGTTGGAGGCTGCAAGGCCTTGACAGAGCTTTTGAAGGGAAGAGTGTGATGAGAATCCAACTGGTGATGCCCCCGTGTGTCCATGTCTGTCAAAGAGTAATTTGATGAATAAACCAATCTGAGTTGGTGTAGCATCACACAGGTGACTGCCAAAATAGAATATTTGTTCTCATGTAGATTCTAATTACTAGAAAATTAAGTTAAATAATACAATCTACACTGCTAGAGAAATGAAGATGCATCTGTACAATGTGAAAATGGTGCCGGGAGGAAATATTACACAACTCCTTTGCTGTTTGTGTGATTCCTATTGGCCAGCAGCCCACCTGGCCATGCAAAACAGGATTCCATGGCCTCGTTCCTAAATATCTTCCTTTCACACAGATTTCAATTAAAAAATGACTACATCATTTGGTTACCTGGACCTGTCTTCCTGTAGCTGGCTTTGGCTCAGTTTCCTCATTCATTTTTCAAGTCCAATTAATCACCATGTTATGTGGAGAATTTCTTCAAATTACCTTTGGGTACCTTTCACTACTACCCTAACAACAGCCCCTTAGTTATTCTCTGCTCTTTGGTCATATCCTTTTCCAGGCACTTGAATGGCAAATAATGGGTTTATCTTTACCCCCCAAATGCTAGCATGTTATCGTGGTACTTCAATTAAATTTTCCCCCCATTACTGCAATAAATAGTTCCATTTACTTTCATCTGGCATACTGGCCTTCACAGCTTGTGCTTCATGATTTTATCATATTGCTGCTAGGTTGGATCTTCCCTTTTACCATGAAGATGGGTGGCTCTTTCCAACTGGGAGCCATTCCCCAAGCTTTTCTCCTCCTCCCTTCTTTTCTCTCTGACGAGTTGTGGTGATCTTTCTTTTCTGTGAACCCTGGTGTGCACATTGTTCTTCTGTTAGAGCTGCTGTAGGCATTATACATGTTTCACTTCCAAAGACTTCCTTCCTTGGTCTTTATTTCACAGGCACAGCTTACACTGTCTAACCATGCCATCCATCTTGTGAATTTGCACCATCTATCACGAGGAATCTCTAGGCAAAAGAATTGTGATTATTTAGCAGTCTCCACTATCACCAGGGCCACCCTGTGGTGTCACATGGCTTTTATATTTGTATGCAAGGACAGTATTTCTTAGCTCATGGAACTAGTATCCTAGTCAGGAAGTCTTTCCTGCTGTATGATAAACAGGATCTGTAAAATTAATACGTCCGTTCTTTTTGATTTAATCCTAATGTAGGCAGCTGAGAGAGTCTTTTTTTTTTCTTCTACCAGGAAAAGTATTTGAAGCTTTGTACCTTTATTCATTGTTTTTTCAGCTATTACCACATTTAAAGTCAGAAAGGAAGGTGATAGATGGCATTAGAAATAATGGGCAGATAGAGATATTTAAGTGAGGTAGCTGAAGAATTATCAAGATGATTTTTCTTCTTACCATGTGTAATCTCTTTGATATTTATTATTCCTTCCTCCTTTTTATAAAACCCTGAAGTAGACAAGCAAAGGGATTGTATTTTAGATCATTTTCTGAATTTGTTAGAATGCTTCCATAAACAATGCTGCCTTTTTAACAACAACAACAACAACAAATTGTCATATGACAGTCAGGGGTTGAGTCACCTTTTAAGTTTCTCTGTTATGTATATGATTCACTGGAGGGTAGACCCCTTAAACCCGGGGCTCCATGATAGCCGGTCACTCTGACCAGAAATTATGCAATCTGCAGATATTTTGGTTTCTTTCTTTCCTATATAAATGTATATACACATATGTATATTTGAAGTTTTATAAATATAAAATCAGATTGCAATCAAATCCTAGATAAAATGAAATAAACACTTACTGTGTTATACAGAGTTCTAAGAGATATACTGCCATTTTCCTCATCTCATCTTTACTACAATTCTAAGATACAGAGAACATGTGGGTCACATTTTATATGAGAGAGATGCTGTAGATGGAGGAAAGCATACAGAATTAAAGAGTACTCCTGAAAAACCTTGGTGTTGTGTTACCAGGTGGTGATAATATAGATGTAACTTGAAATTCACTGACTCTCTTAGTTTAGAAATTAATCGATTTTCCTAAAAAAAAAAAAAAAGATTGGGCAGTTCATGTTATTTCTGCTATTTTGAATATTATACGACCTTATTGCAGTTTCTCATTTACATAATTCAATTTTGCACAGAGACCTCTTGCCATAGGACTGTAGTATTGATTGAATATAATTTGGATAGGTGGAAAAGAGTAGGGAACATCTCCTCTCATGTATTAAATAAATGCAGTAGAATTGTATTGTGTATGGTTTTAGCTTACACAACTTCAACAATACAGTGTTAATGACAAAAAGTTTACAGAGAATACCAATACAAGCAATATATACAGTTATATTCAGCTTTCCTTTTAATGATCATATCTCCTGGATTAAACTTGTGATAGGGGGATTTGATTGTATTTTCCCCTCATTGGTCTTTATAATTTTGCCTTTCTCAATGAGATTCTTTGAGAGAGAATCACAGTTGATTGTTAAAACAAAATGTGGTCCTGTTTAATGTGGCCCCAGAAATAGAAATCAAATATTTCATGTGCTGCTCAACTAAAGAAATAGAAATCTGTTCTGAACATTCAGGAAAAGCTAGCTGTGTTAGAATTACTGAGATCTAGTATGTGAGCATTATGTTAGCATGATAGCTTTTAAATTCACTTTCCAAAGTTGCTTTGTGCTATACATAATTTCTGCTTCATGCACCAGTTTTGGAACTTAGATTTTGTAAGATGCATTGTCTATGGCTGCAAGTCAGCTTGTGAGGTTATTTGTTCTGTGCTCTCTGCAGCATATTGGTTCAGGAGTGCTTGCAGACAAAAAAACCCTGTGTATGCTCAATTCCCTAATATAAAATGAAGGAGTCTTTGTCTATAATCTAATGCAAATCCTCCTGCATACTTTAACTCATCTCATCTTTAGGTTATTTATAATACCTAAAAATATATAGAGTAGTTGTTACACTGCATTGTTTAGGGAATTATGACAAGAAAAAAATCTGCATATGTTCAGTATGGGCACAATTATATTTCCAAATATTTTTGATCTACAGTTGGTTCAATATGTGGATTCAGAACCCATTGATATGAATACTGACTATACATTTCCAGGGGGCTTCTTAAAGCTTACCTTTTCTTAGTTTTAATGGCCTTTAGGAACACTGGAAGTAAGCTGGTGGATTATTGGGGTTACCATTTGTACTGACCACCAAAGATATCTGGCTCTCTGCCGCTGCATCTTATTATATCATATGGTACAATTATATCTCCATGCCCCTTTGGAACTGAATGTCACACAGAGACTTACTTCTCAAAAAAAAAAATGCAAGTTAGGGCTTGAAGAAAGCTCTATGAGCCATGTGATTCTCTACATTCATTTTTTCCCTGCCTGGGTCTCTGTGTGAGAATGGACATGGGGTACGTATTAGTTTGGTGTCCAAAGAATGACATAAAGGAAAACCTAGATGAAATAGATTTTAAACTTCTCAAATTTGTTGTTTTGAGCCTCTGATATTTTGAGGGTTGTTTATTACTGCAGCATATCCTAGATTATCCTGACTGATAAAACTAAGTTTTGCACTTGATTGTCTTCTAGCATGGCTGCTATAGGGCTCTGTGTATATCCCTCAGACTGCTGTTGAAATTTCAACTTAGTGGTTTAAGGGGTTCATGTAGTCACTATAGACTAGGAATTCTCAACCCTGGTGTTTGTTAGATTCATCAGTGAGTTTAGAACACATCATGTAAGGTAACCCCCCCCGCCCCCCAGAGTTTATAGTTTAGGTAGTCTGTGATGGGTCCTTAGTATCCAGACTTTTTTTTTTTTTGGTACCAGGGATTGAACTCAGGGGTACTTGACACTGAGCCATGTCCTCAGCCCTATTTTGTATTTTATTTTAGACCCAGGGTCTCACTGAGTTGCTTAGAACCTCGCTTTTTGAGGCTGGCTTTGAACTTGTGATCCTCCTGCCTCAACCTCTCCAGCAGCTGGGATTACAGGCATGTGCCACTGCACCTGGCTCTCTTAGTATCCAGATTTTTAAAAGCTCCCATGATGATACTAATTTTCTACCAGAATTGAGACTCACTGATCCAAAAGTCGGCTGTTATCTCCTGGCCTCTCTTCTTAACTGTCTTTATGATATAGTGACTTTAAGTCTGATTATTAAGACTAAGTTTAGGTGGAATAAATTTACCCTTGATTATGTCTAAATTATTTAATTAGTAAAATTACACATGGGAGGTCTTGCCCCCACTCATATCACCATAAGAAATGAATGATTAGTTTTCTAGGATGAAGTGGACAGAGAAAATGACATCTTTAAGCACAAATAGTGGTGTTCTATTAGTCTATGATTAATGCTCCCACAATTATTTTCACAGATTCTGTCAGGTACACTGAATAAAGACAGCAGACCAGTGGTTGTGCATGGCATTCTCTTGATCCTGAGGAAAGCAACCAATTAATAACTCCCTTCTTTTTTTTTAAATAGAATATGTTGTGTATTGGACAGGTAGTGGGGAGAGATACAAATGTGTTGTGGTTGTGGTACAGACCTGTATGGTGGTAGCCAGAGACTGAAAGTACTTTAGAAAAACTGCTTATTTGGATAACTGTGAGGTTTCCATCATTATCTTGCTTCTCAGTGCTAGCATTTCCACACCTGGGAGGATCAAGAAAGGGTGAGATCCAGGAGAGGGGCCTCACAGCATCACTAATTATAGTAGGTCTCATGAAACCAATTGGGAATCAGTCTACCTAGGGATGAAGCATGCACTGAGAGCTGGCTTTCGAGATAGAGGTTTATTGAGTATCTAAAACTGTTTTGTTTTGGATAAGTGTCTCCCAGAGGCCCATATATTTAAGGTCTCCAGCCCATAGTGCTCCTGGGAGCTGGTGGAACCTTTAAGAGGTTGGACCTAGTAGGAAATCTTCAGGTAATGGAAGTGTGCTCTCAAAGGGGCTGGTGAGACCTGGCCCCTTCCTTGTCTTCTATTTTACATCCTGGACTTAAGTTGAGTGTTTTTCTCTGTTGTGTTTTCCCTCCCTGATGTGCTGCCTCAGGACAGGGACAGAAAAAAATGGGCCAACCAGTCACAAACTGGAACCTCTCTAACTGTCAGCCAAAACAAACTGTCCTCTCTTTAAATTGGTTATGTCAGGCATTTAATTGGTGTCAGAAAGGTAACAAAGTTTGAGAGATACCAAATAATATTCTCTCTCTCCTTCACCTCATTTTCTTATCATTATCTGCACTCTACATACACACTATGTACAAATTTAACTAGTTTGATTATTAATGTGTCCTGAAAATCTATTTAGATAAAAATGTAAATATAGTTCTACTTCTAATGTAGCAAAGTCTAGAGAAACATCCCCCTCCCCCAAAAATCAGGAATACTATTAAAATTCATGTGTATATCTAAACTGTGCTCTTGGCCAATAGGACTTTGGGGACAAAAAAATCCCTCCAGATAATTGTATCTTGTTCTCTAGTAAATAAACTAGAAAGAAAAATGTGGCATGACTCCAGAAGGAGGGAAGAAGTTAAATATTTTTTTCTCTGACTTTCTGAGTTTTGTTTTTCATCTTTTGCCAGTACTCAGAGATGCAGATGGTGCTGTATTAGGAAAGATGGTTTAATAGTTTTGAATTCAGATATTTGAGATAGGATCCTCATGAACATTGTAATTGTTAGTTGGTGGTCAGAAAAAAGAACTGGCAAATATTAAACTAAATCATAAATCAACTTTTATTTGCTATCTGTGATGCAGGTAATTCATCAAGATTTTTCTTTCTTTCTTTTTCTTTTTTTTTTTTTTTGTAGTGCTGGAGATTAAACCCAGGGCCTTGTGCATGCAGGGCTCTCTCTCTCTCTCTCTCTCTCTCTCTCTCTCTCTCTTTCTTTTGAAATAACTAATGTGTTTTAAATGAGGAACCTGAAAAGAAAAATATTTATTTTGAACTCATTGATATTACATCAACAAAATATTTCAACAGGTTGAGACTTTCTTGTGTGTATCATTTCTTTGTTATAAGTTATTTAATTTCCTTCCTAAAATTGTCTGATATAATTTAAGTATAGAAATCATTCAGTGCCAGATGACCAATCTTTGGAAGTTTTTTCAGGTCATTACAGTAAATCATCTAACAGCACAAAGTCCTTTTAATATTTTATTCTTTGTGAATTACTATATAATCTGCAGGATATATCAGTGATGGTGAGATACAGGAGAGGGGCCTCACAGCATTACTAATTATAGCAGGTCTCAGAACCTTTAAAGAGGTTCTCAAAGAGCTTAAGCTGTCTCTTACATTTTATGTTCAGTTTGGTAACAAAGGGGATATGGCCTCTTCTTGCCTTGAGTGTGCTCTCTAGGACCAAGTGTGAAGACTTTGAGCCCATTTTACCTTTGACCTTGTATAGACTTTGAAGTTTGAGTCTCTAGAGATTCTCTGGAGGAATGTTAGGATAGTGGGTTACCTTCCCCTTGGGTATATGTAATATTTGCTATTAGTAGGTATAAAAAATTCAGAAACTACTTAGAATTACAGTGTCATATGGATTCTGCCAAAGCAAATGTTTGTGATAATTTATATCTACCTAAATGATATATAACTCATGTGACATTTTTTTAGGAAAAATGAAGACTTTTGTAATATACGTGTGTGTATGTATACACACATATGTATATAAAACAATATTGGCAAATGACAAGAAACTTTGTTACAGATCCAATAAAAAGTCACAAAATATTTTTTAAATACTGGAAATTATGACTAGAACACATATGTTCATGATTAATTGTGATTTTTAACTTGTACTTTGAGAACAAAGTAGAGTACCTCTTCCTGCAGATAAGATTTTGTAGGAAAGATAAACTTATTTATTGGACTTAAAGGCTTGCTAACTCCTTTGAAGACACTGCTACTTAGTCAGATTATTGGCTTTGAAGAACACATTAAGCTATTTTAAAGAGCAACTCTTTTCAGCCTCAGGGACTTCTGCCTGTATTAGGCTACGATATTTACTACCCAAATAAGAAGTGACCTAAACAGAGAAGCAGAAAGAAAGAATTATATATCCTTATCCTTAAGCTTTTCTTGTAAATGCTGAGATTATATCTGGGTTTTTTTCATTATTATGCCACTTATGTACCAATGTATAAAAAAATCATTAATAGAGTTCACAAGGATCAGGTTTAAATGGAGCACCACAGTGGGAAGAGAAATGACCCCAGAACCACTCCACCATTTTCATGCATTCACATCCTTTATAAATTAATCTCATCAATCCTAAAGCACACACAAACACAAAGCCTGCAAATAAGCATTTATTCCTAGAAATACCAATGATTCCTAATCTTTAAAAGCTTTTTAAAATTCTCCCCTGAGAGTCTCATGGACATTATTTTGTTTACTGTGCTTGCTCTTCTCCAAGGTATTGGGAGTCCTGAAAGTCACCCACATTTCTAGAGTTCAATATGAAGAGATGTAAGGGATTTGCTTAATGACAAATGTATTTGAAATACAGCCTCACCCAGTTGTCTGAATAGTGATATGCCCTCAGATTTTATTTTAGAGTCACATTCTAGGGAATGAGGGAATTAGATGGTTCATTCAGTTATTCGCCAAAAAATTACTTATTGGGTTATTTATTGATACTGCTAGGTGCTGGGAACATGAGCTGAATCTCTGCAGTCATTCAGTTTGCAACAGAATAATCAGGTATTTTAAAAATCATTACAATATTCATTATGGAGTCTCAATTGTGAAATGTGCTCTGAAAGAGGAAAACAGGCTACTGTAGATGTATAATGGAAGGGAGGCTCATCTGGTTTGGGGGTTAGGAAGGCTCCCTAAGGAGGTAATGTTTCAGCTGAGATTTAAAGAAACCCATCAAAGGGTAGTCAGGTGAGAAAAGGTAAGAGTTTTGCAGATCTTGCCTGTTCAACTCATCTTAGTGATTTTCCTCCTCATTTGATGTATTGACCAGTTAGTGTCTCTGCCTTGCTTATTTTTTTTCTACTTTGTTTTTAAGACATCACATAACAACATTTCTATTCTTTTTTTAATAGACTCTTTTACTAGACTGTGAGAGCATTCATTTCTGAGTTCTTAGTCTTTTGCTATAAAATTCATATATATATATATTACATAGTGTATATAAAGTCATTCTTTTTGTATTTCAACAGGCTCTGAGGCCAAACCATTTTACTTTGTATCAGTAAATTTAGTAATCAGTAATTTAGCTTTCTTAATTGCAGTTATCCCTCAAATCCACATATTCAGATTAAGTTTTATCAGAGGAACCCCAGAAAACTATAATGGAGAAAAAAGGAAAGAGCAGTCTCACTAATGAGGTAGATTGAGGACCAGTGATCACCCTACCTGAATCACAGCTTGGGGAACTGCGCCTTTGTTAAGAACCAAGGACTTAGCAATATAATTGTTTGCCATTTATGGTGATTTTTGGATAGCTGGAAAATACTGAATCACCTTGATAGAGCTGATGTATAAATGAAAATGTAGAGAACCATTGTTTGCCCAGATCTTTTACCGAGTAAGTTTCAAGTCTATAACAGCAAATTGTTGTAGCTTAATTTAAGAAAATCGCCTAGCTAAATTAGCCTTGCTCCAGAAGGGAATTGAATTGATATGACTAAACGTAGTCTACTCTGTATAGATTCTTCCTATGTGTTAACAATAGCTTACCATGCTTGTTAAAAAGGAAACTCTCAGAGAAACAAAAATGCCATCTCACGAAACTCAGTCATAGAACCACCCATCAGATTCCCTTAAAGTTTTAGTTTCCTTTAAAACATGTTAATATCCATTAGTGTTTTGAGTGCGTGGATTTAAAATTTTGAATCTGAATTTTCAGAATTTAAGTTGATATAGAAATTTCAGAACATGGTATGAGAGATGTGAATGTTTAAGCAAGGAAAAAGTGAAGGTATTTAACTTATAGGAGGTAGCAGCAGAAGCAATAGAAAATCTAAATGTTTTCTTAAACATGAAAACACTGAAGTTCTTACTCTCAGGCAGCAGGAATATAATAAATCAGGCATGTAGGAAGATTAACTTTACTCTAAATTCTTTAAATATGTAAAAAACCAGCTGCATGAAATCCTGACGGAAACCTTTGATCTTAAAGGTACTCTGAGAAGCAGATATAACTGCTTTTTAACTTGGGGTGAGCCAAATAATTTATTGAGCAGCCTACAGTGCCAACTTGGCCCAGAGTCAGAATGGATTGTATGCTGGCTGAAATGGAAAATGTGGTGGCATATTTTGTTAATCTGGGAGAAATCATTGCTCATTTGTATCTGGAAACATCTGAAGTTTTCTTATACGTCTAACTGATATCACCACTTTGCTCCTTTTTCATCTGGCAAGGTGTTCTCCCATGGTTAGTGTGCCATAAAAATTTTATTATGCATATTTAGTGGTCATTTCGGGTTTTGGGTCCTCTGCCCCACAGTATCCATTCACCCTTCTTCTGGTGACAGTACCTCAAATGCCTACTGCCTCCTTCTGATTGTGTTCCAAAGGGTTTCCTTCCTGGTTCCAGAGGGGAATGTGTAACTTGGTCTGACCATACAGTGTTATTTAGTCTATTTGCTGCATCACTTTTTGGAGATCCTTGAGCTTGTAATATCAGAAAGAGATTTTTTTTTTCCCCACTAAGGATTGATTCCAAGAGGACACAGGACAGTTGCTGCTGACAGCCATCTTGCTCCTATATGCAATTGGAGAATGAGCTGGTGTGGAAGAGAGCAGAGCTGAAGGGTGAGAGGAAGATCAGGGACCAGTTCTGATAGTAGTACAGGAGCCAGGACTGTGCTGTGCTTACTTTGGCCTGTTCAGTTACGTGAACCAATACCTCTTTTGTAATTTTTATTTTTTTTGCATTTATTAGTTAAATTATCATTATTATTGATATTTTATTTTTGAACCTTTTAGAAGACAGACTCCTGACAAACATGGTTTCCTTTGGTGTGGCTGAACTATTTCTCTTTCTTTGTTATTGTATCAAATAGAAATTTGGATTTTATATTTGAATTAAAGCACTCTACATAATGTAATAAAATTATGTAGTTATATGCATTATAGTACTTTATGTGTTATCATACCTCATTACTTCTTGGATCAATGTGGGCAAAATTTGGGACAAATTGATAGCACATAGCTAGAAAGGTTATTGACTAATTGAAAGACTGTACTCAAATTGTGGGGATTAAATTTGCAATATTAACATTATATTTGTTGCTCACAGTGTGTTAGTCCAATCTGGCCAGTATTTTTCTTAATCTTGAAGTTAGCCACTAATGAAAGTATTTATTAGTTGGACACAAAACTGAATGGGATGATTGATATTTCACGTATCTAAATCAGAAATGCTAGGAGTCTCCAACAACTAAAATAATTATTTGTATGTAACAAGAAAAAAATTAAAGAGGTCTGCTTTTTTGCAATGGTACAATTTAGTAAGCTTTGTGTTAAGCCTTTTTTTCTTTTTAATTATATCGCTTTTAATCCATTTGCCCAAACAAATTAATGTTCCCATCTTAATTAATTTACTTTGTGGAAATAAGGTGAAAATTAAAAGTAACGAATGAAGAAATAAAAAGAGATCAGAAGAGAGATATTTTGAAGTTTATGAAAATGCAAATATTGGAAACTCAAATTTTTAAAAACAAAATGAAAAAGTAATTCTAAAGTTTCTATTAAGTAAAGATTTATCATTTTGTCATAAAGTTTAGCCTGCATGAACACAGGATGAAGGACTTATGTGATTTACCAGCAGCACTGTGAAAACAATTTAGTTAATTTATTTGATTTTGAACATATACAATTTAACAACTT
The DNA here is from genome assembly GCF_001458135.2 of Marmota marmota marmota. Taxonomy (NCBI): domain Eukaryota; kingdom Metazoa; phylum Chordata; class Mammalia; order Rodentia; family Sciuridae; genus Marmota; species Marmota marmota. The sequence goes on from NW_026000037.1 coordinate 26,847,711, forward strand.
GTTTACTAGCCAAAATGATGAATTTAAAAGCATTGATTCAGATGTAGAGTAGTTTAATCTTCCCCATGTGTGGGTGGTAATAATCACCTGTAATTCTGGGATGAGGTCCATAGTTTAGAATCAGATTGCTTTTGGCACTGTGTTTGAGGAATGTTGACAAGGGTATATGTTTCAGAGGAAAGGCTGAGCAAGGGTGAGAGGAACTGTCACTATTCTCAGTGATTCAGGAAAGTTTACTTCAGAGGTAGAATGAGTATTTGAACAGCATTTATGTGGGAGAATGTTGTCTTAGTCTGTTTTGTGTTTCTATAATAAAAGTCCTGAGCCCAAGTATATTTTAAAGAATAGAAGTTTATTTAATTCAGAGTTCTAGAAACTTGGAAGTTGAGAAGCATATCACTGGCATCTGATGAGGGCCTTCTTCCTGCATTCTAATGTGTTGGAGGGTGTTGCATGGTAAAACAGAGCAAGCATGCTAGCTCAAGTCTCCCTTTTCTTATAAAGCTACTAATGCCAACGTGCCCCCCACCACGGCACTATCTAATCCAATTACCTCTCAAAGGCCCTATCTCCAAATACCATTGATGATTTTGGGGACGAGGTGTCCAACACATGAAATTTTGGGAGACACATTCAAACATACCCTTGAGTAACGTGGAGAGCACACATGGGCCCTATTTATGGAGGTAGGTTTCAGCTGACTAGACCAAGCTTAGCAGACCAAGCAGTCCAATAGACAGAATTGGCCCCACTGTGAGGTAAATTTCATGTAGAGCAGGTATTTTGAGATCTCTGATCTCCCCATTTACTTTCAGGTGGGAAAGTATTACTTGGAAATAAGAGAGGGTATTCACACAGACAGGCCTTTGAGAGCATAGTAATGGTGCTGAGTGGGGAACAAGAGTGTATATTTAAGATTCCCTCCAACCTGGGATTCTGGTAAATTCCTTTAGAATTTTACTTGATTTCAAGTGATATTAGAAAGCAGAGACATAAGGAAACTTTGAGGTCTGATGCTATTTAGGGACCATGAGCACATCTTAGAACCAGGAGGTACTTCAATATAATACAGTTAGAACTAATTTCCTTCAGTCATTGTGAATTTCTTAATGATTTCTTGCTTTTTTTGTTTGGTAGGACAGCATTCTGCCAAGATTCCTCCAGCTTGTGGTGGCTTAAGGGAGTGGAAGTTGAGATAAACTCTGGCTCTCTTCTGTTACACAAGAGCTTAGCATCCTTTTTTTCTCCAATTTATAGCCTTTGTTGAAGTGAATTACTGAAATGACACTCCTACTTCTTGTCATAGAACTTGCTCATTCTCTAAATTTACTATGCCCTCAATGCAGTTTTGTAGAAACCTACTACTTTCCACATCATCTTAAAATTACCTGGTTGTCAAAACACTTACTTCATGTACTTTTTGAATAATACATTTGGTTTGGTCAGAGAAATCAACTTGAATATTCTTGTTGATCTTTTAGCAGGGTTGGCTGAATTTGAAGTTAATTAAAGTCATTATTCTTCCTTGGTCAAATGCTTTGCAGCCTAATATCTGGTGGACTAGAAATTGAATACATAGCCAGGAGGGGTGTGTTTGCCCCCGCCATTTACCTCCCTAAATATATTGTAGAGATAGTCAGGGGCATTTCTCAGCTTATTTGGTAAAAGTACTTTGTCTTCAACTAGAGTGGAGTATTTAGCAAGGAAGATACTCTGTAGGAATTTTCATAGGCAGGAATTGGATACTAAGTTTGTGAAAAGAACCAAGACACTAGCCTGAAGGAAGGCATACTGACTCAGGATTATAATTCTGATTCTAATTCAGCTATGAGCTGAACTGCTAACCATTATTGAGTTGGTAAGTTCTGGTTGTTTATCTGCGACTGAAGGGATATTGCAGTGGATAGATGACCCATCATATGAGTACTCATTTGAGAACACTCTTGAGATGTATTGGAGACAGGAATGGTTTTTGAGTCTCTTCTAAATAGAGTCATGTGCTGCTTAATGATAGAGATATGTTCTGAGAAGTGTGTTTGGTGATTTCACTGGTGAACATCATGGAGTGCACTTATACAAACAAAGATGGCTATGAAGACATTAGGTGATAGAATCTACTGGGACCATCACTGCATATGCAGTTCATGCCTATAAAGTTTCCATGGTCTTTGTCCATTCATGGTAGTAGCAACAGGCTAATTTGGGGAGGGAGATGCATTTAGCCTTCTCAGGGTCACCTTTAGCTTTACTCTCCTCCTTGAAATAGATAACTTCAACACACTTTCTGAGAAGTGCTCTTGAAGCAACAACTTTAACATATATCCTCTAATGTCAGGTCTTTCCTATTCCATGATATTCCCATCTTGAATTGCCTTATGTAGAAAATATGGGAGCTGCCACTGTCACTGATGCTCTTATGAAAGAATGGAGGATGAAACGTGGGCTTGGGGAGAAGGAAGACTGATAGTGTGAAAACGAAATACCATGGTCATTTCAGAAAATTCTCTGATAAGAATTAAGGTATTAGTTTTGGACACAGCAAAGTGGTTATGTTAACTTACAGACATTATTGGATTCTACTTTCCAGTGGGAGTTGGAAAACCATGAGGGAATGCCCTAAATGAATAATTCTTGGCCGGACTCAGTGTCTTCTACTAAATGGAAATCTTTATATCTCACTTGTCCAGTGGGAAGCAAAGACAAACTTGGTATTATGGATGTATCATTTTTAGTTTTATGTTTAAGAAAGATAAATTACCATAGACAAGGGGCGTCCACATGGGTTCTGTAAGAATGAAGGAATGTGGTAGTTTCCATTTTCTGAATGACAGGAGAGAGTTGAAGTCTCATACAACTTTCAGCTACTTATCATATCAGCAAGAGAATTAGGAACTAAAGAAAATGACTTTAAGATCATAAAAATATTTCTTAAATTTTCTAATATTCCCATCAGTCCAATTACCACTAAAATTCCCATTTCCTAATGCCTGAAACTTACTAATATGTTAGGTTATATGGCTTAAAGTGAATTAAGGTTGAAGATGGAATTAAAGGTGCTAATCAGCTGAAACTGAGATGGACAGGGTATCCTGATTCTTTGGACAGATCCAATGTAACAACCAGAGTTTTTATTACTGGGAAAAGAAGGCTAAAAAAGAGTGATTATCCAAGGAATGCAGTGTGAGAGACAATCAGCCATCACTGGTTTTTAATGTGGAATGAGGTAATGGAGTGCAGATGGCCTCTGGAGAATGGAAAAGACAAGAGAACATATCTTCATTGCAGCTTTCAGAAGGAACCCAGCCCTAACAGCACCTCAATTTTAGGCCAGCAAGACTAGTTTTAGATGTTTGAACCCAGGAATTGTAAGATAACAATTTGTGTTAGGTCATCAACTTTGTGGTAATTGGTTACAGAGGCATTAGGAAACTAACATGCACGTTCTCTCTCTCTCTCTCTCTCTCTCTCATATATACATATATATATATGTATATTTTGCACATATATATATATATATATATACACAGATGATATGTATTTGATCTTTTAATTCATATATATCCCATAAACATGTTCACTTGGCAATCAGCAGACCTGTGGGGAGTTTGGATAGCATTACTCTACTCCATGATCTTCCTGGATGTAAAGGAGGAGGAAAGTATCTCTCCAGTAAGGTATATCTCCCAATAAGGTGAACCCAGTGCATCACACATGCTTAGCAAGAGCTCTACCACTCACTCCTATAAATGAAGGCAATGGAGTTCATGAGAATAGTTGGATAGAAGAAAGGGATGACCTAAGAGCTAATCTGCGCTTGAGAAACTACAACTTAAAGTAGAAATGCTCAAGACACATTTAATGAAAAGTGCCAGCAAAATTATGTGAGAGTATTACAGTAAACTGTATATGTATTCATATGTGTGTGTGTGTGTGTGTGTGTATTTCTCAGCCAATATATATGTATACTCATACATATATATTGGCTGAGAAATATAACTATAAAAATAAGTGATTCATTACTTTTTAAATTTAATTTTACTTTTTATTCTCATTAGTTATAAATGATATCAGAATGCATTTCTATTCATTGTACACAAATGCAGCACAACTTTTCATTTCTCTGGTCGTACATGATGTAGAGTCATACCACATGTGCAGTCATACTTGCACCTAGGGTGATGATGTTCATATCATTCCACCATCATTCCTGTTCCCATGACCCCTCTTCTTACCTCTCTCCCTGTTGCCCAATAAAAGTTCCTCCATTCTACCCATGTTCCCTACCCCCATCATGTATCACCATCCACTTATCAGAGAGAACATTTGGTCTTTTGTTTTTTGGGATTGGCTTACTTTGCTTAGCATGATATTATTCTCCAACTTCATCCATATACCTGCAAATGCCATAATTTTATTTTCTTTTAATGCTGAGAAATATTTCATTGTGTACATGTACCACAGTTTCTTTATCCATTTATCTGGTGAAGGGCATCTAGGTTGGTCCCACAGTTTAGCTAGTATGAATTGAACTGCTATGAACATTGATGTGGCTGTGCCCTATAGCATGCTGATTTTAAATCCTTTGGTATAGACTGAGGAATAGGATAGCTCTGTCAAATGGTGGTTCCATTGCAAGTTTTTTGAGGAATCTCCATATTGCTTTCCATAGTGGTTGCACCAACTTGCCGTGCCAACAGCAATATATAAGTGTACCTTTTCTTCACATCCTTACCAACACTTATTATTACTTGTATTCTTATTTTTTAAATATTTTTTAGTTGTTAATTGACTTTTATTTAATTTATTTATTTTTATGTGGTGCTGAGAATCGAACCCAGTGCCTCACACATGCTTAGCAAGTGCTCTACCACTGAGCTTCTACCCCAGCCCTATTGCTTGTATTCTTGATGACTGCCATTCTGACTGAAATGAGATGAAATCTTATCTGCATTTCTCTAATTTCTAGAGAAGTTGAACACTTTTCATATGTTTGTTGATCATTTGTATATCTTCTTAGAAGTGTTTGTTCAGTTCCTTAGCCCATTGATCGATTGGTTATTTACTTTTTTTGTGTGTCAAGTTTTTTTTTTTTTGAATTTTGTATACTCCTAGAGATTAGTGCTCTATCTAATATGCATGTAGTTAAAATTTTCTCCCACTCTCTTTACATTATTGATTGTTTTCTGTGCCGAGAAGAAGCTTTTTAGTTTGAATCCATCCCATTTATTGATTCTTGATTTTGTTCTTGTTCTTTAGGAGTCTGGTTAAGGAAGTCAGGACCTAAACTGACATGATGAAGATTTGGACCTACTTTTTCTTCTATTAGGTGCAGGATCTCTGGTGTAATTCCTACGTCCTTGAGTTTTGTGTAGGGTAAGAGATAGGGGTTTAATTTCATTTTGCTACACATGGATTTCCAGTTTTCCCAGAACTGTTTGTTGAAAAGGCTATCTTTTCTCCAATGTATATTTTTGGTGCCTTTGTCTAGTATGAGATAACTGCATTTATGTAGGTTTGTCTCTGTGTTTTCTATTTTGTACCATTGGTCTACATGTCTATTTTGGTGCCAATACCATGACATTTTTGTTACTATGTCTCTGTAGTGTAGTTAAAGGTCTGATATAGTGATGCCTCCTGTTTCATTTTTCTTGATAAGGATTGCTTTGGCTAGTCTGGGTCTCTTATTTTTCCAAATCAATTTCATAATTGCTTTTTCTATTTCTGTGAGGAATGTTGTTGGGATTTTACTTGGAATTACATTAAGTCTGTATAATGCTTTGGGTAGTATGGTGATTTTGACAATATTAATTCTTCCTATCCAAGAACATGGGAGATCTTTCCATCTTGTAAGGTATTCTTCAATGTCTTTATTTAGTGTTCTGTAGTTTTCATTGTATAAGTCTTTTTTTTAAAATTTTTTATTGTTGGTTGTTCAAAACATTACATAGTTCTTGATATATCATATTTCACACTTTGATTCAAGTGGGTTGTGAGCTCCCATTTTTACCCCATATACAGATTGCAGAATCACATCAGTTACACATCCATTGATTTACATATTGCCATACTAGTGTGTGTTGTGTTCTGCTGCCTTTCCTATCCTCTACTATCCCCCCTCCCCTCCCCTCCCCTCCCCTCTTCTCTCTCTGCCCCCTCTACTGACATTCATTTGTCCCCCTTGTATTATTTTTCCCTTTCCCCTCACTTCCTCTTGTATGTACTTTTGTATAACTCTGAGGGTCTCCTTCCATTTCCATGCAATTTCCCTTCTCTCTCCCTTTCCCTCCCACCTCTCATCCCTGTTTAATGTTAATCTTCTTCTCATGCTCTTCGACCCTACTCTGTTCTTAGTTACTCTCCTTATATCAAAGAAGACATTTGGCATTTGTTTTTTAGGGATTGGCTAGCTTCACTTAGCATAATCTGCTCTAATGCCATCCATTTCCCTGTAAATTCTATGATTTTGTCATTTTTTAATGCAGAGTAATACTCCATTGTGTAGAAATGCCACATTTTTTTTTTATCCATTCATCTATTGAAGGGCATCTAGGTTGGTTCCACAGTCTTGCTATTGTGAATTGTGCTGCTATGAACATCGATGTAGCAGTGTCCCTGTAGCATGCTCATTGTATAAGTCTTTTACCTCTTTTGTTAGATTGATTCCCAGGTATTTTTTTAAAGCTATTGTGAATGGCATAGTTTTCCTAATTTCTGTTTCTGAAGGTTCATCACTGATGTGTAGAAATGCATTTACTTTATTGGTGTTGATTTTATATCCTGCTACTTTGCTGAATTCATTTATTAATTCTAGAATTTTCTGGTGGAGTTTTTTGGATCCTCTTAAGTATACAATCATGTCATTGGCAAATAGTGATAGTTCGAGTTCTTCTTTTCCTATTCATTCATATCCCTTTAATTTCTTTTGTCCAACTAATTGCTCAAGTTAGAATTTCAAGGACTATGTTGAATAGGAGTGGTGAGAGAGGGCATCCTTGTCTTGTTCCAGTTCTTAGAAGGAATGTCTCCAAATTTTCTCCATTTAGAATCATGCTGGCCTTGGGCTTAGCATAGCTAGCTTTTACAATGTTGAGGTAAGTTCCTACTATCCTTAATTTTTCTAGTGTTCTGAACATGAAAGGGTGTTGTATTTTATCAAATGCTTTTTCTGCATTTATTGAGATGATCATATGATTTTTATCTTTAAGTCTATTGATGTGATAAATTATGGCTATTGATTTCCATATGTTGAACCAACAATCTTGCATCCCTGGGATGCACTTGATAATGATGCACTATCTTTTAAATATGTTTTTATATTCAATTTGCCAGAATTTTATTGAGAATCAGTGTTATTGGTCTGAAGTTTTCTTTCCTTAATGTGTCTTTTTCTGGCTTAAGAGTTACACTAGCCTTATAGAATGAGTTTGGAAAGTTTTCCTCCTTTTCTATTTCATGGAATAATTTGAGGGGTATTAGTATTAGTTCTTCTTTGTAGGTCTTGTAAAACTTGGCTGAGAATCCATCTGGTCCTGGGCTTTACTTAGTTGGTAGGCTTTTGATGGTGTCTTCTATTTCATTGCTCAAAATTGATCTGTTTAAAATGTTTGTCTTCTAGATTCAGTTTGGCAGCTCACATTTCTCTAGAAATTTGTTGATGTCTTTGATATTTTTTATTTTATTGGAGTATAAATTTTCGAAATAGTTTCTAATTATCTTCTTTATTTCAATGGTATCTGTCATATTTCCTTTATCATCATGAATTTTAGTAATATATGTCTTCTGTCTCCTTTTTGTTAGGGTGGTTAAGGGTTTATCAATTTTCTTTAGTTTTTCAAAGAACCAGATTTTTTTGAATTGTTGCTTTTGTTTAATTTTCATTGATTTCAGGCCTGATTTTAATTATTTCCTTTCTTTTACAACTGTTGGTGTTAATTTGTTCTTCTTTTTCTAGGGCTTTGGGATGTAATTTCAGGTAATTTATTTGTTGACATTTTCTTTGTTTAATGAATGAGCTCAACTCACTGAACTTTTCTCTCAGCAATGCTTTCATAGTGTCCCAGAGATTTCTTGTTGCATAGGAATTCTCATTTACTTCAAATATTTTTTTTTATTTCTTCCCTGATGTCTTCTGCTACCCATGCATCATTCAATAGCATATTATTTAGTGTCCAGGTGTTGGAATAGCTTCTATTTTTCATTTTCTCATTGATTTCTAATTTCATTCCATTATGGTTTGAAAGAATACAGAGTAATATCTCTTTTTTTTTTTTGTATTTGCTAACAGTTGCTTTGTGGCATAACATATGGTCTATTTTAGAGAAGGATCCATGTGCTGCTGAGAAAAATGTGTATTTGCTCATTGATGGATGAAAAATTCTATATATGTCTGTTAAGTCTAAACTATTAATTGTATTATTGAGTTATATAATTTATTAGTTTAGTTTTTGTTTGGAAGATCTATCCAGTGGTGAGAGAGGTTTGTTAGTCACCCAGTATTATTGTATTATGGTCTATTTGATTTTTAAAATTCAGAAGGGTTTGTTTGATGTTCATAGATGCTCCATTGTTTGGGGCATAAATATTTACAATTTTTATGTCTTGTTGATGTCTGATTCCCTTAAGCAGTATGAAATGTACTTCTTTATCTCTTCTGACTAGCTTTGATTTAAAGTTCACTTTTTCTGATATGAGGATGGAAACCCCTGTTTGTTTATGCAGTCCATGTGAGTGGTATGGTTTTTTCACATCCTTTCACGTTGAGTCTTCCTATTTTTTTAATCCAATCTGCCAGTCTATGTATTTTAATTGATGAGTTTAGACCTTTAACATTATTGAAGTATGGTTTGTATTCCCAGTCATTTTGGTTTCTTTTGTTTTTTATGCTTGCCTTGGTTTTTCCCTTTGATTGGTTTTTCCTTTAATGCAGCTCCTCCCTTTTTTGATTTTGATTTTTGTTTTTTATTTCCTCTTCATAAAATATTTTGCCGAGAATGTTCTGTAGAGCAGACTTTCTTGCTATAAATTCTTTTAACTTTTGTTTATCATGGAAGGTTTTTATTTCATTATCAAATATGAAGCTTAATCTTGCTAGATATAAGATTGTTGGTTGGTATCCCTTTTCTTTCAGAGCTTGGTATATGTTTTTCCAGGACCTTCTACCTTTGAGGGTCTGGGTTGTGAAATCTGCTGAGGTCCAAACTGGTTTCCCCCTGTTTGTATTCTGAAACTCTTTTCTTGCAGTTTTTCAAGTTCTATCTTTATTCTGTATGCTAGTTGTTTTTATTATAATGTGCCCTGGTGTAGATCTGTTTTAATTTTGTACATTTGGTATCCTATAAACATTTTGTATTTGATTTTCCAATTCATTCTTCATGTTTCGGAAATTTTCTGGTATTATTTCATTGAATAGAGTATAAATTCCTCTGTACCTTCTTTTATTCTGAGAGATCTTAGATTTGGTCTTTAATATTATCCCATAATTTCTGAAGGTTCTGTTCATGGTTTCTTACCATCTTCACTGTGTGGTCTTTATTTTCAGGAGTATGTATTTTATCTTCATTGTCAGAGATTCTGTCTTCCATGTGATTTAGTTTGTTATTGATGCTTTCTATTGAGTTTTTTTTATTTGGCTTATTGTTTTTCTGCTTTTTTTTTTTTTCAGAATCTCTGTCTCTTGAAGTAATCTTTTGCCATCTGTATTTGCTCCATTCTCTCTTTGTTGCAGTGATCAATTGTTGCCTGAATTTTCTCACTTAGGTCATTCTTTAATTTTCAGATTATGTTAATTATGTACATTCTGAACTCCTTTTCTGACATTTCATCTATTGTGCTGTCAGTGGATTCTATTGTTGTATCATCTTGGTTTGTTTCGGGGCACTTTTTTTCACTGGTCTTTTTCAAGCATTCCATGGGTCTTCCTTTCTAGCAGTGCGGATCCTAGGTATTACAGTTTCTATCCTATAATCTTATAGTGTCCTTGCAGGTTACCACTGTCTCACCTATAAGGGGGAGATCAATATTAATAGCACCCTATGCAAACGATATACAGTCTTAGACCAAATAGTTCCTATTTAGATGATTACAGTTTTATCACAATAAACAGGAATGATGTGTTCAATTACCATCTGCAATATAAACAGTAGGTTTGCAAAAGGGTCTACAGATTCTAATGGTGGATAAAGAGAGAAACAGGGTGTTATAGGGTGTGATGTTTATGAAGTAAGAGGTAAGAATACAGAGGTATTAGATTATAGGAAGAATGAAAGATGAATCAAAAGAAGTTGGCTGTAAAGAGGAGAAAAGAGAAAGAGGTGACCCAGTACAAGACTCCCTCCTACCTCTGCAACAAGATGGTGGCTATTAGCATACTTAGCAGGGATGCCTCTGGTGTAACCAAGGGACCTTGGTGCGATATTCCATGTCCTGGCTGCTGTCTTTATATGGAAGTGGCCATGTCTGTAGTTGGTGGTGGGGTAGCATCAAACCTGAGATGGCATTGGAGGTGTCCCAAGATGGCGGCCACCACTTTTAGAGATGGTACTGAATGGGTGGGCTCTAAAGGGGTCAGCAAGACTGCCCTGGGCCTGCCTGGGCTCTGCGGGGGTCAGCTAGAATCATGATCTATTACTTTTCTTATAGGAATTATAAATTGTGGGGCATTGTTTTTGCTAGTTTAAAAGCATATGTGCAGTTTTAAAGAAGTAAAATAAAAGTTAATACTTTCAGAATGATTATGAAGTATTTATTATAAAATTCAAGTTTTTATGCTGTGTTTTTCTCTTGAGACAAGATGATAAAAGAAATCCAAATGGAAAGGAAAATAGAGATTGTATTACTGTTTCTGAATTTCATGTTCTAGAGATGGATGCAACGTGTAAAAATATTGATTTTTTTTGAGGGTATGCTAATGAAACTGTAACAGGGACAAATGTATGAATATTCACCATCCCTTTCCTGTACTTACTCTTTTTGGATAACTTTGGTTTGGCCATATTGGTACTGCTTTCTCACTTGGTTTCCCTGACTCCAGTCCTTCCATTTTATTTTGTAGACAAGAGTAGAGAAGAATAGAAATAGAAGAGAATAGACAGTTGGCATGGGAAAGAGAAATGAAAAAGAATAAAGACAACAGAAGAAAAACTGAGAGGAAAATCAGAGCCCAGACCATCCTGTGTCAGGGCTGGGTTTAGACTGGGAAAGTCATGAGTAAATGGTGATGAGAAATTTCAAGGATGTTTTAGTCAGCTTTTGTGTTGCTGTGACCAAAATACCTGACAAAAACAACTTAGAGGATGAAAAGTTTATTTGGTGCTCCTAGTTTCAGAGGTCTTAGTCCATAGATGGCTGATTCTGTCTGGGCCCAAGTGGAGGCAATACATCATGGAGGAAGGGCTCAGCATAAGAAAACTACTTAGCTCATGGAGGGGTCAGGAAGCGGAGAGAGAGAGATGAGAATGACCACACAGAAGATGTAAACCTCCAGATACACCCCAGAGAACCCACTTCCTTCAGCCATGCCCCATGTGCTCACAGTTTTCACCCAGTCAATCCATTTGATATAGAATGCATTCATTAGGTTACAGCTCTCATGACCTAATCATTTTATCTCTGAATATTTCTGCATTTACTGGAACTTTTGGGGGACACCTTATATCCAAACCATAAGAAAGAATATTAGGTGATTATATTGGTGTATTGGCCAGATTTTCTTTGTTGTGACAAAATATCTGAGAGAAATAATTTTAAAAGGAGGAAACATTTATTTAGCTCCCAGTTTCAGAGGTTTTAGTTCATGCAATCCACAGTTTTCCTCCTTGATTTGGGCCTATGGTGTGGTAAAATATCATGGAGAAAGATTGCGTGTTGCGGGAGGCTGCTCACCTCATGGTCTCCAGGAGGCCAAGTGAAAAAGAGGAAGAGGCCCAAAACAAAATAAACCCTTCAGAGTCACACCCCAGTGACCTGCTTCTTTCAACGAGGCCCCACTTTGTGAGGTTTCCACCACTTACCCAGTAACCCCAGCTGCCAACCACACCTTTAGCACATGAGCCTTTGGGGGACTTTCCAGATTAAACTACTGAGAGAATTAAAAGATTAAGAAAGTGACATTTGTGTCTTTTGCATTGAATCTTCTTTAAAAGATAAATAATTTCTTTTGATAATTTGATTCTATGTATGGGGTTATTACTCTGCTGAAATGCTGGAGTAATCTATGTGAAGCTCACCTCTTTACGGTTACAGCCGCATGTGGCAGCATTTCATGACAACATAGAAGATATTGGAGATCATAGTTTAACACCTAGATCTTCCTCAGCTCTACAGTTGTGCCCTTGCAACTGAACAAAGCTGGAGAAGAATATCCAATTTTGTTGTTCAATGATTTATTTTAAATTCCTGTGGGTGGTACCAAGAGATTCTATCTCATCTCCTTAGTAAATTCATGTTTTCCTGCCCAAGACAACTGCTTCACATCTTCTTTCTTAAATATTTAGCTGACTCAATGCTTCTTTCATGGAGAGTAATCAGAAGAGGATATTGTCTTATCATTTCATCTGTTCTAGTCTTTGCTCCTTTCACAATGGGAGGATTTCCTCTGTTTCTGTCTAGGTCTATCTCCAACCTTCCAGAATCCACCTCCCTTCATTTCTCAAGGGTGTCCTTTTATTAACTATCCCATACTTTTTTCATTATCAACATATTTTCTTTCTACTTGAACATTTTAATCTCTGAGCTAAAATTGTATAACATCTTTTATTTGTATAACAAAAAGAAAAACATCTCCCTAGATATCATCTCCTTTGTCTTGCATATAGATCAAACCTCCTTTGAAAAGTTATTTACACTGTTTTACTATGTCACTACCCTTTTATATTTTTACACACTTCATTTTTTTCACATTGTTTTCTTGAAATTGCCCTTGCTAAGATCATCTTCCAAAATTGGTTTATCAGTTCTCTGCCTTCATATTATCTGACCTTTTATGAAAGGTCATGATTATATGACCTTTCATAAAAGGTAAAACTATAAACATGATTTATAGTTAAGTAATGCTTCTTCACTTGATTTTTGAGAACATCTTCTATGTAGGCACTATTCTAAATACTGGAACTTGGAGCAAACTAGACATGTATCCTTTGTTTTCATGGAGTTTATATTTAGACAGATAATAAACAAATATAAATGATTAAAATATTTGGTGCAAAGTGCTGAAGTGAAAAATTGAATGTTGGATTGGAAAAAGAGTGTTTGAAGGTTCACATATTAAATGAGATTAAGAAAGGGCTCTCAAAATCCATGGCATTTGAGCAAAAGTTCTCCAAGAGAAAGCAGCACACCATGAAGAAAATGTCCTGAGCAGAGGGGTCAGGTACATAATTTTCTCCTCCCAATAAAGCACTTCCCAGGAAGCCTTGTGAATGATATTGTTTCCCGAAGTTCACTAATGACATTGAAGTTGACAGTGGCATTTCAAAGTCACCTTCTTTGTTCATTTTTCCTTGACATCTCTGTTGTATGTGCCTCTGATAGTCTGTCTTCAACCATTTTTATAATTAGTGTTCAGTTGAGTTAATCTGATTTTCCTTTTGTTATGATTTTTTATGTTTCCTTTTCTTCTCACCTATAAACTTGATATTACACTTTTTTCTGTATAACTCTTGTTCTGTCTTCTTCGTCAAAGTGCCTATTATGGTATCCATGTTGGGTAGGTACTACATACATGATTTTTTGATAAACTCATTAGAATTCTTTCCTCTGGATTCAGCTCTCCCTTCTATGTGCATATATCACAGTCCTTCTGCTGACTGACCTTTTTTCCTAAATAAATGTTCTAATTTTCAGCAGCCATATTGGGCTGTTTTGCTTGATTAATCAGCTTCTGTCTCATTATCTTCCTAGTGCATGAAACTGAGCTCATGTCCTTCTCTAAACTCTCCTCCTTCTGGCAGCCTTCTCTCACACAGTGATCTTGGGCATCTTGCTGCCCAGACTTTGGACCTCAAAGCTGGTTTAATTTTTTTCCCTCTTCCCAAATTTATTTAATGACAAATTCTTTCTAAACAACACTTCTTGAACCAGTTGCTTTATTTCTATTTCTGCTGCCAAAATTAAAAAAATATTTATTTTTTAGGTGTAAATGGACACAACACAATGCCTTTATTTTTATGTGGTGTTGAGGATCGAACCCGGGTCCCGCCCATGCTAAGCGAGCGCTCTACCACTGAGCCACAATCCCAGCCCCCACATTTTGTTTTTTTAAACAATTTTTTTATTTGTTTTTATTAGTTATACATGACAGTAGAATGCACTTATATACTTTGATATATCATACATAGATGGGATATAATTATCTCATTTTTCTGAGTATACATATAATATAGTAGAATCATATTGGTCATACAGTCACATATTTACATAGAGTAATAATGTCTGTTTCATTCTAGTATCTTTCTTATCCCCACATCCCCTGCCTTCCCCTCCTTTAACTACCCTCTACCTAATCTAAGGTAATGCTATTCTTTTTTTTTTTTTTGCCTTTATACATGTACATTTTTTTGCATTACAATTCATATATATATATATATATATATATATATATATATAAATACCCACAATTTTTGTATTGTTGTATATAAAGTATGTTGACACCTAATTTAAGTCTTCATACATGTACTCTGTATAATGATATCGATCACATTCCACCATCCTTGCTAATCCCCTGCGCCCTCCCTTTCCCTCCCACCAGTCTGTCCTATCTAGAATTCATCTATTCCTCCTGTGCTCTCCCACCCTACCCCACTATGAGTCACCTGTCCTTATACCAGAGAAACATTTGGGGTTTTGCTTTTTGGGGACTGGCTGACTTCACTTAGCACTATCTTCTCCAATGCCATCCATTTACCTGCAAATGCCATGGTTTTGTTCTTTTTTAATGCGGAGTAAAATTCCATTGTGTGTATATGACACATTTTTTTTATCCATTCATTCACTGAAGGACACCTAGATTGGCTCCATAGTTTAGCTATTGTGAATTTTGCTGCTATATACATTGATGTGGATGTGTCCCTGTAGTATATTGTTTTAAAGTCCTTTAGGTATAGTCCAAAGAAATGAATAGCTGGGTCAAATGGTGGTTCCTTACCCACTTTTCCAAGAAATCTCCATACTGCTTCCCTTATTGGATGCACCAATTTGCAGTCCCACCAACAATGTATGAGTGTACCTTTTCCCCTACATCCTCGCCAATCCTTATTGTTGTTTGTGTTCATAATGGCTGCCGTTCTGACTGGAGTGAGATGATATATTAGAGTGGTTTTGTTTTGCATTTCTCTGATTGCTAGAGATGATGAGCATTTTTTCATATATTTGTTAATTGATTGTATAACCTCTTCTGAGAAGTGTCTGTTCAGGTCCTTCGCCTATCTGTTGATTGGTTATTTGTTTTTTCGGTGTTTAGCTTTTTGAGTTCTTTATATACCCTAGAGATTGGTGCTCTATCTGATGTGTGAGGGGTGAAAATTTGCTCCCAGGATGTAGGCTCTCTGTCTACCTCACAGATTGTTTCTTTTGCTGAAAAGAAACTTTTTAATTCAATTCATCCCATTTATTGATTCTTGGTTTTAATTCTTGTACTATAGGAGTCTTATTAAGGAAGTTGGGGCTTAATCCCATATGGTGAAGATTAGGGCCTACTTTTTCTTCTATTAGAGGCAGAGTCTCTGGTTTAATCCTAGGTCCTTGATCCATTTTGAGTTAATTTTTGTGCATGTGAGAGATAGGGGTTTAATTTTATTTTGTTGCATAAGGATATCCAGTTTCCCCAGCACCATTTGTCGAAGATGGTATCTTTTCTCCAGTGCATGTTTTTGGCACCTTTGTCTAATATAAGATAATTGTACTTGTGTGGGTTAGTCTCTTACCATTATTCTACCCGTCTGTTTTCATGCCAATACTATGTTCTTTTTGTTACTATTGCTCTGTAGTATAGTTTAAGGTTTGGTATAGCAATACCACCTGCTTCATTCTTCCTGCTTAGGATTTCTTTAGCTATTCTGGGTCTATTATTTTTCCAGATGAATTTCATGATTGCTTTTTTTTTTATTTCTATGAGGAATGCCATTGGGGTTTTGATTGGAATTGCATTAAATCTGTATAGTGCTTTTGGTAGTATGGTCATTTTGATAATATTAATTCTGCCTATCCAAGAGCAAGGTAGATGCTTCCATCTTATAAGGTCTTCTTTGATTTCTTTCTTTAGGGTTCTGTAGTTTTAATTGTATAGATCTTTACCTCTTATGTTAAGTAGATTCCTAAGTATCTTATTATTTTTTTGAGGATATTGTGAATGGGGTAGTTTTTCTCATTTCCTTCTTGGAGGATTTGTCACTGATATACAGAAATGCCTTTGATTTATGGGTGCTGGTTTTATATCCTGTTACTTTGCTGAATTCATTTACTAGTTCTAGAAGTTTTCTGGTGGAGTTCTTTGGGTCTTGTAAGTATAGTATCATATCATCAGCAAACAGAGCTAATTTAAGTTCTTATTTTCCTATATATACCTCTTTAATTTCTTTCATCTGTCTAATTGCTCTGGCCAGTGTTTCAAGAACTATGTTGAATAGAAGTGGTAAAACAGGGCATCCCTGTCTTGTTCCAGATTTTAGAGGGAATGCCTTCAGTTTTTCTCCTTTTAGAAAGATGTTGGCCTGAGGCTTAGCATAAATAGCCTTTACAATGTTGAGATATGTTCCTGTTATCCCAAATTTTTCTAGTGTTTTGAACATAAAGGCATGTTGTATTTTGTCAAAGGCTTTTTCTGTGTCTATTGAGATGATCATAGGATTCTTTAAGTCTATTGATGTGATGAATTACATTTATTGATTTCCGTATGTTGAACCAACCTTGCATTCCTGGGATGAATCCCACTTGATCATGGTGCACAATCTTTTTGATAAGTTTTTGTATTCGATTTGCCAGATTTTATTGAGAATTTTTGCATCTATGTTCATTAGAGATATTGGTCTGAAGTTTTCTTTCTTTGAAGTGTCTTTGTCTGGTTTTGGAATCAGGGTGATATTAGCGTAATAGAATTGAGTTTGGAAGTGCTCCCTCTTTTTCTATTTCCTGAAATAAATTGAAGAGTATTGGTATTTGTTCTTCTTTAAAGGTTTTGTAGAACTTGGCTGTGTATCCATCTGGTCGTGGGCTTTTCTTGGTTGGTAATCTTTTGATGGCTTCTTCAATTTCCTCACTTGATATTGGTCTGTATAAGTTGTGTATATCTTTCTGACTCAACCTGGGCAGATCATATGACTTGAGAAATTTGTGGATGCCTTCAAAGTCTTCTATTTTATTGGAGTATAAGTTTTCAAAATAATTTTTAATTATCCTCTGTATTTCTGTAGTGTCTGTTGTGATATTGCCTTTTTCATCATGTATGCTGGTAATTTGAGTACTCTCTCTCCTTCTCTTTGTTAGTGTAGCTAAGGGTCTGTCAATTTTATTTATTTTTTCAAAGAACCAACTTTTAGTTTTGTCAATTTTTTCAATTGTTTCTTTTGCTGCTGCCACATTTTAGATTAGGTCTTTTATATCTTTTTGTCTTCACTATGATAGCAACATGATCTTCAAACTGTGCTCCTTATACTTGCTCTGTTTTCTTGCCTCCTGTTCATTTGATGAAAAAAAATCACTGTTGTCTCTATTTTTTCTCTTATTCCCAGACTTTGTTTATTCACTGTCCTCTGAATATTAAACTACATTTCCTATTTGGGTAGACTTTCCTATCCTTTCTAAGTCCTATTTATGCTCTAACACACAGATAAAAAAACAAGTAGTAAGACATGGCTCTCTCTCTCTCTCTCTCATTATCTATCTATGTTTCTGCTTACCTAACTGTCCATCTGCTCATTGTTCTATTCACCTATTCTATCCACCATCCATCCATTTATTTTCCTTCCTGCTTCCCCACTAAACCCTCCATTATTTATATTCTCTGCAGTTCATTTACCTGTGCCTCTTACATGGTTGCCATTCCATTTATATGTATTCTATACCTATAGATAAAATATAAGCTTCCTAGGGAAGAGTATGCATTGTATATTTTATTGTATCCTCCACAATGCAAAGTATATACAAACCTTCCAAGGTTCAGGTACTAGGAAAAGCATTTATTGTTTGGCTATTTGAAATAAATGATTGCTGATTACCATGAAACTGTATTACAGATCAGTGTTTCAAGCCCATTGAACATCTCTAGATGAATGTCATACAGGGGCATTAAACTAAAGTGTCCAAACTGTTCGTATCACCACCCCTACCTTCTTCTGTTGCTTCTCTCTATGGCATATTCAGTTACCTGAATAAAATCTTGTAGACATATTTGTTTCCACTATTTCTTCATTACTGTAACCAAGCATTCACCAAGTTTAGTTACTTCTAATCACTGTAGAACTCTCCATCTCTCCATATCCTTCATCATTGTTCAAGACCACAGGTCCTTCCTCCTGGATTGTCACAATAGGTTTTCCCTTCGTTTTTGACAAATTTTCTGTCTCCCAATCCTATTCATGTATTTTATAATATTTATATATTTTATTTTATACTAGTATATATACTTAGAATACTACATATAAATGTAAGTTTGAAGAATAAGTACAAAGTGAGCCCTGAAACAACTCAGCCTTAGAAATAGAATATTGCCTGTGCTCCCTGTGTGTCTCTTACTTATCACCATCTATTCCTCCTCACCCAGAGGAAAGTGCTTCCTCTGATGTTTGTAATAATCTTTACATTCCTTTTTTTTTTCAGTTACTGCAGATGGATGCTTCCCTAAAGAAAATATCTTGGTTTTGAACTTTATGTAGATTTATGTTAATGAAATTATACTGTATATGGATCTTCTGAGACTTGTTTCTTTCACTCCACAGTGTGATTCTGAGATTCATCCATACAGTGACATATTGTTGTATGTTTTTTTTATTGCTGTTCATCTTTCTATGGAATGAATACACCACAATTTATCTCAGCTATTCTATTATTAATGGACATTTAGGTTGTTTCCATTTTTACTATTTCATACACTGTTTCCCTGAATGTTTTATGAATATATCACAGTATGGATGTGCAAAAGATTGTATAGGATTTGTATCTTGGGGTGGATTTGCTGGCTCTGAATATCTTCAATCTACTATTAATGACAAGCTCTTTTTCAAAGAGATTAAACCAGTTTATACTCCTATTTTTGTTATATGAACATCAATACTAATCGATAGTCTAACACTATGTGGTATCATCAGGGTTATATAAAATCTTATTTTTGTCTTATTTGTGTGGATATTTAAAGGCATCTTTGCATTTCATTTCGTGTTTTTGTAAATACTGATCAAGTTGGAGATTTTTTTATATATTATTGGCCATGTATATTTCCTTTTTGTTAAATGCCTATTTGAGCTTTTTTTTTTTGCCCATTTGTCTAGTTTGTTTTCTCTTTATTTCTTATTGATTTTTAGGGAATACTTATATGTTCCTGAAATAAGTCCTCTGTTAGTTAAATAGGATGCAAACATATTTTCTTAATATGTCTAGATTTTAATTTCCTTTGTGAGGTCTTTTAAAAATAGAAGTTCTTAATTTTAATGTAGACCAACATATCAATAATTTACAGTTAGTGCTTTAACAATCTTGTTTAAGAAATCCCTTCCCACCCTGAGGTTTTGTAGATATTTTCCTATATTATCTTCTAAAAGCTTTTAATGTCTGAGTTAGACACCTTTGATTTTTGCTAATGCTGTTTGTTAGGTGGTAGGCAATGGACTTGAACTCCCTTTGGCTCTCCCTATAGTTCCTTCTCCTCTCATCTACCTCATGTTCTACAAGGAGACTTGAATTTCTAGAACATTGTATAAGTTTATATGTGAAGAGTATATAGAATTTTATTCAGCACACAGAATTAACTAAAGCAAGATTTTAAAATACTAATATCATTCAGTTACCCAGAGAATACATTCCAGTGTTTTTGCCCTAAAATGTAAGATATTGCTTGGGTCACCACAGTGGACATTTCACTCATCTCTTGAGCTACTACAACTCTGCCAGCTCTCAGTCTGCTTGCCATTGTAGTAAAGGTTCTTGCTTTGATTCCCTAGACTTCTTGGGCTTTTCCTTGAAATTTCCCCTTAACTCTTTCTCCATCTGATTCTGGACTTTAAAATCCTTCACACCTAAAAATCTAGCTTATTCTCAAAGTCTTTTAATGTCCCTTTAAGGAGAAAAGTCTATTTCACGCTTACAGCACTTCATTTTGTTTCCCAGGACATGGTGTGGTATGCCCCTATTGTTAGACTTGCTCTCTGTACTAGTGTGAAACATAGGTCTCACATGAAGTGAAGGGTGGGGAGGGGGCTTGGGGGTAGGAAGGATAGTAGAATGAATCAGACATTATTACCCTATGTGAAGATATGACTACATGACCCGTGTAATTCCACATCATGTACAGCCAGAAGAGTGAGAAGTTATACTCCATTTATGTATGATGTGTCAAAATGCATTCTCCTGTCATGTATAACTAATTAGAATAAATAAAAAATTTAGTTATGCCAGGACATTTATCTCTAGCAGATAGTGAACTGTCTGGGGGCAAATATTTAATCCTATATATTTTTGGAAGTCCTTCACTAAAAGGTATTTAGAATGTTGAAAATTTTTGCTAAGTGTCAAAGGGTAATCCTTGGTTCATTTAAAATACTTTCATTATAAACATGAAATAAACTTGAGATTAAGGCAAGTACTTTTTAGGGAGGAGATCTAAAGGGTTAAAATGTCATTATCAAATGCTATATTACCCGTGAATCACTGGAGGGATTTTATAAAATGGGTTAGTTGTACCCAAACCAATAGATCAAGATGGGAGGGAGGTGTGGGGCACTTATATCAATATAGATTTATCTAGAAAAGTCTTCTAAGTAACCTAGTGAATAGCAAAGATTGAGAATCACTAGTTTGCTTTCTCACTCTTCCTTATAAAAACATGATTTAAAATATAATATGTATCAATTTTCAAGTCTTAAATAGGTTCAAGGTCAGAGTGATATAATTTCTTCTGCCCCTTATTCTCTTCTTCACATTTTCTCTTCTCCAGCCTTGCCTTCTGGTCACTGTTACTGACAGTGCCAGTCTCAAGGCAGGCATACTAGAAAGTGCTAGGTTGTACTAGGGGGATATTGTTTTTTCTCTTTTCCTTCTTTCAGTTTTTAATTTTTCTAGAGAATCAGAGAACATCTCATCTGTATTTTCCATTCTGAATTTTGTGCTTCCTTAACTGACTTCCTTTCCTTTCCAATGTATAGTTAATATATTGTCTGTTTTTATACCACTCACATTTGGAGTGCTTTCATATTATCTAATGGCTTTTGTTTTTCAGTGTGTAAGACTCTATATTGACATTCTACTTTGGCAAATAAGTTAAATTTAAAGACTAAATGCCTTTGTTTATGTTTTTTTCCTGCATTTTCCCCCTTCCAATGGGATTTTATTTTGAAATGACATTTGTCATTATAGAGTAGGAAAATTCACCATTTTCCAAAATTATTTGTGAAAATGGATTTTCAAGTCTTTAACATATTCCTTCTATTATTGTACCAGTAGAAAAGCATTTTCAATTTACTTTTTTGATAAAAAACCAAACTTGAAAAAAATACATTGAAAACTACTGTGCCATCTGTAGCAAACTGTTGTAATTACCCTTCTGTTTCAAATTGCTGTTTTGCTAGTACATTCTTGCATTTGGTGTTTTGCATAATTAAGTTCATTAAAGTAACACCCTTGAGTTTTAATATTTAGGGTAATATTTTTGAACTTTGGCATTCTGGAGAGTATAAGATAGCATGTAGAATTTTGACAAAAACAGATATTTTATTCCTTACTAACTTATATTTGTGTAGAAAATTGTTTTAAAACTAATATCATGAGGTAATGTATCATATAATAACCTCACATTTCAAAAGGATTTTATATTTTAATGAAAGACTAATTAGAAGTGATTAAATAATGATCATGTAGATTATGCTCCTTCTAATTATGATTTATATAAGAATTTAATGAAAGTTCATCTGATTTTATGTCATTTATTTTCATCATACTAATCATTGGCTCCTTGCATTGTATATTATTACATTTATAATATTTTAGTATCCTTATGACTTAAAATGTTTATATATAATTTATCTAAAATGTAGTGCTTTATTTTTATAAGAAGTTTTACGTAATAAGACAGTTAAATAGTGTGCACTAGGATATATGTAAAAGCAAGAACATAATCTTATATGTGAAGGGTGAGCAGTGCTGACTAAGGAACTTGAGATTCTGATACTTGTTTTGAGTGGAGGTTTTGTAGTTGATAGAGGACTCTTATGATGACTTGCCTTGTGCATGGTGGCAACTGCTGGAGACGAGGCTTCCAGTTTTGCCTGCCTGGAGAAGGAAGCTGAGGTGTTGAGAGAAAGCTGAGAATTGGACAGGAAGGCAGTGCTGCACATTGATCTGGGCCCTGTGGTGTGTGCATATTGTGAGGGTTCATTTTCCACCTTTAGTTTTACATTTGGGTAGTTTCAGTGATCTACATGAATGCCTTTTTCATTTTGCTTCATTATTAACCTAGCATGTTCTGTTCATGTTTTAGTTTAATTTTGCTGTAGCTATGTCTCCCTTGAGGGTAGCTGTGTGTTCCTGCTCTGGGCAGCTCTTAGGAATAGAGTGCCCTTACCCTGTAGCAAGGCCTGCAGAGGTTTGGCTGCTGCATCTTCGTGTTTTATTTGGGGATCTCTAGTTGGATGTCTACCGTTTGTTCACTATACAACTGTCCTCTTCACCATGAGCTTCTCTGGAAAACCTTGGTGACTCTTTCAGGCTGAGCAGGAACCCTCACTGTACCCTCAGGATTGCTTGCCACATGTGCAGCTCTTCCTGCACCATCTTGCAGTTATTCCTTTACCTAATTCTCCTTTATTGGCCTGTGAGCACCATGACTGGGAGAGCTTTGTCTTACTCATTTGTTGACCACTGAGTAACTGTCACACTTCCTGGCTTTTATAGAGCTCTTGAGAACCACTATGCAAGAAGTAAGTGCTGGGTAAAGTTCTAGGGATACCAAGGTGGACCTGATGTCCCTTAACTTTCAAGGGACTCATAACATACTTTGGGAGATGGATACATAAACCACTAAATTTAACACCGTATTGTCTATTTGTTCATAAACTGTGACAGAGAAATGTGCCACATTAGAGTAAATACAGAGCCTCATATCCACAAAGCAGTGGATGAAATGTGATAAGACCCTTCTCTCAGGAACTTGCAGTTTTGCTAACCTGGACTTCATAAGGGAGTTTAGTTTGTATCAACCACACAGAATGGGAAATTTCTGAACAACTTAAACATTTTAATGGGTGGAATCAATGAAAACATTTTGAGCACTGACTGAGCTAGTTAACATGTTTGGCAAGGTGCAAAGTACAGCACAGTCTCTGTTCCTAAGGCAGCAGTCCTCCGATGGGAAAATATGATGTGAAGGACTTTAAAGAAAAAAAAAACAAATATTTTGTAAGTACCAACAAGGAAGTCTATGATGAATTATCAGCTGGACATATATCCTGGACAAAAAGTGTTAGGAGGTTCATGTTCTCTTTTCAATGGGTGTTATCCTTCTTATCCTCAGAATGGTCTAGTTGAAGAATGTGAGATAAGCAGGGATTTGGAAGCAAATAACAGGTTTCTAAATGGAGAGGTAGTTGGACTGTTCCTCCTGTATTTTTGTAAGACAATGTCCAACAGCACTGGTGTTGTCATGGTATTTTTCAGAATCAGATAGTATATGTACTTAAGAACATGAGTTACAGGATAGATAGTCATCCTTGGAAACAGCAGCAAGTGGACCTTTGTAAATCATTTTTGAGAGTTTAATTCTGTCAATTTGTCAGCTCCCATAGGTAAAGACAGTATGATTATAAGGATAGCTTATAATTTGAGAAACAGACCAAGGCTCTTTTGATGCACTAACAATTTCTCTAGTAGGTTTGGGAGTGACTTAGAGCAATCTCCAAGTCCAGAGGTGATGGATGACAGTAAAAGTATCGGTTAGGAGTTATTTGGCTACCCCCAAATTGAGCATCTACATTATGATTGCACTATGGTATGATCTCTGTATCTTTCAGTGATATTGAAAGGTAGCTATAATGACCTCCATTTCACAGATGAGAACACTTGGATTCACAATAGTTCAAACGGTATTTTAATATATCCTATTTCTGTTATAGGCTGTCACATTTAGCATATAGATCTGCCAGTCACATCTCTCATGTATATGCTAGAGAGCAAATAACAGATTCCTTCATTTTGATTTTGCAAAGCTGTTTAGCAAGGGCACACAATTGAAATTCCTGCAGAATGAAATACTGGTGTACTTTATTTGGCAAAGAATGTCACACCTGTAGCATTTCCAGTTTGGAGAACCTCTGGGGCTTTTATTTAATTAGAACCTTGATAAAAAAGAATAAAAATGTAAAGTAATTTTTAAATGCTTTAAAAATGTGGAAACAGAATTGACAATTATTTGTAAATGGATCAGGTACACAACAGGCAGAATATTGCACATTTTAGGCCGTGTGAAAGGTGAGAAATGAGATCCACATTTCACTACAAGGAGAGAGGGATGAGGCAATGTGGACATTGAGAGACTGTAGTAAGGAATTGGGATGTTAGCGATTCTAGAATACTGATGGAGATTTACCCTTCTCACCAGCCTTTCCACCACACAGCATAAGGTGTCTGACTTCAACCTCAGAGAGGTGTCAAAATTTTAATTTGGTTTGCATTATTCCCTCAATCTTTCACATAGCCTCATAATTGTGTCCGTTTGCATTTGGTCAAGCACAGGACATATGCCAAAGATTTTACATTCAGCCAGTTTCCATTTGACAAAAAGAATGAAGGAAGAAAGGACACATTATTTTGGAGTGACACATTATTTGCCTTGCTTGGGAACCTCTGGTGATATTATTAAGCTGAGTTCCCCACATTCTTAGACTAAGATGAAGAAAGAAAAAAAAATACATTTTAATATGGAGTCTTCTCTTCAAAACTTGAAGCCAGAGGATGCCACCTGATTAAGAACAAAAATTTCTTTTTAAAAAGCAAGTTTTCTAGAGATGTAATTTGCATTTCATGAAATTTATCCATGTTAAATAATACAATTTAATATTTAGTAAATGTATTGAGTTCAGCCATCATTATCATAGTCCAGTTTTAGAACATATTTATCACCTGATGTTCTTTTATATCTAGTTAATCCTCTTTCTCACTTCTAGCCTCAGATGATTACTAATGTACTTTATGTCTCTACAGGATTTGCCCAAGGCTTTAAGAAAAGAAAGGTGGTTTAGGAAGTTTTTAGGTTGGTGTTTGTTGTCTCTGGTCTCAGAGGTAGGGTAGCAGTGCTCCATGTGAGCTCAGGTACTTCATTCTGAATTCTGTTGAGTCTTTTGATGTTACCTGTTATGGAGGAAGAAATGATACCTTATCCAAATATTTAAAAAAAAATTATTTATATATATATATATA